>NC_142567.1:5717500-6085833 GCF_041283825.1 Pyrus communis
TTTGCTTTATCAGCATCTCTATTTTAATAAAATATTTTTTTCAAAGTAATAATTAAAATTTTTTTTCTTAATCTGTGTTCGTGAATGGTTGTCTTCTTGTTTTTTTTTTTTTTTTTTTGAAGTGTTTAATGAATATAATATTTTTTTATATAATTATATAGTTTTTCTTTATTAGTTTCAAGTAATTAATAAGGGTAAATTAGTAAAATCATAAGCAGAATTTTGAGTGAGGGGGATTATATGAAAGGGAATTAAAATCTGAGGGGATGTTTGTGTAATATGTAACATCCCGTCCCAAATTTCATTTTAACGTACGTGTGAATTTACGATTATACCCCTAGTTCGTTTTTATCCCATTAGTGTGTGTTGTGTGGTGTGGTAGGACCACACACACTCATACCCTCTCTCTTTTTCTCCCTGATTCCCTCATTTCCTGTCTCTTCTCTCTCTCTCTCTTTCACTCTCCCCGAGTTCTTCTTCTTCTTCCTTCTGCAAACATACGGACACACACACAAACCTAATCAAACTTTCACCAATCAAGAAACCAAGACCACCCTCGTGCTCGTGAGGCTGAGAGGAGTCCAGTGGTGCCATTTCCAGGTAAGAACTTTGACGTTTTCACGTCGATATCACCATGGCCGAATTATGTACTGTTCATGCAAACCTAATCTAGCTTGTTTTAGGAGATTCTAAGCTTGTAGTTGTGTTTGTGAGGTTCCCAGGAGCTTGGGAGTGTTTCGTTGGACGAGTTTGGACGTCGGGATCGTCCTGTTCAAAGTTGGCCGAACTTGGATCGTTGTTGCAGGTATGATCGTGTGATTTTTAGGCCTTAAAAGTAGTCCAACGTGATTCTACTAGTCCTAAGCTTCATTTTGGTATAAAGATCGTGAAAAATGGTTGAAAAACGAAGGAGAAAACTAAGTTTGAAAATTTCCCAGTTTTCCGGCGCCGTCGCCGGCGCCGGAGTCTCGCCGGAGAAGACAGGGGAATATTCCGTTAAGTTTAACGGAATATTCCTAACGGCAGTGGACGGCGTCAGTTAAGTCTAACGGAATATTCCGTCAGTTTAACGGAATATTCCTGACGGCGTCTATTGACACCATCAGTGTGCAGGTCACGTGGCCGCGCGTGGGGGCGCGTGGGTCCGTGCCTGTTCAGGCGCGTGGGGGCGCGTGCGTGGTCCAAAAATTATTTTAAAAATATGGGTGTGATCCTGAGGTTGTGTAGATCACGTTGGTATATTCAATTGTCCAAATTGAGCAATGTATGAGAAGTTATTACGAGAAGTTGCTTAGGTGCTTTTAAATTAACGTTTTCGTAACTTTGTCGCGTATAGGTGATTCGTTTTCCGAGGACGAGCGTTCACATTCGAGGCAGAGGGCTACGACCCTTCTAATTATCAGTGAGTGGGCTTTTGTTTTCCGTATATACCTATATACATATTAATTCCCAGAAATTAAATGGAAAAGGTTATTTGTTTTATGCCATGCATCATATGAATGTTGTTTACGCATCATCGCATGTATTAGTAGTGGCATACATATATATAAATGTGTATTTGGTGCTGTAGACGCACAGGTAAGTGCCAGGTAAGCGGTATTCATGTTGTTATGCAATAGTAATTTGAGATGCTTAGAGAGCTCATAATCTGCACCCCCGGTGTTAGTGCTCCCGCCCAGAGAGGGGCAGAGTCCTTCACGTGATGTTCACCCGCACCACACGCTCGCCTTGGATCCAAGTTAGGTGCAAGCCTTGTCGTGCAGACCACATTAGGTGGTTCCGACTCGTAGGTGACCCGCGATTATTCGCACAGTCTTCACGTGATCGTAGCACTAGAGCGTATATATTACACCCAGTCCTGTCGTACAGACCACGTTAGGTGGTTCCGACTCGTGTGCAGATTCAGATGTTGAGTTGAGATTGGAGCTCTATATGCAGCGGTACATGTCACGTTAGGTGACTCCCGGCTGCTAGATTATATGTTATTGATGTGATTACGCCTGAGCATTTACATTTATTATGAGATTCTGTTGTGGCATATTCTCGAGCATGAATGGCATATCATGGAGCATGATTGACATATCTATACATACGTATATATGTTCATTTTCTGGGAAGTATACAGGTTTTACGGCGAGGGGTTAGAATGTGTTTTGCTAAAGAGTTTTCAAAGAGCTTTGTTTTTGCCCATTCACGCTTTTGTTTTTGCGCCCTCCAGGTTCTAGTGGTCTAGCAAGTTCGGTGGTTTATCCTAGAGGGCGTCCCGGCATTTCTGACAGACACTCACCATTGTAGGGTCACCTTCGGGTGTACATATGTCGTATCTTTTCCTTTTTGACTGCTGTAGACTTGCTCTGAAATTGTGTCTCACATACACTAGTACTTTGTATGCTATTAGGTTTTTAATTATTAGTACTTTTATATTGCTATCTTAATCGCTTCCGCACGCGCACATGGCTACGTCACCTTCGTGTGACGGCCAGCACGCCCTGATCTCGGTCGGGGTGTGTCAGCTTGGTATCAGAGCCTAGGTTGGGCAGTCCTGTGTCTTTGTGAGTATTCTAATAGTTGGTGTCTTCTGTCAGAATCATGCCGCCTCGTCGGGAACCACGTCGCTCTGATGAGCCTAGTTTCCCCGATCTTACTCAGTTGGGGGAAGTGATTGCTACAGCCCTTCAAACAGTGATGCGCCCTCCCCAGAGGACTCCTCTGGAGACTATGTATAACCTGAAGTTGGATAAGTTTAAAGGTAGTGAGGGTCACGAAGGCGCAGAGCGTTGGTTGGAACACATAGAGAAGACTTTTCGTGTGTTGCATAACCAGGGGAACCTTCCTATGGAAAGGTGGGTCGAGACAACCTCATGGTTTCTGGAGATGGAGTCTGCAGCTTGGTAGGAGCAAGAACTTCGTAGGTTGACTCCAGCTCAGAGGACTGATTGGAATGTTTTCAAGGACGTGTTTCAAAGGAGATTTGTACCCCCTGAGTATATTGACCGTAAGAAACAGGAATTCACTGAGTTAAAACAGCGAAAGATGACGGCTAACGAGTATTATCGTAAGTTCACTGATTTGTCTCGTTACTATCCTGATGTCGCTGGTAATCCGGCGGAGATGCTTCGTCGTTTTCGCTTGGGCACTAGGAAGAGATGGCGTTCTATGGCGACTACTACTCATTATGAGTCCTACCAGGAGTTCTATGAGATATTGCTGAGGGTAGAGGACTCTGAGAATATGTCGAGTGACAGTGATGAAAAGAAAGATGACAAGGGGAAAAGTCAAGTGTCGCTTGGACCTCGCCAAACTCAGAACTTCAAAAGGGGTGGTGCCAGTTCGAGTTCGTCTAGTGGTGGTTTCAGTGCCTCTGGACAAGGACGTGGAGGTAGGTTTTATGGAGGTGCTCGAGGCCAGAGACAAGGTGATGGTGGCCGAAACCGACCCCCATTTTGCCGTAGATGTAATAACCGACATTTCGGCGAATGCAGGCGTGGCAGCGGTGTTTGTTTCACGTGTGGACAGATGAGACATATAGCTGTGAATTGTCCCCAGGGTCAGCAGCAGAAGCCGCAGCAGACCTTTATGCTGCCACCTGCACCGATTCGGCAAATCCAGGGTCCGAGTAATTATGGTCAAGCAGGTAGAGGTGGTGCCTATCACTATCAGGGTGATGATGTTCCCTATGCTCCGGGACCGTATCAGTACCCCCAGGACCCGTATTCACAAGGTGGTTATCCCTCGTATCCCAGCAACTACTTGCCGTATCCTCCAATTCCAACGGGTGGTTCTCAGTGGTACCAAGGAGGACAGTATCAGCAGAGTGAGAATGCTACTAGTAGTGCAGGGTCTTCGAGACAGATAGGTCAGCCTAGTCAGGGGCGTGGAGCTCCAGGTCGCGGTGTTCAAGCGAGCAGAGGTCGTGGCGGACGACAGCAGGGCCAGGGGCGTATTCACAATATTTCCCTGCAGGATGCTCAGAACAACCCGGACTTGATTATGGGTACGTTAAACATTCTTGGTTATTTTGCTAGAGTCTTAATTGATTGTGGAGCTACACATTCCGTTATTTCTCATACATTTGCTCAAGTAACGCAACCTCGCCCCACACCTCTAGGGTACGATTTAGAGTTCGCTATGCCTAGAGGTGAAAGATGTGTTGTAGATTGTATGTACCCAGGATGTCCAATGATAGTAGAGGGTGTTGTTATGCTCGCTGATCTTATCCCGTTAGATATTGTCGATTTTGATGTGATTTTGGGCACAAATTGGTTGCATTTCTATCGTGCCAACATTGATTGTTACGGGAAAGTAGTTACGTTTCACCGTCCTGGATTACCTGAGGTTACTTTTGTGGGTGAGCAGAGTGGGGTAAGACACGGCGTTATTTCGGCTTTGCGAGCGAAGAAGTTGTTGTCTAAAGGTTGTCAGGGGTATCTAGCTCATGTGGTGCTAGAGGAGACCGTTCCTAGCAGAATTGAGGATGTGAGAGTGGTTAAACACTTCCCTGATGTTTTTCCTGAGGATTTACCTGGTTTACCCCCAGATCGAGATGTGGAGTTCACTATTGAGTTACTTCCAGGTACAAATCCTATTTCTTTAACTCCTTATCGTATGGCTCCCGCTGAGTTAAGGGAATTGAAAGTGCAGTTACAGGAATTAGTGGATAAGGGATTTATTCAGCCTAGTACTTCGCCTTGGGGCGCTCCAGTGTTGTTTGTGAGGAAGAAAGATGGGACTTTGAGGCTGTGTATCGACTACAGACAATTGAATCGGGTGACGATTAAAAACCGTTATCCATTGCCTCGTATCGACGATTTGTTTGATCAGCTGAGAGAAGCTTGTGTATTTTCTAAGATAGACTTGAGGTCTGGGTACTATCAGTTGAAGATTAGTAGGAATGATGTTCCTAAGACGGCGTTCAGGACTCGTTACGGTCATTACGAATTTCTGGTTATGCCGTTTGGGTTGACGAATGCACCAGCAGCTTTTATGGATTTGATGAACCGGGTATTCCAGCCTTACCTGGATAGATTTGTTATTGTCTTCATTGATGACATTCTGGTGTATTCTAAGTCCAAAGCGGAGCATGTTCGACATCTTACTTTGGTGCTGAAGAGGTTGAGAGAACACCAATTGTATGCTAAATTTAGCAAGTGCCAGTTCTGGTTAGATCAAGTCGCGTTTTTGGGGCACATCATTTCTGCTCAAGGTATTCTTGTTGATCCTCAGAAGGTTGCAGCTGTGGAGAGTTGGGAGCAACCACGAACCGTCACTGAGGTGAGAAGTTTCATTGGTTTGGCGGGATATTATCGGAGATTCGTTAAGGATTTTTCGGTGATTGCCTTGCCACTGACGAAGTTAACAAGGAAAGACGTTAAGTTTGAGTGGAATGATAAGTGTGAGCAAAGTTTCCAGCAGTTGAAGCATTGTCTTACTAATGCACCTGTTTTGGCACTCCCGGACGATAGTGGTGATTTCGAGGTTTATAGCGATGCTTCCTTGAATGGTCTGGGATGTGTATTGATGCAGCATGGTAGGGTGATTGCTTATGCTTCGCGGCAGTTGAAACCTCATGAGATGAATTACCCTACACATGATTTGTAGTTGGCTGCTATCATCTTTGCGTTGAAGTTGTGGAGACATTATCTTTACGGAGAGAAGTGTAGGATCTTCACAGGTCACAAAAGTCTTCAGTATCTCTTCACCCAGAAGGAACTTAATCTTCGGCAACGGATGTGGTTGGAGTTGCTCAGCGATTACGATTGCACGATTGATTATCACCCTGGTCGTGCGAACGTAATGGCCGACGCACTTAGCAGGAAGTCACATGGCCGTATCAATGCGTTGTACGCTAGTCGTATTCCTCTTTTGGTGGACTTGCGTGCTACGGGAGTAAGGTTAGAAGCAGAAGATCGAGAAGTGGCGTTACTTGCTAATTTTCAAGTTAGGCCAATTTTGGTTAATCGGGTGCTTGAAGCTCAAGTAGTTGATGAACAGACTCAAGAACTAATTCGAGCTCGAGATCAAGGAAGGAGGCGAGATCTCAGAGTTCGTGATTCTGATGGCATGTTGATGTTAGAGGGTAGAATGTTCGTGCCTAGTAATGCGGATTTGAAGAAGGAAATTCTAGATGAAGCACATATCTCGGCTTATGCCATGCACCCAGGGGCAACTAAAATGTATCATACCATTCGACCATTTTATTATTGGCCGGGTATAAAAAGGGAGATAGCTGAGTATGTGAGCGGTTGTGCTGTTTGTCAGCAGGTTAAAGCAGAAAGAAAGAAGCCGTTTGGATTGTTGCAGCCGCTTCCCGTTCCAGAGTGGAAATGGGAAAATATCACTATGGATTTTGTGTACAAGTTGCCGCGTACACATAATGGCTTTGATGGCATTTGGGTGATCGTTGATCAGCTCACTAAGTCGGCACATTTCATTCCAGTAAGAGAGAAGTACTCTTTGAGCCGGTTAGCAGAGTTGTTTATCTCAAAGGTTGTGAAGTACCATGGTGTCCCTGTGAGTATTGTCTCGGATCGTGATCCACGATTCACATCGAAGTTTTGGGTAGCTTTTCAGGAAGCTTTGGGTACGAGACTACTTTACAGTACAGCATATCATCCACAGACGGACGGACAGTCCGAGAGAACTATTCAGACCTTGGAAGATATGTTGCGAGCATCAGTGTTACAGTTCAGTGATGCTTGGCACCAGCGGTTAGATTTGATGGAATTTGCTTACAACAACAGTTTCCATTCGAGCATTGGCATGGCGCCATTTGAAGCCCTGTATGGTAGATCTTGTCGCACTCCGTTATGTTGGTCAGAGGTTGGCGAAAGAGCCTTGGTAGGTCCGGAAATTGTCGAGGAGACTACTCAAAATGTTCAGGTAATTAGGTCTAACCTGAAGGCAGCTCAGGACAGGCAGAAAAGTTTAGCAGATCAACATGCTACGGACAGAGTGTATGAGGTCGGAGATTGGGTATTTTTGAAGCTTTCACCGTGGAGAGGTGTTGTGCGGTTTGGAAAGAAAGGGAAGTTGAGTCCCAGGTACATCGGACCATACATAGTCACAGAAAGAGTTGGTGAGGTAGCTTACAGGTTAGAGTTGCCTCCGGAGTTGGCTAAAGTGCATAACGTTTTTCACGTGTCTATGCTCCGACACTATGTTGCTGATCCGTTGCATGTGATACCTCCTCAACCGTTAGAGATAAATCCAGATTTGACGTACGACGAGGAACCGTTAACGATCTTGGATTGGAAAGAGAAGGTTCTGAGGAACAAAACGGTGAATTTGGTGAAAGTTTTATGGAGGAATCACTCGGTTGAAGAAGCGACATGGGAGACAGAAAATAGGATGAGGGATTTGTATCCTAGATTGTTCTTTGACCTTTAGGGGTGTATTTAGTTATTTTGAATTTCGGGACGAAATTCTATTAAGGTGGGTAGGTTGTAACATCCCGTCCCAAATTTCATTTTAACGTACGTGTGAATTTACGATTATACCCCTAGTTCGTTTTTATCCCATTAGTGTGTGTTGTGTGGTGTGGTAGGACCACACACACTCATACCCTCTCTCTTTTTCTCCCTGATTCCCTCATTTCCTGTCTCTTCTCTCTCTCTCTTTCACTCTCCCCGAGTTCTTCTTCTTCTTCCTTCTGCAAACATACGGACACACACACAAACCTAATCAAACTTTCACCAATCAAGAAACCAAGACCACCCTCGTGCTCGTGAGGCTGAGAGGAGTCCAGTGGTGCCATTTCCAGGTAAGAACTTTGACGTTTTCACGTCGATATCACCATGGCCGAATTATGTACTGTTCATGCAAACCTAATCTAGCTTGTTTTAGGAGATTCTAAGCTTGTAGTTGTGTTTGTGAGGTTCCCAGGAGCTTGGGAGTGTTTCGTTGGACGAGTTTGGACGTCGGGATCGTCCTGTTCAAAGTTGGCCGAACTTGGATCGTTGTTGCAGGTATGATCGTGTGATTTTTAGGCCTTAAAAGTAGTCCAACGTGATTCTACTAGTCCTAAGCTTCATTTTGGTATAAAGATCGTGAAAAATGGTTGAAAAACGAAGGAGAAAACTAAGTTTGAAAATTTCCCAGTTTTCCGGCGCCGTCGCCGGCGCCGGAGTCTCGCCGGAAAAGACAGGGGAATATTCCGTTAAGTTTAACGGAATATTCCTAACGGCAGTGGACGGCGTCAGTTAAGTCTAACGGAATATTCCGTCAGTTTAACGGAATATTCCTGACGGCGTCTGTTGACACCATCAGTGTGCAGGTCACGTGGCCGCGCGTGGGGGCGCGTGGGTCCGTGCCTGTTCAGGCGCGTGGGGGCGCGTGCGTGGTCCAAAAATTATTTTAAAAATATGGGTGTGATCCTGAGGTTGTGTAGATCACGTTGGTATATTCAATTGTCCAAATTGAGCAATGTATGAGAAGTTATTACGAGAAGTTGCTTAGGTGCTTTTAAATTAACGTTTTCGTAACTTTGTCGCGTATAGGTGATTCGTTTTCCGAGGACGAGCGTTCACATTCGAGGCAGGGGGGCTACGACCCTTCTAATTATCAGTGAGTGGGCTTTTGTTTTCCGTATATACCTATATACATATTAATTCCCAGAAATTAAATGGAAAAGGTTATTTGTTTTATGCCATGCATCATATGAATGTTGTTTACGCATCATCGCATGTATTAGTAGTGGCATACATATATATAAATGTGTATTTGGTGCTGTGGACGCACAGGTAAGTGCCAGGTAAGCGGTATTCATGTTGTTATGCAATAGTAATTTGAGATGTTTAGAGAGCTCATAATCTGCACCCCCGGTGTTAGTGCTCCCGCCCAGAGAGGGGCAGAGTCCTTCACGTGATGTTCACCCGCACCACACGCTCGCCTTGGATCCAAGTTAGGTGCAAGCCTTGTCGTGCAGACCACATTAGGTGGTTCCGACTCGTAGGTGACCCGCGATTATTCGCACAGTCTTCACGTGATCGTAGCACTAGAGCGTATATATTACACCCAGTCCTGTCGTACAGACCACGTTAGGTGGTTCCGACTCGTGTGCAGATTCAGATGTTGAGTTGAGATTGGAGCTCTATATGCAGCGGTACATGTCACGTTAGGTGACTCCCGGCTGCCAGATTATATGTTATTGATGTGATTACGCCTGAGCATTTACATTTATTATGAGATTCTGTTGTGGCATATTCTCGAGCATGAATGGCATATCATGGAGCATGATTGACATATCTATACATACGTATATATGTTCATTTTCTGGGAAGTATACAGGTTTTACGGCGAGGGGTTAGAATGTGTTTTGCTAAAGAGTTTTCAAAGAGCTTTGTTTTTGCCCACTCACGCTTTTGTTTTTGCGCCCCTCCAGGTTCTAGTGGTCTAGCAAGTTCGGTGGTTTATCCCAGAGGGCGTCCCGGCATTTCTGACAGACACTCACCATTGTAGGGTCACCTTCGGGTGTACATATGTCGTATCTTTTCATTTTTGACTGCTGTAGACTTGCTCTGAAATTGTGTCTCACATACACTAGTACTTTGTATGCTATTAGGTTTTTAATTATTAGTACTTTTATATTACTATCTTAATCGCTTCCGCACGTGCACATGGCTACGTCACCTTCGTGTGACGGCCAGCACGCCCTGATCTCGGTCGGGGTGTGTCATAATATCTCAAACGTGAGGAGATTTTGTGAAAACTCGATAAACCTAAGGAGGTGTTAGTGTAATTAATCATATAGTTTTTGCATCTCAAATTTGTATTTTCTATGCCCCAAGAGCATCTCCAATGAGCTTCCTAACTGAGCTTCTAACCCAAAATATTGGGAGAAGTAAAGAAAATTTGATCTCCAATCACACTCCTTTTTATGTTTTTTTAACCTTATGAGGTCAAAATTGTCATTGCATATAGGGTATACATCATTTAACATTAGATTTTAATATAATTTGTATTTTATATTACGTGGGGTGCTAATAAAAAAAATCATACAAAACAAAACAGAAAAAACAAACCAATATATCGCAAAATATCTATATTTAGGGAGGCAGCATTTTAAAGTATTTGACGAATCCGCAAGTCAACTTTAGGCCCAAGTTACTTTGTTCTCACTTTCGAAAAATATTTAATTCCGCAAATATTTAAAAACAAAATAAAAAACATTGCATTAACAAACATGGTAAATAAGAGAAAACGTAGTGAAAAAAGATTCAACGAGTAAATCATGAAATTAAGCAATGTAATTCATGGAAAAAGGATGACAGATACGTAACCATAAACCTAAATCGAAAAAAATACCTAATTAACTGCTAAATTCTAACAGTATTGGGACCCCAGCAAACCAACTCCATGACTTTTTTCACCTTCTCCTCCTGTGATCTCTGCATCGACATAGAAATTGCAGAAGACGATGAGTCGGACAGCTTTTTGGCTTGGGAATAGGATCTGATGTTGTACTTGGCATGCTGGTGGGCCGATCTCAGAACCCCATTCCACCTGCAGACTCCTTGGTCTTTCAGTGCCTCCACTTTTCCAATGCTTGCTGCCACCACCCAGGCTCTGCAGGCTGCACTCATTTTTTTTTTCCCTTATTTTTTGTGATTCTTTTTGTTAGAGTATGAAATGAGATTTTGGGGTTTTCTTGAATTTTAATTGTGGGTAAAAGGCTATATATATATATATATGGTCAGCTGATATGGTAAAAAAGTGAGATTCAATACAGTGGCACCAGTTCAGGAAAATTGTTGGGAGTGTTGACGAGAATAAGGTTTGGGGCATAAACCTGTGGTAAGAGGGTGTCAAAACCGCGCGCTGATGCTTGTTTTTTTGGATCAGGCCCAAAGGAAAAGGCAAAAGTTGTTCTCGTCAATGCCATGTGCATTCCTCTATTGTTTTTTCCCCCCAAAGAAACAAAGTTCTCGAATTTGAATATAGCGATATTTTTCACGAAATGTTGGACTTGAAGCAAATAATAATTTGGTATCAAATTTCTTGTGAGAACATAAAATATCACGACAAATGGGACCACATTTCATGTACAACTTATTAAATTGACTATTTGCCCTTGACTAAATATGCAGAATATTAGTCAAACGCTAACGTGTTGATGGGTCACATTTTTTAAGAAATTAAAAAATCAATCATCTAGATCAAATGCCCCTTAAGAAAAATATATTTCTAGAGTTTTCACATACCACATTGCCACATAAATATATTTTATAGTATGTTTTTTCATTAGTTTAAAATTTGTTAAATTAATATTTTCTTATCGTGTAACGGGTTACTCGCGTATATACCTGAACTGACTCGTTATTTAACAGGTACTCTTTGGATTATCCGATTCGTTAACATGCCGACCTGAAACATGTTAGTTTCGTGTTGGGTTAACGCATTAGAAATTGGCATACCTACTTATAAATAATTGAGTTACTCTCCATATTACTAATTAGTTTCGTGGTGAAACCTCACCCTTTCACTTACACTAGTTTGATATATATTTACCAGCCAAAAGGATCACATCATTTGATTAAAAAAAAGGGATCACATCCATCTCATCTGTATGTTGATTGCAATTGCAGCAAAACTTAATCTGAAAATGGATAACCTCTTAAAATTGATCAAATCCATGTTAAGACTACTTTTATGATATGGATCTACCAGAAGACACTTCGTAGGTCCTGTCCATGAACAAATAATGAGGGTAGACTAGTTAAATAAGTTTAGGGTTTAAACAATGATACCAAAATTTGACAACGCCATGTTTGCCCAATGAGCAATGAAATTATGTCATTTAATTCTCATGGAAAAAGGGATGACATGATCCATACTCATAATCTAAAATCTAAATTACATAATTACGATCTAAAATCTTAGGGTATTAGGACCCCAGCAGTTCAATTCCATGACTTTTCTCAACTTCTCCTCCTGTGATCTCTGCATCGTTATAGAAATCGCCGAGTAAGATGAGTCGGAGATCAGTTTCTTGGCTTGGGAATAGGATCTGATGTTGTTCTTGGCATGTTGGTGGACTGATCTCAGAACCCCATTCCACCTGCAGATTCCTTGGTCTTTGACTGCTTCCACTGCCCCTATACTGGCTGCCACAACCCAAGCCCTGCACGCTGCACTCATTTTTTCTGATTTATTTTTTTGTTACTGATTTTGCAATGATCAAAGATCTTGATCGGTGAAACTGGTGAAAGTTTGAGAGGGGAGAGTATGAAATGAAAAATCTGAATTGGTGTTTTCTTTGAATTTATTATGCATGATATATATAGGAAGCAAATAGGAGGAGGGGTCAAGGCACGGCCACCAGTATGAGGGAAGTGGAAATCGGTGGTGGTAATAGGTGAAGAAAACAATGTGCAAAGCTCATGTTTTGATTTTTGGATGACTTTTAGATTAAAACCATGAGTAAGATTTAAATTTAATTTTAGTCCCTTGATATATTAATAACCTCATTTATTAATTATATTTTGATTTTTTTAATTATTTATCTTTTTCTTCCTAAGTTTTAATGTATTAATTTTATTTCATTATAATTTTCATTTTTTATAATATATTTTGTTGTAAACATTTAGATAAATTAATTTTTGTTATATAATATATTTCGATGTACTTTGACTTCTTCATTTAGGTACATTAAATTTATTATAACACATTTCGGTGCATACATTTAGGTACACACATTTCGGTATATACATTTCGATACAAACATTTAGGTACATTAATTCAATATAATACATTTCGGTACTAACATTTAGGTACATTAATTTAATTTATACATTTCAATGCATATATGTCGGTACATACATTTCGGTACTAACATTTAAATACATTAGTTCAATATAATACATTTCGGCACATAAATTTCGGTACTAACATTTAGGTACATTAATTGAATCTTTCAAGTTTGAAGAATGTTAAATAAAATTAATAAATTGAAAAACTCTTTTTTGGTCAAAAAATAAATTAAAATTTGTAGATGCATAAATTTAAATATTTAATGGGAGACATTAAATAAAATGCACATTAATTATTTTGAATTAAAGACACATCAAGGGATTATATTCAATATGTAATATAACACCAGGTTTATTTTAAATTTCAATCTTCTTAAAGAATTAAAGTTATAGGCTAGTGAAACGCTCCTCTTTTGCAGAGTCAATATCCACGTGCTTTCTTGTTTTTTAGTATTCCAAAACACCAAATTTGAATTAGGATGTTTGATTTTATGTCAATTAAGCTAATTCCAATGTTAGGGGCTAATAGTTAATGTGGTGATAAGGTATATAGAAAGGATCCTGATACTCTTATCTCTCATTTTTCGTCCCGTCCAATCTCCTTTTATTTGAACGCTCATGATTAAGACATGTCAACATCTTGTGTTGACTTCTTTAGAGCACTTTCAACATGCTTTTTTGCCATGTCGACTGGTTCCATTTGCAATCCAATCCCCTGCCAAAGTGGCGCCATCCCATTTTGGCATTGGGCTGAAGGGGAGCTCGTGGGAGAGATTAGGCACAAGTCCAAAGCCTAAACGCCTAAAAGGGAGTGATGCAAGGCTGACGTCAGCCACGTTATAATTTTTTTTTTTTAGGTCAGGTGCGTGCATAACATGCGCATGTAGGGGTGCGTCACCAACAAGACTTTAGGCGGTGGGGCCTGCGTGGTAGCCTACTCAGTAGCCTTTGAATCTTGATTGTTTGATTTCTAATCAATGGTCCACGCTTTTCCGCTTTAATTTTTTTTTTAAAAAGAAAAAAAAACATAAATGTTATGTGGGCAATGTGTCACAATCTGGACTATTGGATTTCAAAAAAAATTTTGTAATCCAACTATTCAGATTAATTAAGTTAATAAAAAAAATTAAAAACAATTAAAAATTTCAAAAAATTTCAAAATTTTTTAAAAATTATAATTTTTTTCTTCTATAAATACCTTGCCATTTTCTCCCACCTTACAGCACATTCAATATTTTCAACGATTCTACACATGGAAGGATATGTTGCGCGATGGAATTGGTTAAAAATCTTAACAAAATTTATCCACAAAAATTGTACTTTCGGGTAATGACATGTGACGTGACGAGATCGGTTAAAAATCCTATCTGAAATTAAAAATAAATTTATTTTTTATTATTTTATAAAATAAAAAATACTAATATTTTATTGCCTATTGCCATGGCTATTCAGTTAGGGATGGAGATGCAAAAGACAACTACTATTCATTAAAGGTAGTTACTATTCACTTGAGGGGATTGAATTGCCTATTGCCAAGGGGAGCCTTTACACACTGGAAGTGCTCTTATAGAGAGAGAAAGACAAAGGAGAAAGTGAGAGAGGAGGGAGGAGAATTTGAAGGGCAGAGAATCCTACTCCATTCGGAAGATAGCCTCCGCGTTAGAAAAATTAGGTTTAAACTCTTGTTGTAAAGACTCTTAACAAATTTGATCCTAAACTGAGATTGCCATTAAATTTTGGTTCGATGTCCGAATAAAAAGTCCAGCCCCTACCTCTCTATGCAGATATTGTCAAAGCCAACTTTCTCTCTTCTCAAATCCACCGTCAACAAACCGGCCTTCAAGGTCATTACCATGTCTTTCTCCCAATGACCCGTCCTTCTCGCACACTCTCAAGACCGATTCACATGGCACCATCTTCGGCAAACCCAAAAGTTCAATTTCTACACTGTTTTTTATTTATTATCTAGATATAGGTCTCATGACGCCTCAATAAGAGATTGAAGAAATTGGAAGAAATAGAATGAGGATCCTCTCCGTATTCTCTTTGTGAGGATCCTGAGAATCCTTCAATCACATCCGTTTATCGTATATCGTGCGGTCAGAAATTATTGTAAATTTTTTTATTTAAAATTAAATATAAACAGTATTTGACGAAAATTGGCTGCATGATGTATATAAACGGATGTGATTGGAGGATCCCCAAAAACCTCACAAAATGGATCCTCATTCGAAGAAATAGGCCAATCTCAGCACCTGAGCTATCATCAATTTAACTTTAATGGATAGGGCAGTTGTTGCAACAATGGGGATGGACATAATTGCTATACTGGTTCAAATTCTCCTTAAAAATGGTTGAAGAGAGGGGGGAGAAGGTGAAGCTATAATTAGAGAGTAATGAAAGACGAAGAGATAAGAAGGTAAACAAAATAAAGAGTTAGGCTGGACAATTTTATCCCCGCATCTAATGGAGAATTAATGAGAATTTCATTTTTGAGTTAAATTTGCAAACGGTTTTCACCACAAGGGTTTGAATTCTTACTTTTTTACCACGAAACTATCTTCTGATACCCTATCACCACATAGACTATCAGTCTGCTTTAGCCAAAACTTAATATTTGCTCCCATATTTTCAACTATTTTTGTAGGTGGAATGACAACAACATTCTTGTTTGAGCCTTCTTGGTTTACCTTTTTAGCTCTCTTACTAAATTATAATGTTATTTGATGATCAAAACTCACTTCCTTAATCATAATTTAAAGATCCATTTTGCAAAAAATCAGTCAAATCAAAGTTGTTTAGTTGTTGGATTAACGTTGACAAAATTTCATTGCTTAAATGAGATACATGATTCGTTATCAACATATTGGATAATAATTAGATGACTAAACGATTTAGAATTTAGTTATTTTTACATAGATGATCGTTAAATGATGTCTAAAAAGTGGATGATTCTGATCATCAAACAACGGAATGGGAAGGAAAGCCAAAATGGTACAAAGATAAAGTCGCAAGAGAAGGTTGCTTTTGTTCAAAAAAAAAAAAAAAAAAAGGTTGCTAGCATTCTTCATTTTTACTTTTTAAATTAAGTCGTGCAATTCGTACATGCGCACAGTTTAATGGGCTAAAACAATATGCTTATTTTTTACGGGATTGCATTCAATTTCTAATTTTCTTCTTATAGTTTTGGCTAACTTAAATATGTTGTCTCAATCCATTACATAAATATCGAATGTCTTTAACCCAAATTTCCATAGAAACTTGAGTAGTCCATATCAGTTCAACCGATGCATGATACTCATAATTAGAAAGATCGTCGGAAACAAAATTCACAAACCGACAGAATTGAGAATATAAAGTTGATACACAAGGCAGAAATGAATTAAAAAAAATACCAAAGGCTAACCCCACGTAATACGCACCTCTCAAGACTCTCATTCTCGACCCATTATTTTATTAGAAAAAATTTGAAATAGGTCTAATTTTATAGACTACCTTTTAAAATAGGTCCAGTTTTTAGTGATTTTTTATTTTTGAAATGGGTTCAATTTTTAGTTACTTTGTACCCATATCAAAAAACCCCTTTATTATTATTAAGCCTAAAGTTGGCCTATGAATTGCACTACTTGTGTTGGATATGAATTAGGTTTCGATTTTGAGTTATTCACCATTTTGCCACTGGCCATTCCCGAAAACCTGCCCGTCATCTCCTCATAACCTCACCCAAACTTTGGCACCGACACCTAGGCCACCTTTCTTCTGCCATCTTCAACTACATGCTAGCACTTTTTTCAAATTGATTTACTTTTTTTTTTTTTTTTTTGTTTTTTGTTTTTTTGGAAAGCAGGCAATATATAACAAGCCGGCAAAAGCCAGAAGGATACACCGAAACCCTACCAGAAGGCTAACAAACAAAACATCACAAACAAACAACAAAGGGGATAAGGAGAGACACAAGAATCGAGTTCAAGTGTCGCCCTATATACTGCAACCTAAATTAACATGAACCAGGAGGACAAGGCAAACCATCCTTATTAAGTACATGAACCAACGAAGATGGAGGGCGGTGTGAAGTTTGTTCGTTGGCGAAACAAACTTGCCAACTTTTGTTACTAGTTCTATTTCAACATGGAGTCCTTTTTACCTTTTTTATTGTGATGTCCTAAAAAACATCTCTCTCTTGCTGGGGCTTATTATTTTTTATCCATCGTTGATGACTTTTCTAGATTTACTTGGGTTTTTTTTATGCACCATAAACGTGAAACACAAAAGACCTTTGCAAGATTTTTTTTTTTTTTTTGCTTGTGTTGAAACACAATTCCAAACAGAAGTCCAACAAATACAAGTCGATAATGGGTGAAATTTTTTTTGTATGCGGGATTTCTTTGCCCATGGTTTCATTTACCAATGCACTTGTGTCTACACACTACAACAAAATGGTGTGGTAAAAAGAAAACATTGGCATCTTCTTGAGGTAGCTACAACCCTCCGTTTTCAATCCACTCTAGCTCTTAAATTTTAGGGGGATGGTTATAAATCATATCCCTACACCTTTTTTTTTTTTTTGAACAAACGAAATTATATACACTAAGGGGGCTAGGGAGTGGGCTAAGCCACACAATGGGCTAGCAATAATGTGGTTCGAATTCGCCTTTGGCGAGAATCAAATATAAGACACAAGACCTCTTACTTGCCATTTAGTACTACAGTGTAGTGATTTTCCTCTTCATTTGTAAATGAGAGGTCCTAGGTTTGATTCTCGCCAAAGGAGAATTTAAACCACATCATTGTTAGCCCATTGTGAGGCTAATCCCACCCCTCCCCCTTAGTGTAGATAATATCGTTTGTTCAAAAAAAAAAAAAAAGGCATCTCACTTACAAGTAAAGAGAAATAACCATTATACCGTCTTACTAAAAACCCTTGCTCCACAAATTTCGAGAATTTTTTCAATGTGCTTGGAACACGAGATGGTATACCACCTGTCTCTATACAAATTGTGAGATTCTAGTATCAAAAAAGTTAATAACATAAAAAATATAACTTCCCACCACTTATATAATAACACGTGTGGTGTACCACATATATGTTACGAGCACAAGAAAAATTTCTCCTCGTTTTGAGTTCTCCTCTACAAAAAGTCACCTTCCTACCACCACATGCGCGTTTTTGGAAGTCCCGCTTATGCCACATATGCTCATCCCACATCCAAATTTTCTCTCGGGGCACACAAATACGTTTTCATAGGTTTGATGTCAAGACAGTTTTCCTTTTCTTGCATCACTGTCTAAACCATCTACTACTACCTCTATTCCTCAAATTACTCCATATCCCCTCAGAGCAAGTCCACCCCATATGGGTAGGCCGGCTCACATCACACAAATAGGCTAGCCTCCCTTTTTTTTGTTCCAGCCCAGTTGAATAGGTTGGCACCCAGCCCAAGCCAGTCTCCAGGCCAGCCCAAAATGTGATGAGTTATAGGACGGGCCATCTGATGTTAGGCTTGTGTCAGCATGACTTCAAAGCCTACTGAAATTTTTTTTGTGTTAGGTACGCGTGAAACATGCATGAGTGAAGGCGCGTCCCTGAAAAAAAAAAGGCAGTGGGGCCCACCTTTGCAGCGCATCAATTTGTATCCGTGAGTGGCCACGTGTCTCGTTATGGACCGTTGGATTTCCAACAGCTAGTTTTCTGGACCATTGGATTTCCAACGGAAAAAAAAGAAAAATTTGAATTTCGAACCTAATGGCTAGTTGATGTGATCAACAGTTGACGATTTTCGTTCCAAAAAATACAGAATAAAAAAAGGGTCTAAATTATGATTGTTGGCCCATGTGTCAACATCTGGGCTGTTGTATTCAAATCCAACGGTCCAGATTAATTAAGTTAATAAAAATTAATAAAAAAAATTTTAAAATACATAAAAAAAATTATTATTTTTTTCTATAAATACCTAACCATCATCTTCCACCTTACACCACATTTCAATATTTTCAACACTTTCAACCAAAGCTTTCATATAATTTTTTTGTGGAAAAAATGGCTACGTGGAAGCTCATCGGAGATGTTACTTTGTGTCAATGCTGGGTTCACATTACTCATGACTAGCTTACGGGTAATGAGATGGAGTTGCGAGAAATGTGTAGTAGAATTAGGGAAGAGTTTTGCGAGAAGCTTGGAGATCTCCCAAGAAGTAGTCAATGTCTTTAGGGTTGTTGGAAAAAACTCAACATAGCGTTTACTTGTTGAAAAACGCTATCTCTCATGCGTCTACTAATCTGCGTAGTGGGACAAGTTTAGCGGATCATGTGACAATATTTTTTTATTAATTTATATTTTAATTTATTTATTTGTGTTACACCCACATTTATAGACACTACAAGCACAAGCATTCACTACTACAAAATGGACTTATTGTGTCACTAGGTGACGTCGCTTTAATATAATATAGTGGTGGACAAGACATTTCCGACACTTACTCAACATGACGTCGGATTTACTGTCGCTTATAAGTGTCATAAACTGTCTATGTTGCTTTTAACTGACGTAAACATTTAATGTGGCTTATAACCGACATACATTTTAATAATTTTTAAATAATGGTGTCGCTTTAAAAAAATAGTGTCACCTTTAAGTGACATAAAGTATTGGTTTCGCTTCTATCCGATACTAATTATTATTTTTAAATATTTTAAAGCCTGCGTCGGTTCTAAGTGACATAGATTTTATTTTTTTAATATTTTGAAACCCGGTGTCAGTTGTAAGCGACAGATTGATGGTCTTTATATACTATCCCCCGTGTTTTCTTCTTCCTCTCTTGCATCTTTCTTAAAGATGGTTTTATGAGGTGGCACGCAACTAGGCTTGGCAAACAGGTCATGTTTATTGTTTCATTTAACACATGTTATCTTAACGGATTGTGTCGTATCTCACCCATTATCTTAACAGGTCCTTAACAGGCGCCCGTTATGACCCGTTAAGAAAAATATTTTTTTTTTTCTTAAATTTTCACATATCAAACATTGTCACATAAATATTACTTCAAAACATTAAAACACATTTGTCGTTTAAGTACTACATCACATTCGAAAATAAGAGCCTAATAAACAAACATTCATACACTACTACTCTATTACAAAATGTAAAATGTGCAAGGATATGCAAAATGAAAGAGTTTTTTTTTTTTTTTTTTAATCAAGGTTGTGAAGTCTTTCTCAAAAGTTTAAACCTTACCAATGGAACTCAAAGCTTGCATGTTATTCCTTTTACAAAATCCTCAATTTTCATAGATCATCATGACATAGATTTTGACACACCTCGACCAAAATCAAGGCATGGTGGCCGTCACGTGAGGGTGACGTAGTCATGTGCACAGTGCAGAAGCAAAAGATAATAATAAAAGTACGAATAAATAAAAACCAAACTACTAAATAAACTAGTTAAAGTAATACACTAGTGTGAGATTAAGTGTGATAAACATAATCAGAGCACATAAAGCCTAAGTGCAGTCCAAAAGAACGAATACTAATTACATAACACCCAAAGATGATCCTACATTTGTGATGTTCTGTCAAAACCATCGTCAAGTCCTCGTGAACCACCAAAGCTGCTTCTAACTAGAACTTGGAGGGGCGCAAAACAAAAAGTGTGAGTGAGCAAAAACAAAGCTTTTCAAAATCATTTCATTACCAAAAATTCTAACTCCTTGCAGTAAAACCTGTATAGTTTTTCAGAAAATAGAATATACATATATATCGAAAACATGTTTAGAAATATGCCATGTCGAATGTCTCCACATAAAATGTAAGTAACCTAGGTAATGTAAATCAATGCAAGTAACATGTCAGTCGGAGTCACCTAACGCGACCTGTATGGCTGAATCTAGAGCTCAAATCCACAACTCAATCACTACACCTGCACATGAGTCGGAACCACCTAAAGTGTTCTGTACGACAGGACTGGATGTAAATAAGTACGCTCAAGTGCTACGATCACGTGAAGACTGGGCAAATAATCACGGGTCACCTACGAGTCGGAACCACCTATAGTGGTCTGTACGACAGGACTGTGCACCTAACTTGGATCCAAGATGAGCGTATGGTGCAGGAGGTGAACATCACGTGAAGGACTGTGCCCTGCTCTGGGCAGGAGCACTAACATCGGGGTGCAGGTTATGAACTCTCTATGCATCTCGCATAACACGTCGAAACCACAGAACAGTTATGATCTTAAAACGCCCCAATTTCGACTAGAATTTTATTTACCAACACCTGCATTTCCACCGCATTATTTCTAACTCAAAACCCAAATAATTGAAAGGAAAAATATTCAGATATTCCAGTTTCAAGAAACGAATTTGCTAAAAGGTTGCAGTAAATGAAAAACCCCAACATGCAACTTTCGGTATCGAAATAATAAAAAAATCCCAATTCGAATACTGAAAACCGAAATCCAAAAACCCCTAAAACGCAGGGTTTTAGCAGCACAAGAACATAATCAAACAGAGTAAATACGGAAAAGGAAGAACAAATAATCATAGTGAAAGTTCAATTCTATAGTTGCTGATGAATTCTGTGAAAACAAAGTTGGAAGCAAAAATTAAAGTAGTATAGTAAGCGATTCAACGGATTCGGTAGTCAAGTACCGAGTTCTTTTCTTTTTCCTGTGTTTTCTCGGGAAACAAATAGTCGATAGCGCGAGAGATGATTACCTGCGTTATAGTGTTCCGAAGACGACTGTGAGTGCGAATGTAGAAGCTGATTCGGCGAAGCTTGGCAGCCGGGAAAAGGAACGGTGGCGGGGAATTTTGAAAGGGCGATGACAGTGGAAACGGTGAAGCAAGGTGCGTTGGCACTGTTTTCAGCGGTTTAAGTACCAAAATACCCCTGGTGATTTCAACTATTAACAATTGTGGCCTAATTTTGGTTTTGTATATTGGGCCGGGGCCTCTGGCTCTGGGTTGGGCCAAGTCAATGGCCAGAGAGCAGGAAATTGCTGGGCAAACAGGGTTTAATTCATTGTCCGGAAAAATGGGGCTTTATTCTAACATTGAAGAGCTCTCCTTCCCTTCAATCTGAACTACGGGGTAGAAAACTGAATTTAGATGTAGAAGCGAGAGCACATCGGAAAAAATAATCACATTCTAAACTCAATTAAAAGGTCAATCTTCCTTTCAAAATGTATTACAAGCAAGTCGAGTGACTTAAATTGACAAAACTTTCAATAGAGTACGTAGCTTCGGATCGAATAGGGATTGACTGCAGGAATTTACATATGTTTACATAGTATTCGTTAAAGTAATTACCCCCAATATTAGCACTTATGTCGGCTTAATTTGTGGTTATTATTAAGGCATTGCAACCTTTTTGTTTTTTAATACATTCTATTTTACTTACAATAAGGGGTGGGGAGTAAACTAAACCACACAATGGACTAGTCATAAATGGTTTGAATTCGTCGTTGGTGTGACTCAAACCTAAACCTAAGATCTCTTGCTTACAAAGTTACAAGTGAATGAAATATCATTAGACCAGAATACTAAATGGCTAGACAGGTGAGAACTTTAGAACTCAGTAGTACTCCTTGGTAGTCGCATGACAATTAACTATTCCATGCATGCAGAGGTCAGGACTGCGTTTCCTAATTCTCAGTTATCATCATGCACACAGACAAAAGTATATAGTGTCGGGCGGGGAGATCACTGTAATGCAAATGGACAGATTATTCAGAGATACATACAGTCAGATGAAAAAAGAGAGTTTGTTTTGAGTTACGTACTTAGTTAGATTATTAGATATATGGTTCAGAATTTTGAAATGTGACCATTGTCCAAGAAGGTTGCTGTACAAGCAACGGTCTTCACATATACTTTGACAGATAGCGATAAAATATAATTATGAGGAAACAAACGAAGGGACGAAGCTGCATGGAACCTAGCTTCTTTGAACTTATGTGTGGCTGCTGCCATGTCCCTCCCCTTTACATGGAACCAATTATATGATCCCCACACAACTGAAACAAGACATACGCATAGAATTGTGGGCCACTGCATCCATTTATCACATGATGTGTTTGATATTGAAGGGTAGTATGGTCAAAGTCACAAATGTGTAAAAAGGGATATAAAAGACAATTAGTTAGTTAAAGATGGGATGTGATATAGCTTAAGAGATAAGATAACACTTGTGTATATAAGTGTGAAATATCTTGTAAGCAGTAATCAGTTGGTAATACACAAAATATCATATTTCTCTCTCTATCTCTCGTCTCTAGCTTTCTTTCTCTTTCTTCTTCTCTACTGTATTTCCTGGTTTCTTGCTGAACACTGTTATCATGGTATCAATCGCTCGGACGATTCTTGGTGCCGTTTCTTCCGCTGGAGTTTAAAGAATTGCGTGTGCTGGTTAATGTTTGATGTACGATCACAGAGTTTCTTTGTAAAAAAGGAGGCAAGGGATTCGTTCATATCAGGTTCTTGGTTTCTGTTTTCGTATTGCACACCATCTGTTTGTGATATGTTCTAGGTGAAGATTGTTTGGTTTTTGTCTATGAATTTGAAGGCCGATAGCCATTATTAGCAAGATTAAAGGCCGATAGCCATTATTTGAGTTTGTAAGAGGCCGATAGCCATTGTTTGATTGTGATACTTGTTTGTGTTTCGGAGAAAGAAAAAGGCCGATAGCCATTCACAACGAAGGGTAGTATTTTTTGGTGTTAAGATCATATTTTGGTGAAGTATTTGGTTTTTCAATGGGGTCGAATGTCAAGATTGAAGGGTTACTTGGGATGCTTACGGTTAAGCTTCAGGATGACAATTTTGTTAAATGGAGTTTTCAGTTCTAGTCTGTTCTTCGGGGGTATGATCATTTTGATCATTTCACAGGTGAAGATCCATGTCCTCCGAGATTTGTTATTGATACAGAGTCCGGAGTTACAACTGAAGTTACTATGGCATATAAAGATTGGGTGAAGAAGGATCTAGCCTTGCTCAGTCTTCTCATTGCTACACTATCTGATGATGTTATGGAACACATTATTGGTAGTAAGACAGCGTGTGAGGCATGGACTTGTTTGCAAGAAAGATTTGCGTCTGTTTCTATGGTTAGAATTAATCAACTGAAAAGTGAGTTCCACACTATCCAAAAAGGTGGGGAATATGTGGATAGGTTTCTTTTAAGGGTTAAAGCCATTAAGGATCAACTAGTTTCTGCTGGAGAAAGGATCACTGAGAATGATTTTCTTATAGCTGTGCTATCTGGTTTACCTCCTGAGTTTGAGATGATAAAGACTGTGATATTGGCTAGGGATTCTCCGCTTTCATACAAAGATTTGAGGGCTCAACTTCTTGGGGCAGAGACTAGTATTGAATCCAGAATGAAGTCCTTGAGTACATCTATGACAGCAATGTATGTTCATGGAGATGGATCTGGTTCCAGAGCTTTTCACAATAATCATACTGGTTTTGAAGTTGGGGAGAGTTCCAACTCTCAAAGATTTCAAGGGGAGTTTGATGGTGATCATTCTAATGCATTTCATGGTGGCTCGGGTTTTGTGGGGAATAGTGACAGGTTTGTCCAGAAGCCCAATTTCTCAGGGGGAAATAGGAGGTATCATGGAAATTCTAACAATGGTAGTTTTGATCATAGAAGTACTAATGGTTCAAGAAACTTCTCTGGTAATGGAAATCCATCTGGTCACAGAAGGAACACTGGTAGTTTTAATGGCAATGGTAAAGGTGTTCAGTCTAAGAATGGCAGTGGATTTTCTGGTAATGGTTTTCAAAGGAGTAATACCTGGAATGGCAATACATCCTACAGATCTGGTGTGTCACCCGAGTGTCAAATATGTTCTAGGAGGGAACATACAGCAGCTAATTGCTTTCACAGGGCTGCTATTGGAAATTCAGGGTTCCTTGCTTGCCAGATTTGTGGGAAAAGAGGCCATATTGCCCTGGAGTGTTATCATCGCAATAATTTTGCCTATCAGGGTACTCCACCACCATCTTCCTTGACTGCCATGACTGCACAGGCTCATATTAGACAGAATCCATCACAGAACACTGGACATGGGTTATCCACTGGGGATACTTGGATTCTGGACACAGGAGCTACACATCACATGACTTCCAATGTTCATGCACTCTCTCAAGTCAATTCTTACAATGGTGATGAGAAGATAACTATTGGAAATGGTGAAGGTTTGGCAGTCAAGCACATTGGTTCTTCTACAATTACAACTCCTAATAATGCTTTAATTCTGCATAATGTGTTGCATGTGCCCCAAATTACTGCCAATCTTCTTTCTGTTAAGATGTTATGCAAAGATAATGGCTGTTGGTTTGTTTGTGATGATGTGGATTTCTTTATACAGGACAAAGCAACAAGGGTGACTTTGTACCACGGAAGGAGTGCTGATGGGGAACTTTTCAAGATTCCAGCCACTGTTTTTGATAAATCATTTGCTACACGGTTGAGTCGATGTGCTGCATTCTTGGGACAGAAAGTTAGGAATGCGATTTGGCATCAAAGGCTAGGGCATCCATCAGGGGATATTTTAGCTAGAATGTTGAAAACTGCTGAAATTAGTACTAGTAAAGATTCTTGTTCATCTTTGTGTTCATCTTGTGTACAAGGAAAAATGTGTAGACAAGTATTTCCAGTAAGACAAAATAAAGCTAAGTGTTTGTTTGAGAAAGTCCACTCAGATGTATGGGGACCATCTTCAATCCCATCTATAGAAGGCTATAAGTACTACATTTCTTTTGTAGATGAATTTTCCAGATTCATGTGGATTTTTCCCATGATTAATAAATCAGAAGCTTGTTCTATTTTTGTGAAGTTCACAGCGTTTGTGTTTAATCAGTTTCATGCTTCCATTAAGTGTTTTCAATCTGATGGGGGAGGTGAGTATATGAGTAAACAGTTTAAGGAGTTTCTAGTAAGTAAAGGCATTTCTCACATGATTTCCTGTCCTTATACTCCTCAACAGAATGGTATTGCTGAAAGGAGACATCGACATGTAGTTGAAACTGCTATTACTTTGATGACAGAAGCAAGTTTGCCTCAAATGTTCTGGTATCATGCCTGTGCTCATGCAGTTCTCCTGATTAACAGAATGCCATCTCAAGTCTTAGAGTTTAAGTCTCCTTATCAAATATTGTTTGGACACACACTTGATATTCATAACTTTAGGGTCTTTGGTACTGCCATTTATCCTTTCCTGCGTCCATATACCAGTAATAAGTTTCAACCTAGATCTTCACTTTGTGTTTTTCTTGGTTATGCCTTGGGATACAAAGGAGCCATTTGCTTTGATATCAACACTGGTAAATTGTTATTGTCTAGGCATGTGATATACAATGAGGAAGTGTTTCCTTATAAAACAGATGTATCTCGAGGGTGTCTTAGTCCTGGCAAGTCTAAGAACATATCAAGTGATGTGATTGTGGTTCAAATGCCTATTCCTGTAGTTCACAGTACAACATCTATATCCAGTGCAGATTCCACATTAGATCCAGTTTCTTCGCAGCAAGTGTCCAATATGCATTCCAGTTCTGAAATGGTAGCTTCTCATGAATTTCCTCCAGAAGTCAATGCATCACCTTTGTTGTCTGTCCATCAGAGTTCTCCACTAGAGGTATCGATTCCTGTCTCTTCTCAACTCAGTGAACATTCTGACAATCATTCTAGTTCCCCAGATGCAGTGGCTAGTCATCCCATGGTTACACGATTGAAAAGTGGGACTATACAACGACAAGATTATGCTGCTTATTTGACATATTTTCCAGAACTACAATCTTTATATGTTACAGCAGATGAAGTGTTCTCTGGTGGCTATTCCTATGTAACAGCCACTACTGATACTAAAGAGCCTTCTAATTTTTGAAAAGCTGCAAGTCTTCCTCATTGGCAGCAAGCTATGCAGGAAGAATATGACTCTCTCAGGGCTCAGGGGACTTGGCAGCTAGTTCCATATCCTAGTAATCGATCTGTGGTTGGTAGTAAATGGGTTTATAAGGTCAAAAGGAAGTCTGATGGTAGTGTATCGAGATACAAAGCTCGATTGGTGGCTCAAGGGTTTTCACAGGAATATGGTCTTGATTATTCCGAGACTTTTAGTCCTGTTGTTCGCCATACAACAGTAAGAATCATTCTTGCTATAGCTACGATGAATCACTGGGAATTGAAACAATTGGATATTAAAAATGCCTTCTTGCATGGGGATTTACAATAAGAGGTTTATATGCACCAACCTCAAGGTTTTGTTGATCCAACCTATCCTACTTATGTCTGTAAACTTGTTAAATCTCTGTATGGCCTTAAACAGGCACCAAGGGCCTGGAATTCTAAGTTTACCACCTATATGTGTGCTATGGGATTTCGTGTTTCCTTGTCTGACACAAGTTTGTTTGTTAAGCACACTGGTGGTGATATCATTATTCTCCTATTGTATGTGGATGATATAATTTTGACTGGCTCGAATTCTGTACAGATTCAACAGGTCATTCACGAACTCTCAGCAGTGTTTGACCTGAACGATTTGGGCAGACTCAGCTATTTCTTAGGCCTCCAGATTTCATATCCTTCAAATGGTTATATATGTGTCACTCAATCGAAATATATCACAGATTTGCTTCATAAAGCTGGAATGGATTCTTGTAAGTCATCCCCAACACCTTGTAAGCCACACAACTCGTTGCTTCTCACTGAAGGAATGCCATTGTCCGATCCTACATTTTACAGAAGCATTGTTGGTTATCTGCAATACCTGACTTTTACTAGGCCTGATATTGCTTTCACGGTTAATTCAGTTTGTCAATTTATGAAAGCCCCAACTGAGGTTCATTTTGGAGCAGTGAAGAGAATCTTAAGGTATCTTAAAGGTACCAGTCAATATGGTCTTGTATTTTCAGCAGCTACAACACCGAGTCTCGAGGCCTTTTCAGACTCTGATTGGGCAACGGATTTGAACACTCGGAGGTCTGTGACTGGCTACCTTGTTTTTCTTGGCAACAGTCCCATTTCATGGCAGTCAAAGAAACAAGGGTCTGTTTCTCGCAGTTCTACTGAAGCAGAGTACAAAGCCTTGGCTCACACTGCAGCTGATCTTGCGTGGATAAGGGCAGTCTTGAAGGATTTAGATGTGTTTCTACCCACATCACCTGTTATCCACTGTGATAATTTGTCTGCGATTGCATTAAGTGCAAATCCGGTTTTTCATTCTTGAATCAAGCACTTGGATACGGATTATCATTTTGTTCGCGAGAAAGTGCAACAAGGTGATTTGGTTGTCTCCTACATTCCCACTGAAGATCAATCTGCTGATATTCTTACCAAGGGGTTGCACGGACCATTATTTGTCAAACATTGTTCCAATCTTAAACTTGGATCCCCAAGTTACGATTGCGGGGGGATATTGAAGGGTAGTATGGTCAAAGTCACAAATGTGTAAAAAGGGATATAAAAGACAGTTAGTTAGTTAGAGATGGGATGTGATATAGCTTAAGAGATAAGATAACACTTGTGTATATAAGTGTGAAATATCTTGTAAGCAGTAATCAGTTGGTAATACACAAAATATCATATTTCTCTCTCTATCTCTCGTCTCTAGCTTTCTTTCTCTTTCTTCTTCTCTACTGTATTTCCTGGTTTCTTACTGAACACTGTTATCATTTGAAACTATATGAGAGCCAGATCAGAATGTTCATCTCTTTCCAACGAGTTGTGTGTGAGACATATATACCCCCACGACCAAAACAGAAAACAAACGAGAGAAAATAAATTGATTCACTCAACTGATCAAAACAAAACCAAAGCTTGCAGGAATCCATGATTCAACCAATACATAAACTGAAACCTAAAACTTTATGATTTTCCCAATAACATGCACGAAAGGAAATTCAGTAAACACATTTGATAATTAATCTTCAAATCAACAAAGATATAATAAGTGTATAGATCATTATGTAGGCGAACCTTTAGTGTCGAGAAATAGGTTTTTCTCTCGATCTTTTGCACGTTACACGCATGTTACGTTAGTGACACAATAGACGAGTACGTACATTTTCATATGATATAGAGTAATGCTAGGTAGACTAAATTTGTAAACTAAATGATGTGTCCAATGAGAATAAGTACATTAATCAGTAATTAAAGTAATAATCTAATCATCAACTTATATATCATTTAGTTTGCAAAATTTGGTCTACAAATTTAATCTCCCCATCCTTACCCTATGATATATAAGAGGATTAATTTCCTTAAAAAGCTCTAATTAATTACCCACCCATCGTTAGGAAAGATGACTACTCCTCTCAATTTGATGAATAGGAGTTTTTGAATAATAAATACATATTAAATCACTTTAATTATACACAATTGTTTTTCATATAGGAGAATCTATAATCCTTACTTTCATATGGCTAAAATGATACCACTTTTAACTAATTTACATTCATAAGTAACAAAATCCATTTCATGTACCACAATATACACTAGCAAATCACGTAAAGCAGTCCATACGTGATGAGATTTTATATAACGAATATATTTAACGTTAAAGATTTTTTTTTATTTAGTCTGCCATTTATGTGTAATGAGATACTTCCCTTAGTTTAAAAAATAAAATATTTCTAAAACATGTTGCAATTCATTTTGGGCAGGATAATGTTAATTAAATTCGTCCATGTGACCCAGTCTTGAGCATTTCAATTCTTATCACAAATATGGGCTCATCCATATGAACTAATTTCACCTAGTTGAACTCATTCTTTGTTTTGAGGGTATTGAATTAATAATTTTGAGGTATGTATGACCCATATATTTCTTTTTAATGGGGAAGTCATGAATTGGAAGGATTTTCTCTCTTTTTATGCTTATTCTTAGTAAGTAAACATCTCCTTAAATACTCTTAGCTGCTCATGGAGTGATACTTACATACAACACTTCTCATCCTCTTAGCTCCCATGTGTCTTTTTTTTTTTTTTTTTTTTCTTTCCCTTTTTGCATTTCAAGTGACCAAGGAGACTAAGGTCATCTACAATAGAATGCCAAATGGAGGGATATAGTCTTTTTGATAATAATAATAATAAAAATAAAAAAAAATAAAAAAAACTCATCTCCAATGGAGGGCAAAAAAATTAGCTCATATTGAAGTTTGTTTTATCTATTGAAAAAAAAATAAAAAATAAAAAACCATGAATTACACTAATCTATGAAAGAAAATGAATGAGTCAGGTTTACCAATTGAAATTGGAAATAAAATTAACAAATACAATCACTAATTCACCCGATTATCGAAACAAAGAAGACCCAAACAAAGGTATAAGCACCTAGCATTTTTCCTTATTTAGTGAGAATATAATTGTGAGGTATGCAACTTGTGCTTGTAGGTCTTCAAGAAATTGAGCAAATATCCCCATTTGGATGCTTGGAATTCTTGAAATTTTGGCTCAACTCGAATTTTGTAAAGCAACATCAATGACAGTGTCGGGTCCGACTTGATGCATATATGGTTTGGGGTAATTGGTGAACTGTCAAACAAGTATACATCACCCTGTACAACTCAGTAACCAAAAATTTCAGAGTGGATTTAACCGGAGGGCAATCTGGTAAGTTCACAATCAAATTTGTCATCACCCTCTCTTCCCCCTGCCTAAATCACTGTTTCCTTCCCATCTCTCCAATTATTGTTGTCCTTTACGCGAACACATATCATTTCAAAGTTGCTCATCAGAACTCGTACCTTAATTCCTCCCATCCCATTACTCATAACCATGCCTAGTGAGCAAGAAATTTCTCAGACTTCTTCACGCATGCATAACTACATCTCCGACGATGAATCTGAAACTGAAGATCACGAAGACCACGAGGTACAAGAAGACGACGAAGAGAGTGATGGAAGTAGTGCATCTCATGGAGGAAATTTTGAGAACTGCTTGTACAACAACATGTGTTCATCGCGCCAGAGGAGGAGGCCCGGTTGGTCACTAGGCCAAGTTCTCGACCCGAGAGCGAAATGGGTTCAAGAATGGAACAGGGTTTTCCTCCTTGTGTGTGCAACGGGGCTCATCATAGACCCTCTCTTCTTCTATGCCTTATCCATTAGCCAGAGCTGTATGTGCCTGTTTGTGGACGGGTGGTTCGCCATCACGGTGACGGTGCTCCGCTGCATGACGGACGTGTTGCACTTGTGGAACATGTGGTTGCAGCTGAAGATGGCCAAACGCTACTCCTTCACGGCCATGGTTGGTGGGGATGGTGGAGGAGCCAATGGGCTGCGCGACACTAGTCCAAGGTCTGTGGCTCTCAAGTACTTGAAGAAGAAGAAGGGGTTTCTGTTTGACCTCTTTGTTATTATCCCGATACCCCAGGTCAGAATTCACTAATTAATTTTAGTTGATGCTATTACAACATAGTTACTTCCGCATGCATGACTAATATTGATGGTCCCACATGACGGTAAAACTTATCTCCATGACAGTGAGTGTGTGAGCTTAAGTGGAGTTGTGTGAATTTAGCATGTCTAAATATAATTAATATTGTGACTTAGTATTACGTTCTGATTGTATTCTTCTTCACTTATAAGTGAAAAGTTTTATGTTCGATTCTCGTCAAAATCAAATTTGAACTATATTATTATTTGCCCATTATGAAGCTTAGCTTACTTCTCATCCCCTTAGTTTGTTCAAATTTTTTGTGGTGGATTATTAAAGGTAATCGTTTATTAATCATCATTACTATGTTTATTAATCATCATCATTATCTTTTGTCCTTATTTTTATTTTTTTTCCGTTTGCTTTATTGTGATAATTGTCGTGGGTTCTCTCCATATCATTATCAAAGATATGCGGTCCGTTTGTGAGTAATACGCGGTGAAAAAATGAATGAGGGCGTGATGGAAAAATTCTTGTCTAAAGCATTTGGTTTGCTTAAGAAATATAGGGTCCCTGTTTTTCTTTATTTGTTATGATTTTTTTTTAAAAGGTATGATTATGGCATTTAATCATTAATTTATTTTCTTATTTTTTTTAATTTTTAATTATTAATTAAATTATTAATTATTATTTTTTTTTTAACAAGTAGTGGATTGCCTCAGTGGTTAGGACTTTTCTCATCAAGGCACTAACTCTCCCACCTCATTTTTAGTGTAGAATGTGACTCGTATTAAAAATTATTTATTTTGGAAAAAATCAACGAATATGTTCATTTTCCAATACTGATAAAACATTTTATGTAGACCAAATTTGCCATGCTGCTCTTACAAAAAGGAGACATTTTTTTAGGGATGCTTTGATATAAACGCCTCGTTTTTAAATGTTATAGATTAAACATCTATTCCTTTTGCAAATTTGATTAAACATTTTCCCCACAATTTTAGTACTTTAATTTTATTTCATTAGAAGTCTATTCAAGTTAGCATTCCTTTTTTTCCTTCTATTTTTATGCATCTCTTATTATGATGATTTAAGATTTTTTTTATTTTTTATTAAAATATTTATTTTAGTAAATTAAATAGAACATAACAAAACTCGTTGTTAGGTACATTTGGTTATATCAATACATTTTATTATAATGGTACATTTAGTTACTTGGTACATTTGTATTTTTGGTCCATTTGGCTTCTTGGTACATTTGAATTTTTGGTACATTTAGTTTTTGGTACATTTGAATTTTTGGTACGTTTGTTTTCAAAACATAAGTTTTATTACTTTTGTCCTAATAATGAGGAATTACCTTCATTAATTATTTTTTTATAGAAAGAGTCCGTTAACAATGTAAAAGTTTAAATTACTTTAATTAATTTTTTAATTTTTTATAGAAAGAGTCATTAATCAACGGACAATAGCCTTTTTGTTAATTCAAAACTATATGATTTATCGTTATTATTTAGCATTATCTACAATAATAAGGATTTATCTCCGATCAACTAAAAGTTGTTCCAGAGACTTATCTACCAAAAAACAAGACTATCTAGAGCATTGTGTATGAATCAAACATATTTTTAAACATTCCAAATGTGACATCCCACATCGCCCAGGGGAGTGATCCTTATATGTATATTCTCATCCCTACCTATCACGAGGCCTTTTGGGAGCTCACTGGCTTCGGGTTCCGTAGAAACTCTGAAGTTAAGCGAGAAAGGGGCTAGAGCAATCCCATGATGGGTGACGCACTGGGAAGTTGCTCATGAGTTCCCAAAAACAAAACCGTAAGGGAATGGTAATCCCAAAGCGGACAATATCGTGCTACGGTAGTGGAGTCGAGCCCGGGAAGTAGTCCCGCCCGGGCCGGGATGTGACAATTTGGTATCAGAGCCTAACCCTGGCCGTGGTGTGCCGACGAGGACGTCGGCCCCCTAAGGAGGGTGGATTATGACATCCCACATCGCCCAGGGGAGTGATCCTTATATGTATATTCCATCCATACCTAGTACGAGGCCTTTTGGGAGCTCACTGGCTTCAGGTTCCGTAGGAACTCTGAAGTTAAGCGAGAAAGGGGCTAGAGCAATGCCATGATGGGTGACCCACTGGGAAGTTGCTCATGAGTTCCCAAAAACAAAACCGTGAGGGAATGGTAAGCCCAAAGCGGACAATATCGTGCTACGGTAGTGGAGTCGGGCTGGGGAAGTGGTCCCGCCCGGGCCGGGATGTGACACCAAAAAGATGAATATTCATTTTAATATAGTTTATAATTGGGTACGTTTTAATTTGGGGTGGGTATGTTTTCGTTTGACGTTGGTATGTCTTCATTTAATGTTTGTACGTTACCATTTGGCATGGGTGTACATTTAGATTTGAAAAGTTTAAATTTTTAAACTTAAATATATTGAAATTATTTAAAATATATAGCAGATATTTAAATGTAAATTAATTTCAATTAATCTGAAGTAGTTCAAGTCTAAGTATCTTAATCAAATGTTTCAAAAGCTTAATAAAAAACTCAAAAAGCATAAATGTTTAGTCTATAAAAGTCTAAAATGAGGCATATAATTCGAATTTTCTCTTTTTTTTTTATATTGAAACTAGAATAAACTTGATATAAGTTCAATTTGTGAGTTATTATTGAGTTTGGTCCGCTTTGTTGGGTTAGGTTCATTTACTGGTTATCCACATCAACTTTTGTTTTTATATAATATCCTTTTGTTAAATTGTGATAAATGTCATCCCTTATTTATAGTTTTATCTGTTACCCAATTTTAAGATTAAATATAAGAATTAAATATTGTTTCTCCTTTTTCCTGCTCCTAATTCACATCTCATTTTTTCTACCTCTATGACACGTGTTATCTAGTCGACATTGTAGATTTTATATATATATATATATATATATATATATATATATATATATATATATCAACCTATGTACTAGTATGGATTTATAAATCTATGGAAGATGGAATTTTTGAAAAATTATTTTCATGGATGATAGGTAGATTAATTTTTATTTACTTTCATAGATATTTATATCACAATTTAAATGTATTTTATCAATCTGTTGGTATAGGTATCATATATGATGACATATCAATTTTATTGTAACTATTTTACATAAAATTGGTTAGATTTTTATATTTATATATTCAAATTAAAATTTTGAGAGAATATGCATAAATTAAAATTAAGGAACTGGACTAAATTCAGCAACAACTCAAATTTTTTGGACCTGAATCAAAGTACCCCTTGAAACGAAGTGTTTTAGCTAATTTGTATTTCAGATAATATTGTGGGTGGTAATTCCTTCGCTATTGGAGAGAGGATCGGTGACCGTAGTGATGACAGTGTTCTTGATGTTTTTCTTCCAATATCTCCCAAAGATCTATCACTCTGTCTGCCTACTGCGTCGGATGCAAAATCTCTCTGGCTACATTTTTGGAACTGTTTGGTGGGGGATAGCCCTCAACTTGATTGCATATTTTGTCGCTGCCCATGTAAGTATTCATCTTCCATAAATCCCACCGTCTCTCTCACACTCGATAGTTTGTTTTGTATATATAGGGAGTCTAACTATAATTTAAGATGGTAATTTATTCATATGATTGATATGTTATATTGTTAGATTTTTAATTAGGTAAACTGATGCTTAGAGGTCTTAATATTGACAGTTTATTAATATAACATACTAAAATAAGGGAGAGTTTGCAATCCTGGAAATCAATTTGAGTGTGACAGTCGCATAATGTCTTACAAAAATAATAGGTGATATAGTTTATATTTCATGAACATAAGTTATAATTATAATAAATAAATATAGGTATTGTAATATGAGTAATTTGCTAATATTAGGTGGCAGTTTGAAGAAGGGATTCTTTTTCTCTTTCGCAAAAAATAATATTGAGCCCACAATATATATCTGACAAAATGAAATACAAGGTCTATAACATTCTCTTTTTTATGTAAAAATGTGTTGGATTTTCGATCCATGCAGGTAGGCCATACGTCTAGGGTTTTCGGTGGGTGAAAAGTAGTCCACTTCAACCCCAGAATACAGAGAAAGATAAGACAAGAGGCTTAACAAAATGTACCCAAGGCATGAATGATTAATCATGAATTGAAAACAAGAAGAATTTGTCCAACCGTGATGCATGTGATTGGAAATCGTTCTCAACGTCAAGAGATTTTTTAGTATGATCAGCAGAGATAATACATCATGTGTTATTATGCAAATAGTGGAATATGTGTGTTAAAAAACTTAATAAATTAAAACATAAAATTTTCTACCACTTACATAAAAATACGTGATGTACTACCCGTGTTCCTATCACAATAAACAATTTCTGAATGAGGGCAAAAAGTTGGACCTTTTTAAGCATTGTCTCACCCACACGTACTTCAAATTTTATATCCGATTTTTACAACTAGCAAAATAATAATCAAACACGTTTGCTCTCATCTTAAAAACCTTTTATTTCTGATCATCATCATATTCATCATATTGTATAATCAAACAAAAGTAACGAATAAAATTAAATATAAACATGAGAGAAATTCACTTCAAATATAGATTAAGAAAGTTTAAGGTCTCTAATTATATTTTCTGAGCAAATACTGTTTCCAAAGACATCCTCTTCAAAACTCTAAACATAATTTGTTTTTATAGTCATCCAAATTAAGTACCATTGTTTAGCGTTTATAGTTTAGAGACTTAATTTAGGATGGTACACGGGACACACTTGACTTAAACATGTTTAATTATGTTTCTCTATGTCTATAATCTGATGTTAATTTGCAGGCTGCAGGAGCATGTTGGTACTTGTTAGGAATCCAAAGGGCAGAGAAATGCTTGAAAGAGCAATGCAGAGAAACAAGTGGTTGTGGCCTCAGAATATTAGCTTGCGAGGACCCTATTTACTATGGAGCGACAAACACTCTAAGAGAAGCAGCGAGACTAGCCTGGGCGGAGAACAGAAAAGCACGGGTGACGTGTTTAGACAGTGCCGATCATTACGATTATGGAGCTTATTCATGGACTGTTCAGCTGGTCACAAATGATAGCCGATTGGAGAAGATCCTTTTCCCCATCTTTTGGGGCCTAATGACTCTCAGGCACTATTCATTTTCACCTCCTTAGTTCCCAACCTTTCTTAGTTATTTTTATTGGTTTTTTTTAGCTTTATTAACCTTTGTGTTAAGTGTTAAATGATTGAATTATATTTAATTATGTGCAGCACCTTTGGAAACTTGGAAAGCTCAACCGAGTGGTTAGAGGTTGTTTTCAACATCATTGTTCTAACCAGTGGGCTGCTTTTGGTCACCATGTTGATAGGAAACATAAAGGTAAAGAACTATGCAAGATTTTTAGGATTTATCGTTGTCGAACTATGAACTAGGACACATTTAGACATGATATCGTCTTGTCAAGAGTCTTTATTCATATGTTGATAACATAATATGTACGCACAGGTGTTTTTGCATGCCACAACATCCAAGAAACAAGCCATGCAACTGAAGATGAGAAACATAGAGTGGTGGATGAGGAAGAGGCATTTGCCTCAGGGGTTTAGACAGCGGGTGCGAAACTACGAGCGTCAGAGATGGGCCGCCATGCGTGGCGTAGATGAATGTGAGATGATCAGAAATCTCCCTGAGGGCCTCAGGAGGGACATCAAATACCATCTTTGCTTGGACTTAGTGAGACAGGTACGTTTCTGTACCCACTGCTAATCTAGATTGACTTTAGTCAAATAATGGTTGGCGCCAGCCTCCATATAACTAAAGTTGAGCACCTCTAGTACAAACATTACTACATGGGTGCATGCATGATAGTTATTTTTTTATAATATCAACAGAATATATAGAGATAATTCCGTAGTTTTTGAAACTTGTTTCAGGTGCCATTGTTCCAACATATGGATGATCTGGTTCTTGAGAATATTTGTGACCGCGTGAAGTCTCTTATATTCCCGAAAGGAGAAACTGTGAGTTACCAATATGACTATTCTTTAATATAAATGTGCCCGTGGCATATGACAATTTATCTAGCGAAACTCATTCTTCGTGTTGTTGGATTGGAGTTTCTAAGTTCAAATCTCATAGATAATAATTGTTGGTTAAAAAGTACTGTGACCATACTCGTGGACCTTATAGTTTTATGTGCAATTTAGGCCACACTCACAGCAAGAGACGTTTCATTCTAGCAAGAGACCTTCGATTCTAGTTTAACTCTATTACACGCTCATTGAATGATAACTTTCAAAGTAAAATGTGGTAGCATTAGTACATAGAATAAAATGGTTAGTCCTGCCTTTTCTTTACGCAATTCAAATTTTAGCAGTAACCTTTATGTGCTTCATACAGATAACTAGAGAAGGAGATCCAGTTCAAAGAATGCTGTTTGTAGTAAGGGGTCACCTTCAAAGCAGCCAAGTTCTCAGAGATGGTGTGAAAAGTTGCTGCATGTTAGGCCCTGGCAACTTCAGCGGCGATGAGCTTTTGTCATGGTGTCTCAGAAGGCCCTTTATAGAAAGACTACCACCATCTTCCTCCACATTAGTCACTCTTGAAACCACAGAGGCATTTAGCCTTGAAGCTGAGGATGTGAAATACGTGACACAACATTTCCGTTACACATTCGTGAACGAAAAGGTTAAGAGAAGTGCAAGGTACTACTCGCCTGGTTGGAGGACTTGGGCTGCTGTGGCGATTCAGTTGGCTTGGAGGAGGTACAAGCACCGTTTAACGCTGACTTCGTTGTCCTTTATAAGGCCTAGGAGACCTTTGTCAAGGTGTTCTTCATTGGGAGAGGACAGGCTCAGATTGTATACGGCCTTGCTGACGTCTCCAAAGCCAAATGATCAAGATGAGTTTTTTGATTGATTATAGAGATCAGTCAAAGGCTGTGTGCGTTGTGAAGTTTGGTTATGTTATAATTGTTGAATTGTAATCTTGTCTTGGCCCAAGACAATTGATCCGGTTCATACACAAAGAAAGATCCATGCACATGTTAGAGAGTTCTAGCAAAGTTCAAGTTGGTAGAATACATGCATAAATATTTAAGGCTTTTTGTTGAAAGATCTAGAATATTGTAAAAATGTGTGGTTGTTAAGCATTAGCTAGAAAGTTCTAGCAATGCCAAAGTTGGCAAACCTTGCCTATAAATAGGTGAGGTGGTAAGCTATGTGATGTAACAGCCAAGAAAGCAAGTAGTGAGAAGTGAGAGTGCCAAGTGCCAAGTGAGAAGAAGCACCAAAGCTTCTAAGAGTGTTTGAGTGTTTCCTCTTGTACTAAGTTTGTGAGTGAATAAAAAATCTTATGTAATACTTTGAGTATTCTTTCTTTCTCTTGCCTATCAATTCCGCTGCATTGCATTCTTATTTGTGAGATAAACATCTCCAAAATAGTGAAGTCTTTTTAAGTCCCAACAATAATGTCTCAATTTTGTATAAATAGAACAAAGGAAGGCCATGATATTAATGGTGTCTTGGGTAATAATTAAGTAAGTACAATTATGAGAATGTAAGGGGCAGTAATCATAAGTAGAATTATTAAAATCTCTATTAGCATATAAATTTTCTTCAGTCTCTAGCTATTACTGTAGACCAGGTGCAGGCATCATTAGTTTTAGTTTCCCTCTAGCATGCACACTTATATTTAACTAGTGCTGCCCCTCGCTTAAACACTACTAAGGCCCTTCATTTTGGCATACGTGTATGGGGTTGGTTTCAATTGAATTTCTCACTAAATTCAATGCATGCATGTAAGAAGAAACGGATGCCAACTTTCAAATTATGAAGTTAAGGTGGAGATGGATCAGTCATCACGAGGGAAAGTAGGATCATAAGCGGTAAGTTTCCTTCGCACTACAAGAAAAACATAATTTGACAACAGGCAATGAACGTTGTGAAAGACCTTCGACAACGCGCATCAGGATGTTATATATCTTGATGTTGTGAACAGTTTGGAACTTTTAACAACATTTACCAGACGTTGTGGTACATATCTTATTAAAGTTTATTTTTGGCAACGTTCAGAAAAGGTTGTCGAAAACATCCGCTTACAACGACTTAAGAACGTTGTGGATGCCTTTTTCCACAAACCTATTAATTTGAACTTTCTCATTTTAAGTAGGGTTCCACAAACCTGTTTGGACGTTGTCATTTTGGGTAGGGTTCCACAACGTGTACATGATACGTACAGGGAACAAGTTTGTGACACCATTTTTTTTTTTTTACATAATTTTTTACACTAGTTTTTGTGGGGCCTACTTCGTAATGTATTTCAACGAGCTAAACCATCTATTTTTTAGCCTTCCTCAAAGATTATGTCTACCATATGACCATTAGATTAAAGGTTTAGGGTTTTTTTGTACAACCGTATTTGTCAAATTTCTTCATTACAAATGAATGTCTTAATGGTTTTGGATTTGTCTAATTTTTTTGCAAGGATGATCTATAAATGATGTTCTAAAAGATAGACAGTTCAAATGGTCAAAATACATTACAGTTATAATACTTACTAATTTCTTAATTTTTTGAAGGATTGAGGTTTTAATTTTGAATCATCAATTTTACTAATTAATTTCTTCCTGTTTGTTTTAAACAAAAATTGTTATACAACAACTATCTCTGCATCCAATGTTTATGTTTGGGGATTCAGAGTTGCTTGAAGGATTTGACTATGGAGTGGGATTCTAATTCTAGAATCGTAATTAGATCTGTTTTCTCTTCTTTAGAGATTTTTAGCTGGTTAATGCATTTATTTGCATAATGACCATACACACACACACACACACACACACCACATTTGTAACATTTATCTTTACTTTGATTTTTAGAATAGGTATTATTAACTGGTTTTTTTTTAGACCAGCTTTTTAGATTTACTTTTCTCATAAAATTTACTTGCTAGTATCAAAATTCCTATTTTTGTTTGGGAAGTGTTATTGACAATTCAAAAATCTCATTCTACACTCCTCACAAGAGTATTTTTGTTTCTAAATATAGAAAGTTTGGAGTGTAGAATGAGGAATTTGGAGTGCCAATAACAATTTCCCTTCGCTTTTGTATTTCTAGTATCTTTTACTTGAGTTTTTAGTGGGGCATTTTCTACTAGAGGGAGCAAAGGGGGTAGACCTTATTGTTCACAAAATGCTCCTAACTCATATGTAGCAATTTTTTTTAATTTATCTTTGTTGACTTGTATAGTTATTTTCATATCAATACATAGTTTTAGTCCTTCTTTTTGGATAATAATAATAATAATAATAAGGGTAAATTATATAAAACTACCTCAACTATTGGGTTATTAACAGTTTCATATTTCGTCTTTAAAAAGTTTCAATGTCATACTTATCTTCGAATTTGTTGCAATATCATACCTTCCATCAGCTGTTTATCAATTCCTCTGTTAAATGCTGACGTGGCATGAGGCGGGGTCCACTTTGTATTAGAAAAATTAATTAAATATTAATTAAATATTAATTACATATTAAAAAAAAATTAAAATAAAAAACCCCAACCAAACCAAACCCAGATCCCACCACCCCTCCCTCCTTAGGGAAACCCCATCCCCTTGGATCTTCCCCTGTTCCCCCCACAAAACTTTCCTTCTGTCCCTCCCTCCCCATCCCCCCCCCCCCAAAAGAAATCTTCCTTCCGTCCATCCCCCCCAACAAACCTTTCGTCCGTCTGTTCATCCCCCCCCCAACAAAACCTTCCTTCCATCCGTCTCCCTCCGCCAAAACAACCCCATCATCCATCCGTCGTCCCCCCGCCAAAACAACCCCACCATCTGTACCCCCTGGCCCCCCACTTCCTTCTCCCCCCACCCAAGCCCAACCTATAACCCAAAAAAAGAAAGAAAAAAAAGAAAAAAAAAAAAAAACCATCTTCATCTTCCCCGACCTCCCCTTCCCTGCAACCCACCCCTTTCTTCCCCCTCATGTCTTCCCCAAACCCATTGCGCACCCATCCTCCACCTCCTCCTCTGCACCCACCCTTTTCCCTTCTCTACACACCCCACTCCTTAAATCCATACCCATTCCCCCCATTCAAAACCCCCAGTTCATCCTCCCCCCCCAAACAAAGCCAACCCAGAAAGAAAGATTAAAAAAAAAAAAAAAAAAAAAAAAAAAAAAAAAAAAACCCAAATCGCATCTTCCCCGACCCCAGTGTAGGAAAAGGAGAAGGAAGAGGAACATGGGGAGGGGGAAGGGGAGGGGGAGGAGCACCATGGGAGGGAGGAAGAGATGGCGCGGGGTGGGGGGGTTTTAAAAGAAAATGGGTCCCATCACTTGCCACGTCAGCATTTTAACAGATGAATTGATAGACAACTGATGAAAGGTATGGAATTGTAACAAATACGTAGATGAGGTATAACATTGAAACTTTTTAAATATGAGGTATGAAACTGTTAATGACCCAATAGTTAAGGTAATTATATGTAATTTACCCTAATAATAATGTTTCCATAAGTAAGGATATTATGAGATGATAACATCTTCATTAACAAATACTTGTCTAATTTCGTGGGCAAATAGGTTTGATAATCCATTGATAAATTTTTCTTTCCAAAATGGTTGATTACTATCTTTCGTAAGCATTATTCTAGACATAAAAACATTTTTTTTTCCACCTGAAATCACTTAAGGTTGGGCATATTAAATTACTAGGTAGATCATGTATTCTAGAGGTGACGTTACTTGTGTTCCCATAAAATGTTCTATTATTAAAAATAATAACTTGTGGATTGTGTCTAGGACTCCCATTCCAGTCTCACTACAAGAAAGACAAATGCGGTGAAAGATTCCCTCTACTTTTACACTTCATGGCTAAATACAAGGTGTCATGGATCTTTAAAATAAGGGATATTATGTCAGTCATGATGAAGAAGTGTTTAGGGTCATTTTAGTCAAGTGACTGGACAAATTCAATCAATAATGAATCCTCGACTAGGTCCTCAAAGAGTTCCTTTAAGTAATTTATGGTTCCTCCAACATAGTTACTCTCATAGATTTCCCTTTCCTCTTCCCTCCAAGGAAGGTCAAAATCATCTTCCTCAAAAGGAAAGTCAGCTTCTGAACTTACAAATTTAGCTCACCAGCTACACCAAATAGTTAGTTAGATTCTAAAAATAACGATGATTTGTCTTTAGACTCTTTAGATGCTTTCTCCCAGAAGCCAGCCTACAGTTAAAACCAAACCAGTAAAAGAAGAGTAGAAGTTCAGAGGGACAGATTGTCAAGACAATCAAGACCCCAACGAGTAAACTAAGCAGAAGTTAAAATTAATTTTTGGTGACCACTATTCATCCAAGACATAAATTCAAACAGTAATCCGACACAATACTATTCATCTACAGTGCCGTAGTGATGCCAATGATCATTTTGCATGCAAGTTCAACATTAAATTGACAAGATACCATTCATCCACAGTGTCATCGTACCAATAATATTTACTCCACGTGCAAAATCAACAGGCAAAATACAAATCATTTAGACATACCATTATTCACGAATGAACCAACAGTCATCCAGCTCATGCTTCCACAGTCACTTCATGATTCTAAATATATGAGTAATGCAAACAACCAGTTTCATGAAACTAATCTCAATGTAAGAAATTATTCATTGTTTCTAAAGCTCTGCGGTCAAAACTCCAAAAAGATTAGTCTTCTCCAAAACAAGAAATTGGTATCTAATTATATATCTAAAAAAACCGAAAAGAACCTAAAAGAGTAAATATAGGTAACAAAATTATGGATATATAAATTAAAATTACCATATTCTAGATACGTTGTCAAAGCATGTTTTCGACAAGAAGGAAAAATGCACATTGTGCTGGTAGTGTTGTTATATCCTATTTTCTTGTAGTGTCATGACTAATCATTCTTTTATTTTTAGCTTAGACAAGTTAATGCTAACTTCACTACGACACAATAAGTAATTAATAGCATTGCACGATAGCGTTTCTCCACAATTGTTATTGATCAATGGCTTAAAAAATTCCAGCTCTTTTTAAAACGCTATTGTAGGCTTTAAAATTTTAATATTTTGAAGTTGGTACTAACTTTTTCCTTTCAACATAAAATGAATCACTTGAGCTGTCTAATCTAATTCTGTACATCAAACGAGGCCTAAAGATTTACAGGACTTACTACTTACAAAGATAAATTGATAAGCAAATCAAATGAACTTGGTTTAATTTACTACAAATTATCATTTGTCGGTCCTGTGTCGATTTTGTGGTAATTGTAAATAATCAAATTAGTTGCTTGGTACATGTTATTGGTTGTTGCCAGGGAATTATTCCAATGTGTTACTTCTTTATGTGCTATCATTTCATATGGATAATGTAATTCCATTTCCTTTTCTTGGAACTTAAATTCTTTAATTTAACTATCTGATGTATATCACAGGTCGCTTTGGGTGAGAATAAACTGTTGAAATTTTTTGGATCGACGGGTCCGGAAGGCCCTACTCTAACAACATCGATATTGTTCTCAATTTTACCATCTGCCCAATCCGTTAGGTGTGAGGTTTTACCACAAAAGGCCTCGGTATTAGTTAGAGTAGGGTAATCCTATTTAAAGTCATTGCTTTTCTTTACCCCCACCAATGTGGGACCGCTAACACGCCCCCTCACGTGTAACCCCATTTAGTGGTTCACACATGGAGATCCACACATCGGCAATTGAAACTCAGAGGTCGGCTCCAATAAAGTCCAGACTTGTTTTCAATCTTTTCAAGAAGTGAGTCTTAAGAACTCAAACGTCAGCTCTATTTTAAGAGTCCAAGCTTGTTTCTGAGCCCACACTTCCTGGTGACAAGCCTTTAGCTTGTATGGGCCCGTAACTGTGGGCTCTGATACTATGTTGAAATGTTTGAGATCGACGGACCCGGAGGGCCCACTCTAACGACACCGATAATGTTCCCAAATTTACCACATGCCCAATCCATTAAGTGTGGGGTTTTACTACAAAAAAAACTCGATATTAGTTAAAGTGGGGTAATCCTACTTAAAATCATTACTTTTCTTTATCCCCACCGATGAGGGACTGCTAACATAAGCACCCAAACGGTTGTAACATAACCAAACAGAAAATTACTTAGCTAGGGATAAGCCCTAACTCTAGCAGTCCTAAGCTTATCAGCAACCATTAAACGAATGCATAGCAGTCCTTTGAAACATGACGAAAATGTATATAAACAGCTAGCTGGATCGTTGAATCTAAAATTCGAACCCTAGAATTTCTTCTTCAGTCCTAATACCTAGCCTACAATACTACAAAGGCAGGGTACACACTCAAAGCACAAAGTGATGAAGAGAATAAGAACTTCCTGCTTCTATTGCCTCCAAGGCCGCTGCACACGGCTGCTTTGCCTCAGCTTCTGGACCTGCAGCTCCCCTGAGCATCAAAACTGCAAGGCTGCCCACGCAAAAATAGATGAAACAGCCATGGCAATGTGTAACAAATGAACCAAAATCTGCTCCTACAATGCACTGCCATCCAAGTCCATATGTCCTGTCAAACTCCTGCAGAAACAAAAAAAAAATTATAAGTTTATAAAAATTGTCAACATAATTCATGTCATATTGTTGATAATTGAGCAAGCCAGCAGCACTCGTCAAATAAATTTTGAAGTGAACAAATGTAATATGAGCAGCTAATACATGGCCATTTGATAATCATTTCGTTTTTAGTTTTCACCTTTGATAATCATGTAATATGAAGACCTCACCTTTATTTTGAAAGCCACAAAAGCTACTTTTCTAAGTTTTCAAACATTGTCTTGATTTTTGTTTTCAAATTTCAATTTTTTTGAAAACTAAAATCTAAAATCTAAAAACTGAAATAAATATAGTATCAAACGGTCCTAACTCCTAAGTGATTACCTTTTTAATGAAGCGGCCTATCTCAGTGGCTTCAGTGACATCAAATAAATCAAGGACTTTGGAAGTCAAGTCAAGTGCCTTCTGCTGCATGGTTTGAAGCATGTCAGTCTCAACCATGACTGCTTTACCCTCCAGCATGGTTATTAACAAGATGGAGATCGGAAATTTACAAGCAAAAACTTTGTTGGAAAAGAGTTGTGATGCAAATTTGTTGAACTAAGTAGTTATACGTAGTGGTGCAGCTTATATCGAGCTCGGAACCAAGGGGATATATAGCTAGTGCTACTCACTCAGCCACGTAATATGTGGATATTTTTCCTTTGTGGCCAGCACACCGGCATGGGCTGTGCAATGTGCCAAATTAGTAACTACAATTCTGTTTTGACGTGGATGAGCTTATTGGCGAGAAAAATCTTAAGTGTAACTGAGGTATATACATTTTTCTTTTGTCTCTTATCACATGATTAGGTCATGTGATATGAGAAATATGTACAACCGGTTACATAGAAAAATCTTTTGTGAAGTGTTTGGGAGGTAGAAAAAATTTCAATCAGTTCTTGGTTACTATCAAATTTGGGACAGGTGGCTTGATAATTGGGTTTTGGAAATGTGGTCCACTTGCTATATATGATTGCATGGTTATTTTTGTCCAGTTACGGCCATGGTTTGGAACAATATGAAATGCATTGTGGGGCCAATATTCAAGCATTCCAGAGATTTGAAGAAACTGGAAAGATCAAGTGGTTGCAGTTGGATGGTGCATTTCTTTGTGCAAGCTAATTTCTAAACTGTTTATTTTTCTTTTTCTGGTCAGTATAAAAAGATGAAAAATGGTTTGAAATCCAAATCTTTTTGTGAATTCTTTTTTCCAACGTCATATAAATCATACCGCACGATGATTTACGAATTTAGGTTAGCTTGTTATTAAAGAATTATCTACTACATTTATCTGGTCACCAATCATCATATATAGTGACCACTATGCACACAATAGAATGGAACATTTTTACAGATTTCCAAAATTCATTGAGAGATTATTTGTGTTTTGACTGAATAAAATATAAGTAATGAAACCTAAATTATTGAACATCCCACTCATTTGATTCTCTCTTTGGCTGGGGAAAACCCACTTGTCTAAACCAACTGGTAGAGCTACAACATCAACACGGCAGTTGAAAGAGTTTTATCATAAGAAATCTCGATATGATTAGAAGTGAAGCCACATAATATAAATCATGTGAAACTTTGTTAGTTTTCAGACACTGTGAATTTTTGTATTTTTGAATCGTAATCAATACGAGTTTCCTTTATATATATGTTAATGTTAATCTAACTAGGGCTAGAAAATGAGAACTAGCTCGGCCTTTCATCTTCAGAATCAAGGCCCCGCCTTAAGTCATGAACCATTTTGGATCACGGAAGTTGTTGGATCAGGCCCTTGCTCAATTTTATTTGGTTCACCCATATCCATGGACCAATTTATTATGTTTATTTTTTTTGTCAAAAAACTATTATGTATTTATTTAAGGTCTAATCCCTTTGAAGTTGGTTCTGATTTGGATGTTTTAAAATAATAAACACATGACAGAGTTTTGAATGCTCAATGTGGGGATGTAGCTCAAATGAGAGAGCGCTCGCTTTGCATGCGAGAGGTACAGGGTTTGATCTCCTGCATCTCCATCATTTTTTTATATTTCTTTAACCACATGTCCACTACTTGCAAAATTCCTGGCTACAAATTATAGTTCAGCCTGTTCTAAAAGATCTCAAACAAATCTAAATCTGTTATATTTTCAACTACTTTTGCTCACCGAGTGTTTTTATTTTTTATTTTTTTATTTTTTATTTTTGGTTGCAACCTAAACCGATTTCTAGGTTTTAACCTGCAAACTTTTATGAAGCTTCGTAGTATATAATATTTTAGATTTTTTAACCCTTAGGTTAGATTTTAGTTTGTGTTTTGACCAAAAAATTTATGGTTAAAAAAATATAGAGTATTCAGTACTCGAAACACTATTAAAAATGCATTCTAACCTACACTTTCACTCACCTTATCTGCTTAAAGCATCTCTAGTTCTGAGCTTTTATCGGTCTTTCTAATTGTAGTTCACCAATGGTTAAAGAAAATAGTGTAAATACAACATATGACCGGAGATGTTAAGCTATACACTGTTTTACATTTTGCAGCGAGGTCCCCTCAATGTAGCAAAAAACACACTTTACATACCCATTTTTGTTAAAAATTAAGATATAAAGTCGAAGCTAAAACTTTTTCAGTTCCAGAAATCAACCTCTCGTTAGAGATGCTGTTAGACTAACACTAAAACGACTTGATGACCAATCATTACATTACATGGGGATCAACATGGTCTTAAAATTTGTTACGTTATTCAAAACACCAGCTGGATTAGATCATGCATTCTATTAATTAAACCCAATTAAAAAGGTAACCAAAAAAAAAAAAAAAAAAAAAAAAAAACGCAGCCAGAAGGTTGTGCAACTTCCATCTAAACCTCACGCTAAAACGACAGCTTTCCTAATTTGTTTATAGTCAAGATTTCCATCTCACAAGCTCAAATCTCTTCCCCCTCCCACCTCATATGTCGCTGGTGGAACTGTTTGTTTTCTTGACATTCAACCCAACCTGACAAACAACGCGTCAACCACATACCCTTTGTCCCAAACGAATTTTTTTTCAGTGTATATGAAACACCGCCTCGTTATTGTAATCTCACGTCAAATAACAAGTAGACAGATATACAACCTGACAAGTATTTTAAATCACATAAAAATTTCTCGACGTAACGTTTCATTCAACACCCCCCCAGGCATATCACACAACACCACCTGTCCCATTGCTCATCCCCCAATATGCTGTTCTTCCAATAACAAATTAAATAGAATATCTTCGCCACCTTTCCCTCCCAACCATCCACCCAACTCCTCTCCCCCATAATATTACACATCTCTCCCTTGCATTTCATCCCCCAATACCAAAATTTTTCTTCCATTCCCTCTCTACATTCCCACACCAAACATCTACATTTATTAATTTCTTTTATTCTCTCTCCCTTTTTCTTGTGCTAAATTATCGACCAGCGTCGTTGCTGCCACCACCACCGTTGCTGTCACCAATTAGGAGACGAGACACGACATAAATAACATTATGGCACGTGGTCTCCTCTCCTGCTTTGGATCAAAAGGGGGCTCGGGCACGTCCCACGAAACGCACGCTGCCGGGGCGACCGCCCATGTTTCGGCAGAGGAGCAGCAGCGGAGCGGACCGGTTCTGGTGGAGCTGTTCTCGTCGCAGGGCTGCACCACCTCGCCTGTCGCGGAGCTGCTGGTGTCGAGGCTTGGGAGGGGGGATTTTGATGGGACGGACCTGCCTCCTGTGGTTGCGCTGGCCTTCCACGTGGACTACTGGGACTACATGGGCTGGAAGGACCCTTATGGGTCCAGCCAGTGGACTGTACGGCAGAAGGCCTATGTTGAGGCCTTGGGTCTGGACACCATGTTCACCCCCCAGATTGTGCTTCAAGGTAGGGCCCAATGTGTTGGCAACGATGAGAGTGCTTTGATAACGTCTATCAAGGATGCACCTAGATATCCTGCACCGGCGTTCCAGGTTCGCATTTCTCATCTGTCCTCAATATTATTTTGATATATTTTAATATAAACGATATTCTATATTAATCTATATTATTATTAAGAAAATCCTTCTTATCAACTTTTTTTCTCCTTTGTTTTCTCGTTCTCACTTTTGATACACATTATTGATAAAAAAAAGGATAAAATAGTAATTTTGTATATTTTGACAAAATGACAATCATATTCTTGTTTTTTCTATTTTACCATTTTTTTAGATAATGACAATCATATTTTTTCAATTTTACCATCACTTTTGATACACAATATTTTCATAAGGAGGATAAAACAATAATTATGTAATATTAAAATAAAATATGCACTTATTAAGAAAAATTGTTCACCCACATAAAGTATATGCTCTCTGCTAATTTAGATTATGAGAAGATTGAATATTTGAATTCAGAATACATTAGTTTGAAGAGAAAGACTTTAATCACCTACCAATTGTTAATAATTTTTTTATTTTTTTATTTTTTATAAAAGTGATATTAAAAAAGAGAAATTAAACCCCTAACTTTTTATGCAACGATATTCTTTAAGTTTATGCATAAAACGCTATTTAAAACAATTATCTTTGCAAGTACTTACATTTTATGATTGTCACCCTAATCATTGATATACTCAAAGGTACCTTCATCTTTATTTAATCATATTTTAACCGTAAAGCAAGACTGCAAAAATATCTCGTACCAAAGTGGAAATAGTTTAGGGAAAATATTACATCACATGTATACTTTCTGGTACACCTAAAAGCAATGTTAACTTTTGACGCTTTTACAAATGGTGGATCACTTTCAAAGTGTCTACTTTTGTCGAAAGCTAAAGCCTGATGTATGTTAAACATTCGTATATCAAAGCCTATATTTTATGACACATGTAATGTTATGTTTATGTTACATTTTGAATTTGAACTAGCTCATAATACATGTAACGTCACATTTGAGATGTTATGTTATTAGACTCTGAATTTGAACTATGTATTTAAAAAAGAAACCATTTAATTATTCGTAAGTCTAACAAAGATTTGGACATTAAAAAATGTTACCATGAGAAGGATTTTGGTTAAGAGTAATTTTATCTGTTGTGGCTAGTCACACTTGGCTAATAGCCGTTCGCAAAATAGTGAAGGATAAATACTAGCAACTTGGTTTTGTTGTCGATGAACAGGCAACATTCCAAAGGCCATCACAGGCATCCTTGCAAGTATCCCTAACAGGATCATTGAGGTCGAAGGTGGACAACTACGGTGCCAATGTGATGGTGGCGCTGTACGAGAACGGGCTGATTACCGACTGCCCCAAGGGAGAGAACCAAGGACGTGTCCTGTCCAATGACTTCGTCGTCCGACGACTTGAAAAGCTCTGCACTGTCAAAGACATTGCTGCAAAGAAGACCATTTCTGGAACCATAAACTTCTCCTTGTGGGATGGTTACAATCCAGCCAAATGTGGCATGGCCCTCTTTGTTCAGAACCCTTCCCATCAAATTTTTGGTTTGCAGGACTTTCAGCTGCCGGACAATTGATACGGCTATACGTTTCTGCTGGCCGGACGGCCTGCCGGTATTGGTGGACGATTATGTACAGGATGTGTTCATAGTAGGGTTACTGATTTCTTTTTCTTTTTTCAGTTTGTGTTTTTCCTTGGTTGTAAGGATTTGACATTTAGAATATGGGAGAGAAATTTGCATTCAGGATTATAACTATTATTTTCACATTTCGAATTTAATTCTTTGAATCACAATTAACCCGTTGGAAAGATGATGCTGGACGGTTTACATGCTAAACGTTCAAACCCATTTCTTACTAGCACCGAAGTTCGAATCCTCCTCCATGTAGATTAGGATAGTTTAGAATATCACCTTATCAAAGAACGAAAGTTCTTACTACGATAATACCAAACTTCCAAGAACATTAGGGCACCTCAACATTGAAAATATACAAGTACAAGCACGCTGATTACTATAGAGTCGTTCACTTATTTTCAACCTAAAACAAAACTTATTATCTACAAGAGGGCAGCTCAACCCAGAGCCGTCTACTTCCACACTAGTTCGGAGTACCAACTACTTCCTCACAATATGAGAACCTCCCTACCACTTATCGGAAGAAGACCGATGAGCAAAAAGAATACAACATTACGATATGAGAACCTCCCTTCCAATCCAAAAGCACTTACAGAAAAAGGTAATCACAGTTTACACTGAATCTACTGCTTCAACCTGTTGCCGAGCCAAGTATTTCTCCCTCCGCTCCTTCTGAAAAAACAGAACAAACCAAAATGTTATGCATAAGCACATAAGACTAAAAATTTAGCCCATTGTACTACGGATCAGATGTTTGGTAAAACTCATACCCATTCATCTATTACAAGGCCTTCCCCAACATCCCGAGGGCCTGAGTCCACTGGAGGCGGCTTCTTACGCACTTCAAGTGCAGCCTCAGCTTCAGCCAACTGTCTGTTCAGTTTTTCCAGAGCCTGTAAACCACAATGTCAAATACTGGAAAGAAAGGTATTTTCTAAGAGATGCAAACACAAGTACCATTAAGTAAGTCACATTCAACTTACAGGACTAGGGTGCTCTGCATCCAAAAATACAACACGCAAAATTTGCTCGACTGTCACTTGATCCTTTTGTTCGTCAAACTGGATGAAAAGAAAAGGTCAGATAACAAAACTAAGGTTATCAATTGCATGATCCAATTCTATCGGATGTCTCTGAAGGGTTGTCATCAAATGTAAGATCATAAAAGCAACAAAACACTAAAATTGACAGTACTAATTTCCGACCGAAAAACACAATGCAAGCGAGCAACAAAATCAAATTCCACAAGAGCTCAATATAAAGTAAGATCATAATACGAACAACTGGAAACAAGCACTCAAATATCCCGGCAATGTATGCATAAAATACAAAATGCGCTATGACCATGAACATTAAGTCGGCGAAAGAGCACTATATTACCAGCTCAGGCACATAGTCAATCCCTGCATTCACCTTGAGACTCATAATCTTGAACTTAACCTTGGTCTTCTGATCCAAATGTTTCTCATTGTTCTCGGGTTGCTCCACAAACCTAAACACTGTCCATCATCAAATCCAAAGTCAATAAAAAAATTTATAACAATGATTAAGTACAAAGATTTATTTATTTATTTTTTTTTTTTTTTTTTTTTTTTTTTTGGGTTGAGCGATGATGTTAGTAGGTTAGAAATTAATTGTTGGGAAGGGAAGTCGGTGGGGATCAAACCCGCACCAAGGTGCATAGGCCTAAATGTTTTCCGCCACTGTGGTAAAGCGCCATCTGCAAAAAGCGTTCGCACACAATGTGCGGGCATATACTAGTTTTTATCAAAAGTAAGTAAATTATCCACCAATGGAACAACCAAATCATAAAGATTTGTTATTTGTAGCAACAGAGCAAGTGCAAGGGCATTACCGGTCGCAATTAAGCTTTCTCCCGGAGCAAGTATGCCTCCCGGAGGACGCATATAGCAACTTTTTGGCGCAGTAGTTTGAAACTAAACCAGCAAATACAAAACCAATTTAAAGAGTCAATGAAGCTAAATAAAAAATAATCACAGAGAAAAAAAAAAAAATTTAACAATTAAATAAATAACTGCAACATAACCCACAAAAGAAATAAATAAATAAATGCCTTCTAAATTTTTGCTTAAAATACAAGTAATTATAACAACATAACTCTTAAGGTTGATGTCAGAGAGGAATTAGAAAATACCTTAAAAGCTACATGTGACCTGCTTCTGTTCTTCAATCGGATCGCACTTTTCACCTGTTTCCCAGTTTCATCTACAAAATTAAACCCACAAATACATAATCCGTCAGCTACAGTAATAAGTGCTTTTAGAAAAAGCAGCGAGGGCGTTTAAATGAGAAACGATGACGTACAAGGGAAGTAGAGTTTGTTGGCGGGGTCGAGTCGGAGTCGACGACGAGGAGGGAGAAGGGATCTCGCGACGGACGATACCGTTTTGGGCTTGGATTTGAATCCATCGCCGTGGAGCTTCTGCGTGGAAGAGGAAGACGACGACGTTTGGCCCCCCGACTGCCAGAACGGGCAGAGGGTAAAGAGCTTCGTGTCGGAGTGCGACTTGTGCCGGTGGTGGTGGTGGCTGTCGACGATGGCCATTCTTTCTTCACCGGAATCGGACACGTGGCATGCAATCAGAAGCTTGGTGATTGAATTCGCGTGTTTTCGTGTGTCGGTTTAGAAATTTCTCTACCTAGAATCGTCGGGAGCTCTTCTTTCCCTCTCTCTCTCAGTCCATCTGTGATTTTTGGAGTGGAAGTTTGCCAGGGTGTGAAACATAAATCGGATGGGAGGAAATGATCACCTGCCACTCAACTCCGCGAATTCACCTGCACCCGCCGCGTGTAATTTTTTTATTCGCAACCTTTGGCGTCGTTTTCTTGCAATGATGATACGTGTCGGATAGACGTCCGGATCAGCCACGTGTCGGTTCTATATGTCCGCGATGATATTTTGGTGGCTTTGCAAGTTGCGCCTGCCGTGCTTAAAAGGATAAATCGGCGGGGACGACGACGAGGGAAAGATATTGAGTTTGTGAGTGAGCTTTTCGTAAAGAATATTGTTTGTGTCCTGTTATGTAGGGATTTATTTGTCACCGAATTACAGATAACGAATTTTTAGTTTCGAGCACTATATTCGAAATTGAAATCTTTCATTTTTTTTTTATTATTATTTAAAAATTATATTTGTCAAAAATTAAATAATTTAGAGATTGATTAGTCATTCATACGTGTAAACCAATTAAAAGTTTTGATGTCACATCCCGGCCCGGGGCGGATCACTTCCCGGGCCCGCTCCACCACCGTAGCACGATATTGTCCGCTTTGGGCTTACCATTCCCTCACTGTTTTGTTTTTGGGAACTCACGAGCAACTTCCCAGTGGGTCACCCATCATGGGATTGCTCTAGCCCCCTTCTCGCTTAACTTCGGAGTTCCTACAGAACTCGAAGCCAGTGAGCTCCCAAAAGGCCTCGTGCTAGGTAGGGATGAGAATATACATATAAGGATCACACCCCTGGGCGATGTGGGATGTCACAATCCACCCCCCTTAGGGGCCCGACGTCCTCGTCGGCACACTCGCGACCAGGGTTAGGCTCTGATACCAATTATCACATCCCGGCCCGGGGCGGATCACTTCCCGGGCCCGCTCCACCACCGTAGCACGATATTGTCCGCTTTGGGCTTACCATTCCCTCACGGTTTTGTTTTTGGGAACTCACGAGCAACTTCCCAGTGGGTCACCCATCATGGGATTGCTCTAGCCCCCTTCTCGCTTAACTTCGGAGTTCCTACAGAACCCGAAGCCAGTGAGCTCCCAAAAGGCCTCGTACTAGGTAGGGATGAGAATATACATATAAGGATCACACCCCTGGGCGATGTGGGATGTCACAATAAAACAAAAGCGTGAGTGAATTGTAAGCCCAAAGCGGACAATATCGTGTTACGGTAGTGGAGCGGGCCCGGGAAGTGATCCACCCCGAGCCGGGATGTGACAAATTTGGTATCAGAGCCTAACCCTGGTCGCGAGTGTGCCGACGAGGACGTCGGGCCCCTAAGGGGGGTGGATTGTGACATCCCACATCGCCCAGGGGTGTGATCCTTAAATGTATATTCTCATCCCTACCTAGCACGAGGCCTTTTGGGAGCTCACTGGCTTCGAGTTCCGTAGGAACTCCGAAGTTAAGCGAGAAGGGGGCTAGAGCAATCCCATGATGGGTGACCCACTGGGAAGTTGCTCGTGAGTTCCCAAAAACAAAACCGTGAGGGAATGGTAAGCCCAAAGCGGACAATATCGTGCTACGGTAGTGGAGCGGGCCCGGGAAGTGATCCACCCCGGGCCGGGATGTGACAAATTTTTTATTGTGACATCCCACATCGCCCAGGGGTGTGATCCTTATATGTATATTCTCATCCCTACCTAGCACGAGGCCTTTTGGGAGCTCACTGGCTTCGGGTTCTGTAGGAACTCCGAAGTTAAGCAAGAAGGGGGCTAGAGCAATCCCATGATGGGTGACCCACTGGGAAGTTGCTCGTGAGTTCCCAAAAACAAAACCGTGAGGGAATGGTAAGCCCAAAGCGGACAATATCGTGCTACGGTGGTGGAGCGGGCCCGGAAAGTGATCCGTCCCGGGCCGGGATGTGACATTTGATAACAAGTAACATCTTCATATGAAGTCCATATGTTTGTATACATATCTCTAAATTGAATAATTTTTTTTATTTATGACCTATAGATGATGATAAAGAGAATAAATAATTTGATTATATTGTTGATAACTGTAAGTGAAAGATATTTAAGTCCCCGCATGGACACAAGCATTATCCTTTGATAAATACATGCAGTGTCATTTCCGTCACGGATGGGACGCGTCCTTTAGTTTATTTTTTGGGCATCAATTTCCAAAGATAATGTGTCAAAGGTTCCCACCCTTGTTAAGTTGAGCTAGAATCTAAGAAAATTTTATGTTTTGTAGCATTTGTTTGTAACTAAACAAGATATTTTGATGATTAGATTTATAAAATATAAGTGGGTGAGAGATTCAATTACCTCATGCTAAGGATATATTAAGTACGTCCTAAATTCTCGGATTAGAATGGTAGACTACGTCTCATAAATGGCTAGCGAATCACCTTCAAGGTCAAAGCAAAAAATGTTTTTTGTTTACGTGACTTGAAGATAAGTGATATCAAATCATTTAGTATTACGATTTCATGATATTTCTCTTCTTCTATGAGTGAGAGGTCATAAGTTGGATTCTCGTAAAAGGTGAATTCGAACCAAATTAGTATAGCTAAACTATTGTGAGGTTTAACCTATTTTTTCATCACTTAGTGTAGATAATATTGAATGTATTAAAAAACAATAGAGTTCTATCAAACTTTTTCTTAATTTACTTATTACTAGCAGCAAGCAAAGTAAACTCACAATTTCAAATAAATAGTAAAATTTTGTGCTGGAACTAACGAAGCTGCTCAAACGACAAGGAGCTGTTTTGTAGAATTTTGTACTTATGGTTAAAATAATTCATTTTACAAGTCACTCTGTAAAGTTATTTCTGTAAAAAAATTAATAAAATATGATATCGCTTAATCATTGAATTATATATATATATATAACATATGAGCGAATGGAGCATATGAATTTACTGGAATGTATATAGACCAAAAGAGAGAATGCAGGTAAAAGTATTAGGAACCGTAGATCTATTTGTTACATTTAATTGACCAAATGGTCTTTATTGTAATTGAATTTGTACAGATGATCTTTACATAATGACTTACAATATTAACGGTTCTAATCATTAACATGAATTTCTGTAAATCGATCATAAAGTGTTTTGAAGAAAAATTCCTCCTCATTCTTGAATAACCAAGCATGAATCGTTGTTTGAACTAAATGCTAGTACAAGTTCCCACAATAACGGGCAAACCTTTTGGGTCCTATCAACTTGAAGGAATTAACCCAAGTGAAGGGTGCATTTTTTTTCAAGATCCTAAGTGGTGGTATGCTCATTATCATATTTATCACTATATGATAAGTTTACATCTTGAGATTTGTGTCTATTTACTATATAAGTCTCGAAATTTAAACTCATATAACAATGATAAATAGGGTAATAAGTATCACTATCACTTCAGTGTGATAAACAAAAATATTCCCTTAAGAGAAAAGGTAATAGGAATTATTAATGAATTCAGTTGAGGTGGGTATGGGTACTTAATGATTGGTATGAAAATTAGGTGCGTTTTTTATTTTTGTCGGGCAATTGAGAATGGGAGAAATTAGGTGTGGATTTGTTTATTGCATTTACATGATTAGCTGGCTAAGGTTGTCGGTGAGTAAAGCATTTAGTGTGGAGGTTAGGAATTGATTAGCTGAATAATGACGTTTCTTGTGTGCATAAAGTTGTTGGCTAACCAATTATGGCTGAATGGGACATAAGGATGTTTATCCTTTTCCTTGCTCTTCACAGGGGGAAAAAAGAGAGTATTCTAAGGCCTCATCAAACCCTGCATCATGACCCAAATCCAATATTGAGTGTGTCAGAATAGGAGTGTAATATTGTAATCGACTGAATTGAGAATTTCTTTCTTTATTAGGTTTCTTAAATTAACTGTGAATAGAGTTGTACAACCATGTATCTTTCCCTTAAGTGAAAAAAATATTATAGAAATATTCACGAATTTTAAAAGGTGTAGTGAAACTAAGATTTTAAAAGATTTTAAAAGTGATAGATTTAATAGGATTTAAGAGAATTAAAGACTCTTATAAAATTCATATGGATTGTAAAAAATTTGAAAGGATTGTGGTGGATTGTGATGGAAGGATTTGAAATCCTAGAGGGTGAGGTTTGATTCTTTTTACTCTTGGCTATATATACTTTTTACTTTCAAATCCCACAAAATCCACAATTTATTGAAATCCTTCAAAATCTTAATTTTTTTTAATACACTTAGATTTAGATGGATTTTAAAATACTTTAAAATATTTTAATTGACTACACTTAAATTTGAATGGATTCTAAAATCCTTTAAAATCATTTAATTGACTAAACTATGAATATAAAACCTTTTAAAATCCTCTCAAATCCGAGTTTGATTACACCCCTAAGTTGATATCGTGGGCCTAGCTAAGAAATCAAAAAGAAAAAAAAAGAAAGAAGAACATTTGTTGTCGTCGCTCATAGTTGTGGCCACATCCAAATTTGAATGGATTCTAAAATCCTTTAAAATCATTTAATTGACTAAACTATGAATATAAAACCTTTTAAAATCCTTTCAAATCCGAATTTGATTACACCCCTAAGTTGATATCGCGGGCCTAGCTAAGAAATCAAAAAGAAAAAAAAAAAGAAAGAAGAACATTTGTTGTCGTCGCTCATAGTTGTGGCCACACCCAAGAAAAAGTGGTTTGTCAGCCGGCTTTTACCAAACGAATCTTGCCGAATCGAACGACTTCTACCGAACTAAAACCCTGGAACCGGATTCTAGGGAACCTATTGAGAGACTGCTGCTTAACATCAAACGCTGAACCAACTTCAGGTCGCTTCCGAAGCCCACGAACCCCAATCGAACTCCTTCGAAAGTTTGTCACCATGGCTAACGAGAAAAAACCCACTTAGTCGAAACCTATGTCATTGGCTGCTTAAAACCAACCACCACCAGACCGATCAGAAACTCCTGCTGCTAGCTCAACGGACAACTTCAGCAGTACTCTTTCAAATCGAGCATGCAATCAATGTCAACCTGGTCATTCCAAATCCCACCGCTATGAGATTGTGGGTTATCCTGAATGGTGGGATCATAGCAGGGATCTCATCAAACGAAATTCAGATCGTCAACCAACTGCAATTTCTAGTAATATTGGTAAGACATCTTCGAATTCTTCACTTATTTTGAATAATATGTGAAAACAAACCGAACAAAAATAGTTGGTTCAGTTTCGGTTTTCATTGTTCGGAAATTGAACCAAACCGAACCGAACCAAAATAGCATATATAAAAATCAACATCATTTTTTTATATAACCCATAATGACGTCGTTTTTTATATGGGAACTTTAACGAAAAGCTCTGATACTGTTCACTTTAACGAAAAACCATATTTTTACACTAAAAAGTCAATTCTGGTATTATTCACTTTCCCCTTTATTTTGTGCTTATCATTAAAACTCAAAGTTTTCAAGCATTTCTCATTAGTTTTCCTTTTTTTATAGGGTAAAGTATAAAAAACTACATCAACTATTGGTGTCACGACTTACGAATTAGTTTTCCTTTCATACCTCATCTTTTAAAATTAACAATGTCATACCTCATCTTACGAATTTGTGTCAATGTTATACCTTCTGTTAGTCTGCCGTTAATTTGTTAGTTAAATACTGACGTGGCTTGATCCAGACCCCACTTTCTATTAAAAAATTAAAAAAAAAATTAAAAAAAAAAAATCATTTAATATTTTTAAATATTAAAATAATAAATAAAAGTTAAAAAAAAAAAAAAAAAAAAACTTTTCGTCCCTTCCACCCCCCTTCCCCCGTTCTCTCTTTCCCCCTCATCTTCATCTTCTTCCCTGCTTAATCTTCAACCAAAAAAAAAAAAAAAATTTTAAACCCATCAACCCCCACCACACCCCCTGCGGAAGAAGAAGAAGAAGAAGAAGAAGAAGAAGAAGAAAAACCCAACCCAGTTCGTACACCCTCCCCCCCCCCCCCCCCCCCCAAAAAAACCCGTTCGCTAGGCTGATTTCGCGGGTGGAGAACCTGGGCACGGAGAAAATGGGGGGAATGGGTGTGGATTTAAGAAGTGGGGTGTGTAGAGGAGGGAAGAGGATGGGTGGGAGGTTGGGTGCGGGGGAAGACAATTGGTATTTTTTTTTTTTTCCCCTTTTCTATTTTTTTTTTTTTTTTTTTTTTTTGGTTGCAGCAGATAGGGGAAAGAAGAGGAAAGAAAATGAAGATGGTGGGAGAAGAGAGAAGGTGCGCGGGGTGGGGGGGGTGAGGAGGGACAGTTTTTTTTTTTTTTTTTCCTTTCTTTTTTCTGGGTTGCAGCAGGTAGGAAGAAGAGGAAGGGAGATGAAGATGGGGGAAAGAGAGAGGGCGCGCAGAGGGGAAGTTTTGTTTGGTTTTTTTTAAACTTTTCTTTATTATTTTAATATTTAAAAATTATTAAATGATTTTTTTTTAGTTTTTAATATTATTTTATTAATTTTTTAATTGAAAGTGGGTCCCGAATTAAGCCACGTCAGCATTTAACTGAGAAATTAACAGAAAAACTGACGGAGGTATGACATTGGCACAAATTCGTAAGATGAGGTATGACATTGTCATTTTAAAAAGATGAGGTATGAAAGTGTCGTGAGACCAATAATTGAGGTAATTTTTTGTACCTTACCCTTTTTTATATTACCCATAAACAATATCATTTTTGTACCTTTAAACCTTGCTAGGCGATTCCATTGTGTTGCGCCGCCCACCTTTGTTCTTCTGAATCTTGATCCTCTTCTTTGTGAAAATTTCATGGAAGCTCTCACTCTTAGCCTCTAACAGATTCTCACTCATCACGCCTCACTAACATCCAGTGGCCCACGAGACCTCTCCCACTTAGCCTGGTCAAAGGGTTTGTCCCAACATAAGTATGTGCTGGACTTGCTCTCCGAAACTGGTATATTAGCATGCAAGTTTGCAAGAACTCCTATCATTCAGAATCATCATCTAACTATATATCTCGACCAAGTTCCAATAGGTAAAGAGAGATATTAAGGTTGGTTGGTCAGTTGTTTCTTTGTCTCTTACTCATTTTGACATTGCATATGTTGTAAGTGTTGTAATTTACTTTATGCATGCTTTAGTGAGGATCATATGGCAGTTGTGGTGATGACTTTGAGCTACATGATATCTTCACCTTAAGGAGATTTAATTTTTCAGAAGAATGGGCATTTGGAGGTCCGAGTACAATGATGCCAATTTGTCTTGTAACATAATTGGTAGGTGTTCGACATCCGGGTATTTTACTTTTGTTGGTAGACATTTGGTTACTTGACGTCACAAGAAGCAATATGTGGTGATTCGGTGTTCTGCAGAAGCTAAGTTCAAAGGGATGGCTCATGGTATTTGTAAGCTTTTGTGTCTTCAGATTGTGATCATGGAAATTAGTTATAAAAAGGGTCCAATATAACTCTATCATGATAATCAAGCGGCTATGGAGATTGCCAATAATTTAGTTCAACATGATCGTACGAAACATGTTGAAGTGGATAAACATTTTATTAAGAAGAATTTGGACATCAAGCTTGTCAATATTCCGTATGTAAGATCAGAGGAACAGTTAGCAGATGTGTTAACATATGAGGTGTTCGTAAAGGTTTTTCATTACTCAGTCGACAAGTTGAGTTTTAGAGATATGTATGCACCAACTTGAGAATGAGTGTTAGCTAGAGTCAGAGATTTCCTTGTTGTTAGGGATTCCTTGTAACCATAGTCAACTATGTAATTTGTATTTATATTGCCTCCTTGAAAGAAGAATACATACAATAATTCAAACTCTAACATTCTTCTATAGATTTATCTTTAAGGACATAAATAACCAACAGTATACGAAAACCATTTCTCTTTAATAAAATTTATAAGGATGCAGAGATGATAATTCTAGCTTTATAAGGTTTTCATCCTAGATCCTAAGGTTTTTATCAAAACATTAAACCAAAAGGGTGACTGGCATCCAGTTACAATTAGATTTGTCAACCTATCATCCGATAGTATAGTTGATTGACATGTCACGAAACAAATTTCGCCTCCACCACGATACCTCTTGTGTAACCCTTAACTTAATTATGACTTATATTTAGTTTTCAATCAACAATAAGATTAAAAGTGTTTTCATTTGGCACTTTAATAAACAAAGATAATATGTGACATTATTTTCTTCTTTTTTCTGGTAGATAGATTTTTTTTTAATAAACGATATTATATTCAATGAGTTAGAAGTAATGTGGTTCAAGTTCGCATTTGGCGAGAATCAAACCTAAGATCTCTCACTCACAAGTGCAGATGAATACTACTAGACTGTAATACTAAGTAGTCATTAGATAGATATTATATATAATAAAATGTACTACTTGAGAACAATTAGTTCCAAAAGAAAAAGAAACATTAAATAGTGATACTTTCAATCACTCAATAGAACTCATTGGTCATGATTCCTTCTAAAGTTCTCAAGGAAATTCGATCATAAAACACATCAATCAATTTTTTTTTTTTCAAAGAGTAATAATGCGCATACTAACTAATTTCCCAACCATTACACTCACTCTTTTACATAAAATGAATCTTGCATGGGTTCCACATGATTTCACATCATGTAACATAGTCTGTAAAAAGTTGATATATCATGTTATTTTTCAGTAAAAAACAAGCAATGCAAGGGGAAATTGTTATTCACATGTATACTTAGATTTCGTTTGCAGTTGAAAATAAATTCTAGTGAAATGTGAATTAAGTGGCATTAGATTCCAAAGTTTACACTTATCCTTGGTTCCTCTACATTTGAACATTTAAACCAATGTTTACACTTGGTCTTTTAGTGCCTCAACTGGCAACTGCACCAATGCTTGCTGCCACTATCCAAGCCCTTGTTGTTGCACTCGTGATTATATTTTTCGTCTCTATTTTTGTATGTTTGAGTTGCAAGGCTAGCTTAATTTTTGGTATATGTGTTTTAGTTGGGAGTTAGTGTACGTTTGTTTGGTGTAAAGAGAGATGTGTAGATGGATTTACATGAGTTGTAAGGCTAGTTAGGGTGGTTGTGGGGACCTGGATTTGAGATATATTGAAGATACAAATTAAGGGCGATTCAACCGGGTTTCTGGAGAAACAACGCCAAGGTTGAAGATACAGAAGTGGCATACCACGTGTTTTAATAGGAATTGTGAGAAATTTTATTTTTTAAGTTATTAACTTTTTAGCACACATATCCCACCATTTGCATAGTGACACGTGGTGTACCACTTCGTGCACCGGTCACACTGAAAAATCTCTCTAGGTTGGGATATAATTAAGGAGAAATTAAGTTCTCATCCCTCTTTTTTTAACTCCATTGATTGAAACCTTATTCCTTTTCAAATTTTAATTAAGGTCCCTTGGTTTTAATAAACATCATTAATTATTTCAATAATTACATATTTTACATATCAAGATAATTAAATTTTTTTTCTAAATTATTCATTTAGTGTTAGAAACATTCAATGTGACATCCCGTCCCAGAAATATCGAAAACGTGCATGTGAAATAACCCTTTTACCCCTAGCTTGTTTTCATATTATTGTTTTAGGTTGTTTTGTGTGGTGTTGGCAAGCTTAGGGCCACACACACACACACACACAGTCTCACTCTCATTGTCTCTCTCTGTCTCTCTCTCTTTCTTTCCCCCGAGAACCCCATTCCTTCTTCTTCATTTTGAAAGCGTACGGACAAACACCAAAACCACCCAAACCATCACAGATCGAGGGAACCAAGGACAGCATTGAACTCGTAAGGTCAAGGCGAGCACAGCCATACCATTTTCAGGTGAGAAATCCTCCATTTCCACGTCGTTTCGACGAGGTCCGTTTTAGTTACTATTCATGCAAACTTATTCTAGCGTGTTTTTGGACTTTTGAAGCTTGTAGTTGTGTTAGTGAGGTCCTAAGGAGCGTCGGAGTAACTCGTTGGACGAAATTGGACGTCGGGAAGGCCTAGTTCGAAGTTGGCCGAGCTTGGAGTTTTTAGACAGGTATAATCTTGTAGTTTTAGACCTTAAAACTTGTTTGGACGTGTTCTTCTAGTTCTAAGGTTTAATTTGGTGCAAGAAACGTGAAAATTGGTGGAAAAATGAACGAGAAAACGCAAGTTGCAGGTTTTCCCAGTTTCCGGCGCCGGCGACGTCGCCGGCGATTGAATGAAGAAGGCGACGGAATATTCCGTCAATTCTGACGGAATATTCCTGACGCCGTTAACGGAACCTGTTAGTTTTAACGGAATATTCCAGGGTTTTAACGGAATATTCCTGACGGTGTCAATTGACACCGTCAGTGTGCCTGGCACGTGGCCGCGCGTGGGGGCGCGTAGGTCCGTGCCTGTTTTGGCGCGTGGGGGCGCGTGAGAGGTCCAAAAATTATTTTAAAAATATGGTTGTGATCCTGAGGTTGTGTAGAGCACGTTGGTATATTCAATTGTCCATTTTGAGCAATGTATGAGAAGTTATTACGAGAAGTTGGTTATGTACTTTTAGATTGACGTTTTCATAGTTATTTCGCATATAGGTGACACGTACCCCGAGGACGAGCGTGGTCACTCGAGGCAGGGGGGCTACGACCCTTCCACATATCAGTGAGTGGGCTTTTGTTTTCCGTATATACCTATATACTATAGTTTTCCCAGAAATTTAATAAATGTTTATTAGTTTATGCCATGCATTACTTCATCATTATTCTTGCATTGATGGTTATATTAGTAGTTGCATATATTTATACATGTGCATATTGGGTGCTGTGGACGCACAGGTAAGTGCCAGGTAAATGGTATTCATATTTACTTTCAGCAGTAGTTTGAGATGATTAGAGAGCTCATAACCTGCACCCCCGGTGTTAGTGCTCCCGCCCAGAGTAGGGCACAGTCCTTCACGTGATGTTCACCTCCCGCACCACACGCTCAGCTTGGATCCAAGTTAGGTGCACAGTCCTGTCGTACAGACCACTTTAGGTGGTTCCGACTCGTAGGTGACCCGCGATTATTCGCACAGCCTTCACGTGATCGTAGCACTAGAGCGTATATATATGTTACACCTAGGCCTGTCGTACAGACCACTTTAGGTGGTTCCGACTCGTGGGCAGGTTCAGATATTGAGATTGAGATTTGAGCTCTAGATGCAGCCGTACAGGTCACGCTAGGTGACTCCGGCTGCCAGATTATATGATATTGACATGTTTATACCTGGGCACTTGCATTTTATGATGAGACTTCGGCATGGCATACTATCGAGCATGATTGACATACTTTTGAGCATGTTTGGCATATTTATACATACGTATACATGGTTATTTTCTGGGAAGTATACAGGTTTTACAGCGAGGGGTTAGAAAGTATTTCTATAAATGATTTTCGAAATATTTGTTTTTGCCCACTCACGTTTTTGTTTTGCGCCCCTCCAGGTTCTAGTAGATTAGCAGTCTCGGTGGTTTCCTAGAAGGCTTGTCCGGCATCTCTGACAGATACTCACCAGCGTAGGGTTACCTTCGGGTGTACTTTTATCGCAACTTTTCTTTTGGACTGCTATAGTCTTGCTCTGAATCTGTATTACACTTATTCTAGTACTTGTCTTAGTACCTTGTATGCTAGTTTTTAATTATTCGTACTTTTACATTACTACTTTATTAGCTTCCGCACGTGCACATGGCTACGTCACCTTTGTGTGACGGCCAGCACGCTCCGATCTCGGTTGGAGTGTGTCAGTTTGGTATCAGAGCCTAGGTTTGGCAGTCCTGTGTCCTTGTGAGTATTCTAATGATTTTGGTGTCTTCTGTCAGAATTATGCCGCCTCATCGGGAACCACGTCGTTCTTCTGAGTCTAGTTTCCCCGATATTGCTCAGTTGGGGGAAACTTTTGCTACAGCCCTTCAGTCAGTGATGCGCCCTCCCCAGAGGACTCCTCTGGAGACCATGTACAATCTGAAGTTGGATAAATTTAAGGGTAATGAGGGGCATGAGGGCGCAGAGCGCTGGCTAGAACACATAGAGAAGACTTTCCGTGTGCTGCATAATCAGGGGAACTTGCCTATGGAGAGGTGGGTCGAGACGACCTCATGGTTTCTGGATACGGAGTCGGCAGCTTGGTGGGAGTCGGCAGCTTGGTGGGAGCAGGAGCTTCGTAGGTTGACTCCAGATCAGAGGACTGATTGGAATGTTTTTACGGATTTGTTCAAGAGAAGGTATGTGCCCCCTGAGTACATCGATAGAAAGAAACAGGAGTTTACTGAACTGAAGCAGCGGAAGATGTCGGCGAATGAGTACTACCGCAAGTTTACTGATCTGTCCCGCTACCATCCTGATGTTGCTGGTAATCCAGCAGAGATGCTCCGTCGTTTCCGTTTGGGCACCAGGAAGATGTGGCGTTCTATGGCGACTGCTGTCCACAGCGAGACTTACCAGGACTTCTATGAGATACTGCTGAGAATTGAGGACTCTGAGAATATGTCGAGCGACAGTGATGAAGAGAAAGACGGCAATAAGAAGAAGGATGACAAAGGTAAAGGTCAGGCATCGCTCGGGCTCCGTCAGACTCAGAACTTCAAGAGAGGTGGAGCTAGTTCTAGTTATTCGAGCGGTGGCTTCAGTGCCACTGGACAGGGTCGTGGAGGTAGATTTTCTGGTGGCGCTAGAGGCCAGAGGCAGGGCGATGGTGGGCGAGGCAGAGTCCTAGTTTGCCGTAGGTGTAACAACCGGCATTTCGGCGAGTGTAGACGTGGTAGCAGTGGTTGCTTCACGTGTGGACAGGTGGGACATAGAGCGGCGAATTGTCCCCAGGGTCAGCAGCAGCAGAAACCGCAACAGACCTTTATGCCACCACTTGCACCGCTCCAGCAGATCCAGGGTCCTAGTAACTACGGCCAGACGGGTCGAGGTGGTGCTTACCACTATCAGGGTGATGCTGTCCCTTATGCTCCGGGGCAGTATCAGTACCCCCAGGATCCCTATTCCCAGGGTGGCTATCCTCAGTATTCGAGCGGCTATATGCCGTATCCTCCAGCTCCAGCGAGTGGTTCTCAGTGGTATCAGGGAGAACAGTATTAGCAGGGTGAGATTGCTACCAGCAGTGCAGGGTCTTCGAGACAGTCGGGTCAGCCCAGTCAGGGGCGTGGTGCTCAGGGACGCGGTGTTCAGGCGAGTAGAGGCCGCGGCGGACGTCAGCAGGGCCAGGGGCGTCTTCACAATATTTCTCTGCAGGACGCTCAGAACAACCCAGACTTGATTATGGGTACGTTAAACATTCTTGGTTGTTTTGCTAGAGTCTTAATTGATTGTGGAGCTACACATTCCGTAATTTCTCATACATTTGCTCAAGTGACACGACCTCGCCCCACACCTTTAGGGTATGATTTAGAGTTCGCTATGCCTAGAGGAGAGAGATGTGTTGTAGATTGTGTGTACCCAGGATGTCCGGTGATCGTAGAGGGTGTTGCTTTGTCAGCTGATCTTATCCCGTTAGATATTGTGGACTTTGATGTGATTTTGGGCACGGATTGGTTACACTTCTATCGTGCCAACATTGACTGTTACGGGAAAGTAGTTACATTTCACCGACCTGGACTACCTGTGGTTACTTTTGTGGGTGAGCAGAGTGGGGTGAGACACGGCGTTATTTCGGCGCTGCGAGCGAAAAAGTTGTTGTCGAAAGGTTGTTAGGGTTACCTAGCTCATGTGGTGTTAGATGAGGCTGTTCCTAACAGAGTTGAGGATATGAGAGTGGTCAGACATTTTCCGGATGTATTTCCCGAGGATTTACCTGGTCTACCCCCAGATCGAGACGTGGAGTTCACCATTGAGTTGCTTCCAGGTACTAATCCTATCTCTCTAACTCCTTATCGTATGGCTCCCGCGGAGTTGAGGGAGTTGAAGGTTCAGTTGCAGGAGTTAGTGGATAAAGGATTTATCCAGCCTAGTACTTCGCCTTGGGGCGCTCCAGTTTTGTTTGTAAGGAAGAAGGATGGAACTTTGAGGCTGTGTATCGATTACAGGCAATTGAATCGGGTGACGATTAAAAACCGTTATCCATTGCCTCGTATTGACGATTTGTTCGATCAGCTGAGAGGTGCTTGTGTGTTCTCTAAGATAGACTTGAGGTCTGGTTACTATCAGTTGAAGATCAGTAGGGATGATGTCCCTAAGACGGCATTCAGGACTCGTTATGGTCATTACGAGTTTCTGGTTATGCCATTTGGGTTGACGAATGCACCAGCCGCCTTCATGGATTTGATGAACCGGGTGTTCCAGCCTTACTTGGATAGATTTGTTATTGTCTTCATTGACGATATTCTGGTGTATTCTAAGTCGAAAGCGGAGCATGTTCGACATCTTACTTTGGTGTTGAAGAGGTTGAGGGAACACCAACTATATGCCAAATTCAGTAAGTGCCAGTTCTGGTTAGATCAAGTGGCGTTTTTGGGGCACATCATTTCTGCTCAGGGTATTTTGGTGGACCATCAGAAGGTCGCAGCTGTGGAGAGTTGGGAGCAACCACAAACCGTCACCGAGGTGAGAAGTTTCCTTGGCTTGGCGGGGTATTATCGGAGATTCGTTAAGGATTTTTCGGTGATTGCCTTGCCACTGACGAGATTAACAAGGAAGTATGTTAAATTTGAGTGGGATGATAGGTGTGAGCAGAGTTTCCAGCAGTTGAAGCATTGTCTCACTCATGCACCTGTTTTGGCACTCCCAGACGATAGTGGTGATTTCGAGGTTTATAGCGATGCTTCTTTGAATGGTCTGGGATGTGTATTGATGCAGCAAGGTAGGGTGATTGCTTATGCTTCGCGGCAGTTGAAACCCCATGAGTTGAATTACCCTACACATGATTTGGAGTTGGCTGCTATCATTTTTGCGTTGAAGTTGTGGAGACACTATCTTTACGGAGAGAAGTGTAGGATCTTTACTGATCACAAGAGTCTCCAATATCTCTTTACTCAGAAGGAACTTAATCTTCGTCAGCGGAGGTGGTTGGAGTTGCTCAGCGATTAGGATTGCACGATTGATTATCACCCTGGTCGTGCGAACGTAGTGGCTGATGCACTTAGTAGGAAGTCACAGGGCCGCATTAATACGTTGTACGCTAGTCGTGTTCCTCTTTTGGCGGACTTGCGTACTACGGGAGTGAGGTTAGAAACCGAAGATCGAGAAGTGGCGTTACTTGCTAATTTCCAAGTTAGGCCGATACTTGTTGATCGGGTGCTTGAAGCTCAGGTAGCTGATCAGGAGACTCAAGAACTAATCCAAGCTCGAGATCAAGGAAGGAGGCGAGACCTCAGAGTACGTGATTCGGATGGCATGTTGATGCTTGAGGGTAAGATGTTCGTGCCTAATAGTGTGGAGTTGAAGAAAGAAATTCTCGATGAAGCACATATCTCGGCTTATGCCATGCATCCAGGAGCTACTAAAATGTATCATACCATTCGACCATTTTATTATTGGCCGGGTATGAAGAGGGAGATAGCCGAGTATGTGAGCAGGTGTGCTATTTGCCAGCAGGTTAAAGCAGAGAGGAAGAAACTGTTTGGGTTGTTGCAGCCGCTTCCCGTTCCAGAGTGGAAATGGGAAAATATCACCATGGATTTTGTGTACAAGTTGCCGCGTACACAAAATGGCTTTGACGGCATTTGGGTGATCGTTGATCGACTCACTAAGTCGGCTCATTTCATTCCTGTAAGAGAGAAGTATTCTTTGAGCCGTTTAGCGGAGTTGTTTATCTCGAAGGTGGTGAAGTATCATGGTGTCCCAGTGAGTATTGTCTCGGATCGTGATCCACGATTCACATCTAAGTTTTGGGTGGCTTTTCAGGAAGCTTTGGGTACGAGACTACTCTACAGTACGGCGTATCATCCTCAGACGGACGGATAGTCAGAGAGAACTATTCAGACTTTGGAGGATATGCTGCGTGCTTCGGTGTTGCAGTTTGGTAATGCTTGGCACCAGCGGTTGGATCTGATGGAATTCGTTTACAACAACAGTTTTCATCCGAGCATTGGCATGGCGCCATTTGAGGCCTTGTATGGCAGAGCTTGTCGCACACCGTTGTGTTGGTCAGAGGTTGGCGAGAGAGTTTTAGTGGGTCCGGAGATTGTCGAGGAGACTACCCAGAATGTTCAGGTAATTAAGTCTAACCTGAAAGCAGCTCAGGACAGACAGAAGAGTCTAGCGGATCGGCATGTTACGGACAGAGTGTATGAGGTCGGAGATTGGGTATTTCTGAAGCTTTCACCGTGGAGAGGTGTCGTGCGGTTTGGAAAGAAGGGGAAGTTGAGCCCCAAGTACATTGGACCATACGTGGTCACAGAACGAGTTGGCGAGGTAGCTTACAGGTTGGAGTTGCCTCCGGAGTTGGCTAGAGTGCATAATGTTTTTCACGTGTCTATGCTCCGACACTATGTTGCTGATTCATCTCACGTGATACCTCCTCAACCGTTAGAGATTAATCCAGATTTGACGTATGACGAGGAACCGGTGACGATCATCGATGGGAAAGAGAAGGTTCTGAGGAACAAGACGGTGAACTTAGTGAAAGTTTTGTGGATGAATCATTCAGTCGAGGAAGCTACGTGGGAGACAGAAGATCGGATGAGGGATTTGTATCCTCGATTATTCTTTGACCACTAGGGGTTGTTACTTGGTTGTTTTGAATTTCGGGACGAAATTCTATTAAGGTGGGAAGGTTGTGACATCCCGTCCCGGAAATATCAAAAACGTGCATGTGAAATAACCCTTTTACCCCTAGCTTGTTTTCATATTATTGTTTTAGGTTGTTTTGTGTGGTGTTGGCAAGCTTAGGGCCACACACACACACACACACAGTCTCACTCTCATTGTCTCTCTCTGTCTCTCTCTCTTTCTTTCCCCCGAGAACCCCATTCCTTCTTCTTCATTTTGAAAGCGTACGGACAAACACCAAAACCACCCAAACCATCACAGATCGAGGGAACCAAGGACATTGAACTCGTAAGGTCAAGGCGAGCACAGCCATACCATTTTCAGGTGAGAAATCCTCCATTTCCACGTCGTTTCGACGAGGTCCGTTTTAGTTACTATTCATGCAAACTTATTCTAGCGTGTTTTTGGACTTTTGAAGCTTGTAGTTGTGTTAGTGAGGTCCTAAGGAGCGTCGGAGTAACTCGTTGGACGAAATTGGACGTCGGGAAGGCCTGGTTCGAAGTTGGCCGAGCTTGGAGTTTTTAGACAGGTATAATCTTGTAGTTTTAGACCTTAAAACTTGTTTGGACGTGTTCTTCTAGTTCTAAGGTTTAATTTGGTGCAAGAAACGTGAAAATTGGTGGAAAAATGAACGAGAAAACCCAAGTTGCAGGTTTTCCCAGTTTCCGGCGCCGGCGACGTCGCCGGCGATTGAATGAAGAAGGCGACGGAATATTCCGTCAATTCTGACGGAATATTCCTGATGCCGTTAACGGAACCTGTTAGTTTTAACGGAATATTCCAGGGTTTTAACGGAATATTCCTGACGGTGTCAATTGACACCGTCAGTGTGCCTGGCACGTGGCCGCGCGTGGGGGCGCGTAGGTCCGTGCCTGTTTTGGCGCGTGGGGGCGCGTGAGAGGTCCAAAAATTATTTTAAAAATATGGTTGTGATCCTGAGGTTGTGTAGAGCACGTTGGTATATTCAATTGTCCATTTTGAGCAATGTATGAGAAGTTATTACGAGAAGTTGGTTATGTACTTTTAGATTGACGTTTTCATAGTTATTTCGCATATAGGTGACACGTACCCCGAGGACGAGCGTGGTCACTCGAGGCAGGGGGGCTACGACCCTTCCACATATCAGTGAGTGGGCTTTTGTTTTCCGTATATACCTATATACTATAGTTTTCCCAGAAATTTAATAAATGTTTATTAGTTTATACCATGCATTACTTCATCATTATTCTTGCATTGATGGTTATATTAGTAGTTGCATATATTTATACATGTGCATATTGGGTGCTGTGGACGCACAGGTAAGTGACAGGTAAGTGGTATTCATATTTACTTTCAGCAGTAGTTTGAGATGATTAGAGAGCTCATAACCTGCACCCCCGGTGTTAGTGCTCCCGCCCAGAGTAGGGCACAATCCTTCACGTGATGTTCACCTCCCGCACCACACGCTCAGCTTGGATCCAAGTTAGGTGCACAGTCCTGTCGTACAGACCACTTTAGGTGGTTCCGACTCGTAGGTGACCCGCGATTATTCGCACAGCCTTCACGTGATCGTAGCACTAGAGCGTATATATATGTTACACCCAGGCCTGTCGTACAGACCACTTTAGGTGGTTCCGACTCGTGGGCAGGTTCAGATATTGAGATTGAGATTTGAGCTCTAGATGCAGCCGTACAGGTCACGCTAGGTGACTCCAGCTGCCAGATTATATGATATTGACATGTTTATACCTGGGCACTTGCATTTTATGATGAGACTTCGGCATGGCATACTATCGAGCATGATTGACATACTTTTGAGCATGTTTGGCATATTTATACATACGTATACATGGTTATTTTCTGGGAAGTATACAGGTTTTACGGCGAGGGGTTAGAAAGTATTTCTATAAATGATTTTCGAAAGATTTGTTTTTGCCCACTCACGCTTTTGTTTTGCGCCCCTCCAGGTTCTAATAGATTAGCAGTCTCGGTGGTTTCCTAGAAGGCTTGTCCGGCATCTCTGACAGATACTCACCAACGTAGGGTCACCTTCGGGTGTACTTTTATCGCAACTTTTCTTTTGGACTGCTATAGTCTTGCTCTGAATCTGTATTACACTTATTCTAGTACTTTTCTTAGTACCTTGTATGCTAGTTTTTAATTATTCGTACTTTTACATTACTACTTTATTAGCTTCCGCACGTGCACTTGGCTACGTCACCTTTGTGTGACGGCCAGCACGCTCCGATCTCGGTCGGGGTGTGTCATTAAATTTGATATATTTATATTTATGACTAAATTTTGTATCATATATTTTTATTTTTAGTTTGTACCCATTTTAATTTGCAACACTTTTTTAAAATTGTGTCAATTTTCTATTCAGCTTTAGTTTGTACCCATATATTAATTTCTTTTTGTGTCCATATTTTCAAACTTTTATTTGTACTCATATTTTTTTGACCTTTTATTTGTACCCATAATTTATTAATAATGTACCCATTTGTCTTTAAAAAGTTACCACTTTGTTATATGTAAAATGTACCCATTGTATAAAACGTATCACCTTTTTTTGTATAAAATGTACTAACTTTTTGTATGTAAAATGCATCATATAAAAATTACCAATTTTTTGTATGTAAAATGTCATTAATATAAGTAATGACAAATCATGGGTTTTATTTAAGTATAATTTCTTTTAATATTTTCAACAAATTATGGATTTTATTTAAAATCTCATTAATATAAATAACTACAAATATCAAATTTTAATTTAAAAATTATAATAACCTACATAGAAATGTATTATTGCATTAATTTCAGAAATTTCAATCAAAACTCGAAAACCAACAAGATTTCAATCAAAGAATATTAATAAATAGGAACCGCATCCAAAGTTACCATATAATTAACCATGGGACGGGTTTGCGTAGCGACCAGCCCTACAAAGCTTATGATAGCAACATCACTCATTTCTGGTCTCAATAATACTCCCTTGTGTGCATGTGTGAGAAGCCGTCAGCCGTTTGTGGGTTGTGAGACCTACTTCCTTCAACGGTTGATAGCTAAACACGTAACACAATAACATTTCTTGTGCTTCTTGTTTATTACATTGACAATTAATCAACTGTTAACACATTTCTTATATATTCTAGTACCTTTTGAGGGTTTTAACCTGGACTTAATTATAATTTAATCATAATCTCCAACCCAAACATCAAATCCAAGAGTAGCGGAAATTTCGTGGTAAAATCTAGAGACGTACAAAATGCATGTTAACATCAGAAAGTGTTGTTAAAAAAAAAATAAAAATAAAAAATAAAAAATCAGAAAGTGACCCAAAAATTAGCAATATTCACCACAATAAGTTGAACTTTTTTAAATTAAGCAAGTACGATATGCATTGATTAAGAGGAAATGAGATCTTAAATTTAATCTCTCCTATTAGAGAAGAACTTTTATTTACATTTGGCGGAAATGTAAATTGGGATGTAAATATAGTTTTTGGGTTAATTACGCTAACACCCCTTGAAGTTTATCGAGTTTTCACAAAACCCCCTTACGTTTGAGACATTACACAAACACCCCCTCAAGTTTTAATTCCCTTTCATATAACTCCTTCAGTCAAAATTTCACATATAAATTTACTAATTTACCCTTATTAATTACTTGAAACTAAAAACAAAAAAATTTATAATTATATAAAAAAAAATTATAAATCATTTAACACTTAAAAAATGACAAGAAGAAGACCGTGTGGACAAAAACAAATTAAGAAAACTTTAATTATTGCTTCAATAATAATATTTTGTTAAAAAAAGAAGTTGTTCATCTTCTTCTTCCCCTCCCACCCCATCTCCTCCTTTCTCCATCATCACCATCCATTCAAACTTTGAACAAACCAAAAACGATCTCTATTTATAATTTTACACAAACAAAATCGAGATTAGCAATAATAATTAAGAAAAAATTAGTCCCTTATATGTGGGTGACACATCAGCGTCGATGGCGTGAAAAAAACATTGTACAAGGTTAGTGAAGTAGCTTAATTCACAAGAGTGGACAAATTCGCACCGACAATGTTTGCAGTGACGAGTAATCTCTTTAAAATCAGTCCAAACTTCTCATTTCTTCTAAACAAAAAGCCCTAATGAACCAAATCCAATTCCCACAGTGTGATAGAAATGGACCATGATCGAATCGATCGTCGTATATTTTTAATAAAATATTATTTTCAAAATAATAATTAGATTTTTCAAAGAAGACGTACGACCATTGCTTTCTTCTTCCTCAGTTAAAAAATTTCGACACCCAACTTCTAGTCCATGGTTTTCTTTTGCCGCCCTAAGAGCAAGCCCAGCGTTGGCTGGTGCTCGGGGGACTGTGGAGAGAACAAGGGCCCGAGGGCCGGTGGGAGGGCTCTAGCGTGGGCTAGCCCGACCGAAGGTGGAGGCCCGAGCTTCGGGCCCGTGGGGAATTGCCAGCCCGAGAGCCTGAGGGCCATGTGACGTCAGCGTTGACGTCAGCCTGGCGTCAGGCAATATTAAAATTTTTTTGTGTCAGGCGCGTGCACCCCACTCGCGCGTGGGGGCGCGTCGCTGACACAAAATCAGAAAAAAAAAAAAAAAAAAAACTTTGTCAGTTACCGTTGGGAAGCCACGTGGCTTCCCACGGTCCATTAGATCTCAACGGTTACTTAATTTGGACCGTTCGATCTCAACGGTAAAAAAAAAAAAAGTCTTATTTAATATCCACCGTTCGATCTGAGATCAACGGTGGATATTAAAATGCTTTATAAATAAATAAATAAATAAAAGAAAAAATAGTTTTAAAATTAAGAAAAGTTACCGTTGTGACACGTGGCACAATCTAGAGTGTTGGAAAAAAAATTTATATCCAACGGCAGAGATTAATTAATTGAATAAAAATTTAAAAAAATTGTAAAAAATTCAAAAAAATTCATAAAAAATGATACAGATTTTTGTAAGAAAGAAACATAAACTATGAATAATGATACAGATTTTTGTGAATAAGGAAGCAGAAACTATGAATAATGATAGAGATCTTGAGAAAATTGGTGTAAGATTTGTGAGGATGGATGGTGGATTATATAGAGGATTCAGAAAGGATTAGGTTGTACATAATGTCACGTGGCATGCCGTCATTCGTTACAAATCTGATGGAAATCTATCCTCAAAGATTGTGAACAGATTATGACACGTGGCATGCCGTCATTCGTTAAAAATCTGATGGAAATCTATCCTCAAAGATTGTGAACAAATTATGACATGTGGCGCGACGTGATTGATTAATAATCTTATCAGAAATCCATCACCAATAATTGTATTTTCAGATAATGACACGTGGCATAACGAGTACGATTAAAAAATTTATCGGAAATCCATCTCCAATAATTGTCTTTTCGGATTTTATGACAAGTGGCGTAACGACAACAATTAAAAATCTTATCCGAAATTACAAATAAAATTATTTTGTATTATTTAATAATACTTCGGATAATGACACGTGGCGCAACGAGAACGATTAAAAATCTTATCCGATATTACAATTAAAATTATTTTATAAATAAAAAAAATACTAATATTTTATTACCTATTGCCAGGGCTATTGATGTGTAACGATGGAGATGCAAATTCTATTGCCAGGGCTATTTACTGTTCATTAAGGGCAGTTAATGTTCATTAGGTGGATTGAATAGTGCATTGCCTGGGGGGAGGGCTCCAACGCTGGAGTTGCTCTAAAGGATAACTCAATTTGCTAGGCTTATTTTTTTTTTTTTTTTTTTTTTTTGGGCTCAATTTTTGGTCCATTGGGAGTAGGCAATCCCCAAATCCTCTTTCTAAACCCTAGTAATGAAAAGAAAAAAAAATTATCACCGGAGGTGTTAGTATAATTAATCATATAGTTTTTGCATCTCAAATTTGTATTTTCTATGCCCCAAGAGCATCTCCAATGAGCTTCCTAACTGAGCTCCTAACCCAAAATATTGGGAGAAGTAAAGAAAATTTGATCTCCAATCACACTCCTTTTTATGTTTTTTTAACCTTATGAGGTCAAAATTATCATTGCATATAAGGTATATATCATTTAACATTAAACTTTAATATAAATTGTATTCTATGTTATGTGGGATGCTAATTAAAAAAGTGATACAAAGCAAAACAGAAAAAACAAACCAATATATCGCAAAATATCTATATTTAGGGAGGCAGCATTTAAAGCATTTGACTCATCCGCAAGTTAACTTTAGGGCCAAGTTACTTTGTTCTCACTTTCAAAAAATATTTAATTCCGCAAATATTTAAAAACAAAATAAAAAACATTGCATTAACAAACATGGTAAATAAGAGAAAACGTAGTGAAAAAAGATTCAACGAGTAAATCATGAAATTAAGCAATGTAATTCATGAAAAAAGGATGACAGATACGTAACCATAAACCTAAATCGAAAAAAATACCTAATTAACTGCTAAATTCTAACAGTATTGGGACCCCAGCAAACCAACTCCATGACTTTTTTCACCTTCTCCTCCTGTGATCTCTGCATCGACATAGAAATTGCAGAAGACGATGAGTCGGACAGGTTTTTGGCTTGGGAATAGGATCTGATGTTGTACTTGGCATGCTGGTGGACCGATCTCAGAACCCCATTCCACCTGCAGACTCCTTGGTCTTTCAGTGCCTCCACTGCTCCAATGCTTGCTGCCACCACCCAAGCTCGGCAGGCTGCACTCATTTTTTTTTTCCTTATTTTTTGTGATTCTTTTTGTTAGAGTATGAAATGAGATTTTGGGGTTTTCTTGAATTATAATTGTGGGTAAAAGGTTATATATATATATATATATATATATTTGGTCAGCTGATATGGTAAAAGGGTGAGATTCAAGACAGTGGCACCAGTTTAGGAAAATTGTTGGGAGTGTTGACGAGAATAAGGTTTGGGGCATAAACCTGTGGTAAGAGGGTATCAAAACCGCGTGCTGATGCTTGTTTTTTTGGATCAGGCCCAAAGGAAAAGGCAAAAGTTGTTCTCCTCAATGCCATGTGCATTCCTCACCTCTATTGTTTTTTCCCCAAAGAAACAAAGTTCTCGAATTTGAATATATTTCACGAAATGTTGGACTTGGAGCAAATAATAATTTGATATCAAATTTCTCGTGAGAACATAAAATATCACGACAAATGGGACCACATTTCATGTACAACTTATTAAATTGACTATTTGCCCTTGACTAAATATGCACAATATTAGCCAAACGCTAACGTGTTGATGGGTCACATTCTTTAAGAAATTAAAAAATCAAGCATCCAGATCAAATGTCTTTTAAGAAAAATATATTTTCTAGAATTTTCACATACCACATTGCCACATAAATATATTTTATAGTATGTTTTTTCATTGGTTTAAAATTTATTAAATTAATATTTTCTTATCGTGTAACGGGTTACTTGCGTATATACCTAAACTGACTCGTTATCTTAATAGGTGCTCATTGGATTACCCGATAACAATCTGATTCGTTAACATGCCGACTTGAAACATGTTAGTTTCGTGTTGGGTTACGGGTCGCATTAGAAAATGACAGACCTACTTATAAATAATTGAGTTACTCTCCATATTACTAATTAGTTTTGTGATGAAACCTCAACATTTCACTTACACTAGTTTGATATATATTTACCAGCCAAAAGGATCACATCCTTTGATTAAAAAAAAGGGATCACATCTATCTCATCTGTATGTTGATTGCAATTGCAGCAAAACTTAATCTGAAAATGGATGACCTCTTAAAATTGATCAAGTCCATGTTAAGACTGCTTTTATGATATGGATCTACCAGAAGACACTTCGTAGGTCCTGTCCATGAACAAATAATGAGGGTAGACTAGTTAAATAAGTTTAGGGTTTAAACAATGATACCAAAATTTGACAACGCCATGTTTGCCCAATGAGCAATGAAATTATGTCATTTAATTCTCATGGAAAAAAGGATGACATGATCCATACTCATAATCTAAAATCTAAATTACATAATTACGATCTAAAATCTTAGGGTATTAGGACCCCAGCAGTTCAATTCTATGACTTTTCTCAACTTCTCCTCCTGTGATCTCTGCATCGTTATAGAAATCGCCGAGTAAGATGAGTCGGAGATCAGTTTCTTGGCTTGGGAATAGGATCTGATGTTGTTCTTGGCATGTTGGTGGACTGATCTCAGAACCCCATTCCACCTGCATATTCCTTGGTCTTTGAGTGCTTCCACTGCTCCTATACTGGCTGCCACAACCCAAGTCCTGCACGCTACACTCATTTTTTCTGATTTATTTTTTTGTTACTGATTTTGCAATGATCAAAGATCTTGATCGGTGAAAGTGGTGAAAGTTTGAGAGGGGAGAGTATGAAATGAAAAATCTGAATTGGTGTTTTCCTTGAATTTATTTATGCATGTATATATAGAGGAAGCAAATAGGAGGAGGGGTCAAGGCACGGCCACCAGTATAAGGGAAGTGGAAATCGGTGGTGGTAATAGGTGAAGAAAACAATGTGCAAAGCTCATGTTTTGATTTTTAGATGATTTTTAGATTAAAACCATGACTAAGATTTAAATGTAATTTTAGTCTCTTGATACATTAATAACCTCATTTATTAATTATATTTTGATTTTTTTTAATTATTTCTCCTTTTCTTCCTAATTTTTAATGTATTAATTTTATTTCATTATAATTATAATTTTTATTTTATTTTTCATAATATATTTTGTTGTAAACATTTAGATAAATTAATTTTTGTTATATAATATATTTCGATGTACTTTGTCTTCTTCATTTAAGTACATTAAATTCTTTATAATACATTTCGGTGCATACATTTAGGTACACACATTTCGGTACATACATTTCGATACAAACATTTAGGTACATTAATTCAATATAATACATTTCGGTGCATACATTTCGGTACACACATTTAGGTACATTAATTTAATTTATACATTTTGGTGCATACATTTTGGTACTAACATTTAAATACATTAGTTCAATATAATACATTTCGGTACTAACAATTAGGTACATTAATTGAGTCTTTCAAGTTTGAATAATGTTAAATAAAATTAATAAATCAAAAAACTCTTTTTTGGTCAAAAAAAAAATAAATTAAAATTTGTACACGCATAAATTTAAATATTTAATGGGAGACATTAAATAAAATGCACATTAATTATTTTGAATTAAGGACACATCAAAAGATTATATTCAATATGTAATATAACAACAGATTTATTTTAAATTTCAATCTTCTTAAAGGATTAAAGTTATAGGCTAGTGAAACGCTCCTCTTTTGCAGAGTCAATATCCACGTGCTTTTCTTGTTTGTTAGTATTCCAAAACACCACCAAATTTGAATTAGGATATTTGATTTTATGTCAATTAAGCTAATTCCAATGTTAGGGGCTAATAGTTAATGTGGTGATAATGTATTTAGAAAGGATCCTGATACTCTTATCTCTCATTTTCGTCCCGTCCAATCTCCTCTTATTTGAACGCTCACGATTAGGACACGTCAACATCTTGTGTTGACTTTTTTAGAGCACTTTCATCATGCTTTTTTGCCCGGTTAACCGGCTCCATTTGCAATCCAATCCCCTGACAAAGTGGCGCCATCCCATTTTGGCATTGGGTTGAGGGGGGAGCCCGTGGGAGAGATCAGGCACAAGTCCAAAGCCCGAACGCCTGAGAGGGAGTGATGCAAGGCTCACGTCAGCCACGTTATAATTTTTTTTACGTCAAGTGCGTGCATAACACACGTGTTTAGGGGCCGCGTCACCGACAAGACTTTAGGCAAAAATAAAAAATTAAAAACAAATAAAAATTCGAAAAAATTTCAAAAATTATAATTTTTTTCTTCTATAAATACCTTACCATTTTCTCCCACCTTACACCACATTCAATATTTTCAACAATTTTAAACATGGAAGGATATGTTGCGTGACGGAATTGGTTAAAAATCTTATCAAAATTTATCCTCAAAAATTGTACTTTCGGATAATGACACGTGACGTTACAAGATCGGTTAAAAATCTCATCTGAAATTAAAAATAAAATTATTTTTTATTATTTTATAAAATAAAAAATACTAATATTTTATTACCTATTGCCATGGCTATTTAGTTAGGGGTGGAGATGCAAAAGGCAATTACTGTTCATTAAAGGTAGTTACTATTCACTTGAGGGGTTTGAATTGCCTATTGCCAAGGGGAACCTTTACACAGTGGAAGTGCTCTTATAGAGAGAGAAAGACAAAGGAGAAGGTGAGAGAGGAGGGGAGGAAATTTGGAGTAGAGAAAATCCTACTCCATTCGGAAGATAGCCTCCGCGTTAGAAAAATTAGGTTTAAACTCTTGTTGTAAAAACTCTTAGCAAATTTGATCCTAAACTGAGATTGCCATTAAATTTTGGTTCGATGTCCGAATAAAAAAGTCCAGCCCCTACCTCTCTATGCAGATCTTTCTCAAAGCCAACTTTCTCTCTTCTCAAATCCACCGTCAACAAACCGGCCTTCAAGGTCATTACCATGTCTTTTCTCCCAATGACCCACCCTTCTCGCACATTCTCAAGACCGATTCACATGGCACCATCTTCGGCAAACCCAAAAGTTCAATTTCTACACTGTTTTTTATTCATTGGCAAGCTATAGGTCTCATCACGCCTCGATAAGAGATTGAAGAAATTGGAAGAAATAGAATGGATCCTCTCGGATCCTTCAATCACATCCGTTTATCGTATATTGTACGGTTATAAATCATTGTAAATCTTTTTATTTAAAATTAAATATAAACAATATTTGACGAAAACTGACCGTACGATATACATAAACGAATGTGATTGGAGGATCCCCAAGATCCTCACAAAAAGGATCCTCATTCGAAGAAATAGACCAATCTATCAATCTCAGCACCTCAGCTATCATCAATTTAACTTTAATGGATAGGGCAGTTGTTGCAACAATGGGGAAGGACATAATTGCTATACTGGTTCAAATTCTCCTTAAAAATGGTTGAAGAGAGAGGGAGGAGGAGGTGAAGCTATAATTAGAGAGTAATGAAAGACGAAGAGAGAAGAAGGTAAACAAAAGAAAGAGTTGGGCTGGACAATTTTATTCCTGCATCTAATGGAGAATTTATGAGAATTTCATTTTTGAGTTAAATTTGCAAACGGTCTTCACCTCAAGGGTTTGAATCCATACTTTTTTACCACGAAGTTATCTTCTGATACCCTATCATCACATAGACTATTAGTCCGCTTTAGCCAAAACTTAATATTTGGTCCCATATTTTCAACTATTTTTGTAGGGGGAATGACAACAACATTCTTGTTTGAGCCTTCTCGGTTTACCTTTTTAGCTCTCTTACTAATTTGTAATGTTATTTGATGATCAAAACTCACTTCCTCGATCATAATTTAAAGATCCATTTTGCAAAAAATCAGTCAAATCAAAGTTGTTTAGTTGTTCGATTAACGTTGACAAAATTTCATTGTTTAAATGAGATACATGATTCGTTATCAACATATTAGATAATAATTAGATGACTAAACGATTTCGAATTTAGTTATTTTTACATAGATGATCGTTAAATGATGTCTAAAACGTGGACGATTCTGATCATCAAACAACGGAATGGGAAGTAAAGCCAAAATGGTACAAAGATAAAGTCGCAAGAGAAGGTTGCTTTTGTTCAAAAAAAAAAAAAAATGAAGAGAAGGTTGCTAGCATTCTTCATTTTTACTTTTTAAATTAAGTCGTGCAAGAAAGCTCACAATTCATACATGCACACAGTTTAATGAGCTAAAACAATGTGCTTATTTTTTACGGGATTGGATCCAATTTCTAATTCTCTTCTTATAGTTTTGGCTGACTTAAATATGTTGTCTCAATCCATTACATAAATATCGAATGACTTTAACCCAAATTTCTATAGAAACTTGAGTAGTCCATATCAGTTCATCCGATGCATGATACTCATAATTAGCAAGATCGTCAGAAACAAAATTCACAAACCGACAGAATTGAGAATATAAAGTTGATACACAAGGCAGAAATGAATTAAAAAAATACCAAAGGCTAACCCCACGTAATACGCACCTCTCAAGACTCTCATTCTAGACCCACTATTATTATTAAGCCTTAAAGTTCGTCAATGAATTGCACTACTTATGTTGGATATGAATTAGGTTTCGATTTTAAGTTATTCACCATTTTGCCACTGGCCATTCCCGAAAAACCTGCCTGTCATCTCCTCATAACCTCACCCAAACTTTGGCACCGACACCTAGGCCACCTTTCTTCTGCCATCTTCAACTACTTGCTCGCACTTTTTTCAAATTGATTTTCTCCTTTTTTTTTTTTTTTTTTTTTTTTTTTTTTTTTTTTTTTTTTTTTTTTTTTTTTTTTTTTTTTTGGGGAAAAGCAGGCAATATATAACAAGCTAGCAAAAGTTAGAAGGATACACCGAAAGCCTATCAGAAGGCTAACAAACAGAACATCAGATTTTCTCCTTTTTTTTTTTTTTTTTTTTTTTGGGAAAGCAGGCAATATATAACAAGCTAGCAAAAGTTAGAAGGATACACCGAAAGCCTATCAGAAGGCTAACAAACAGAACATCACAAACAAACAACAAAGGGGATAAGGAAAGACACAAGAACCGAGTTCAAGTGTCGCCCCATATACTGCAACCTAAATTAACATGAACTAGGAGGACAAGGTAAACTATCCTTGTTAAGTACATGAACAAATGAAGATGGAGGGCGGTGTGAAGTTTGTCCGTTGGTGAAACAAACTTGCCAAGTTTTGTTACTAGTTCTATTTCAACGTGGAGTCCTTTTCTCCCTTTTTATTGTGATGTCCTAAAAAACATCTCTTTTTTGCTGGGGTTTATTATTTTTTATCCATCGTTGATGACTTTTCTGGATTTACTTGGGTTTTTTTTATGCACCATAAACATGAAACACAAAAGACCTTTGCAAGATTTTTTTTTTTTTACTTGTGTTGAAACAAAATTTCAAACAGAAGTCCAACAAATACAAGTCGATAACGGGTGAAATTTTTTTTGTATGCGGGATTTCTTTGCCCATGGTTTCATTTACCAATGCACTTGTGTCTACACACTACAACAAAATGGTGTGGTAAAAAGAAAACATTGGCATCTTCTTGAGGTAGCTACAACCCTCCGTTTTCAATCCAATATAGCTCTTAAATTTTAGGGGGATGGTTATAAATCATATCCCTACACCTTCTTTTTTTTTTTTAACAAACGAAATTATATACACTAAAGGGGCTAGGGAGTGGACTAAGCCACATAATGGGCTAGCAATAATGTGGTTCGAATTCGCCTTTGGTGAGAATCAAATATAAGACACAAAACCTCTTACTTTCCATTTAGTACTACGGTATAGTGATATTCCTCTTCATTTGTAAGTGAGAGGTCTTAGGTTCGATTCTCGCCAAAGGAGAATTTGAACCACATCATTGTTAGCCCATCGTGAGGCTAATCCCACCCCTCCCCCTTAGTGTAGATAATATCGTTTGTTAAAAAAAAAAGACATCTCACTTACAAGTGAAGAGAAATAACCACTATATCGTCTTACTAAAAACCCTTGCTCCACAAATTTCGAGAAATTTTTCAATGTGCTTGGAACACAAGATGGTACACCACATGTCTCTATACAAATTATGAGATTCTAGTATTAAAAAATTAATAACATAAAAAATATAAATTCCCACCACTTATATAATAACACGTGTGGTGTACCACTTATGTTACGAGCACAAGAAAAATTTCTCCTCGTTTTGAGTTCTCCTCTACAAAAAGTCACCTTCCTACCACCACATGCGTGTTTTTGAAAGTCCCGCTTATGCCACATATGCTCATCCCACATCCAAATTTTCTTTCGGGGCACACAAATACGTTTTCATAGGTCTGATGTCAAGACAGCTTTCCTTTTCTTGCATCATTGTCTAAACCATCTACCACTTCCTCCATTCCTTAAATAACTCCATCTCCCCTCAGAGCAAGTCCACCCCATATGGGTAGGCCGGCTCACATCACACAAATAGCCTAGCCTCCCCTTTTTTTGTTCCAGCCCAGTTGAATAGGTTGGCACGCAGCCCAAGATGTGATGAGCTATAGGATGGGGCATCTGACGTCAGGCTTGCATCAGCATGACTTCAAAGCGTACTGAAATTTTTTTTGTGTTAAGCATGTGTGAAACATGCGCGAGTGGGGCGCGTCCCTGACAAAAAAAGGCAATGGGGCCCACCTTTGCAGCACACCAATTTACACCCGTGAGTGGCCACGTGGCTCGTTATGGACCGTTGGATTTCCAACGGCTAGTTTTCTGGACCATAGTGGGGCCCACCTTCGCAGCACACCAATTTGCACCCGTGAGTGGCCACGTGACTCGTTATGGATCGTTGGATTTCCAATGGCTAGTTTTCTGGACCATTGGATTTCCAACGGAAAAAAAAAAAAAATTGAATTTCGAACCTAATGGCTAGTTGATATGATCAACGGTCGACGATTTTCGTTCCAAAAAAGGCAAAAAAAAAACGGTCTGAATTATGATTGTTGGCCTATGTGTCAACATCTGGGCTGTTGGATTTGAATATTTTTCAAATCCAACGGTCCAGATTAATTAAGTTAATAAAAATTAATAAAAAATTGTTTAAAAAGACAAAAAATATTAAATATTTTATTATTTTTTTCTATAAATACCTAACCATCGTCTTCCACCTTACACCACATTTCAATATTTTCAACACTTTCAACCAAAGCTTTCATATGTATTTTTTTTTTTGTGGAAAAAATGGCTACGTGGAAGATCATCGAAATGTTACTTTTTGTCAATGTTGGGTTCACATTACTCATGACTAGCTTACGTGTAATGAGATGGAGTTGCGAGAAAAGTGTAGTAGAATTATGGAAGAGTTTTGCGAGAAGCTTGGAGATCTCCCAAGAAGTAGTCAATGTCTTCAGGGTTGTTGGAAAAAACTCAACATAGTGTTTACTTGTTGAAAAAATGCTATGTCTCATGCGTCCACTAATCTGCATAGTGGGACAAGTTTAGCGGATCAGGTGACAATATTTTTTATTTATTTATATTTTAATTTATTTATTGTGTTACACCCACATTTATAGACACTACAAGTACAAGCATTCACTACTACAAAATGGACTTATTGTGTCACTAGGTGATGTCGCTTTAATATAATATATGGTGGACAAGACATTTGCGACACCTACTCAACATGATGTCGGATTTACTGTCGCTTGTAAGCGTCATAAACTGTCTATGTCGCTTTTAACCGACGTAAAAATTTAATGTCGCTTATAACCAACATACATTTTAATAATTTTTAAATAATGGTGTCGCTTTAAAAAAAATAGTGTTGCTTTTAAGTGACATAAAGTATTGGTGTCGCTTCTATCCGACACTAATTATTGTTTTTAAATATTTTAAAGTCTGCGTCGGTTCTGAGAGACATAGATTTTATTTTTTTAATATTTTGAAACCCGATCTCAGTTGTAAGCGACAAATTGATGGTCTTTATATGTTATCCCCCGTGTTTTCTTCTTCCTCTCTTGCATCTTTCTTAAGGATGAGTTTATGAGGTGGCACGCAACTAGGCCTGGCAAATAAGTCACGTTTATCGTTTTCATGTAACACATGTTATCTTAACGGGTCGTGTCATCTCTCACCCATTATCTTAACAGATCCTTAACAGGTGCCCGTTATGACCCATTAAGAAAAATATATTTTTTTTTCTTAAATTTGTACATATCACACATTGCCACATAAATATTATTTCAAAACATTAAAACACATTTGTCGTTTTAAGTACTACATCTACACTCGAAAATAAGAGCCTAATAAACAAACATCCATATACTACTACTCTATTACAAAATGTTAAATGTGCAAGGATATGCAAAATGAAAGAGTTTTTTTTTATTTTTTTTATCAAGGTTGTGAAGTCTTTCTCAAAAGTTTAAACCTTACCAATGGAACTCAAAGCTTGCATGTTATTCATTTTACAAAATCCTCAATTTTCATAGATCATCATGACATAAGATTTTGTGGTATCCACTTCTGTAAATATTTTAAATTGATATAGGATCAAGGAGTGCAGTTGTAAAAAATCATCAAAATCAGAGTTAAAATAACCGTTAAATCGTGATTTTTCATTTATAACCGTCGAAAGTTTTGTCTCGTTACTTGATCTCTGAATGTTTATTTTTTGCAATTTTTGGCGTATGCGATCTCGAAGCATATATAAACAAGTTTGACAGTTGGATCATTGAAATTAGTTTCATAGGATGCGTATCCCATTAAAACAATAGATTCACTAACACTTAGAGTTTATTTATACTTTCATTAAGTATAATATAAGATTTTGTGGTATTCACTAGTGTAAATATTTTAATTGAAGATCAAATTCATATAGGGTCAAGGAGTGTAGCTATAAAAAATCATCAAAATCGGAGTTAAAATAACCGTTAAATCCTGATTTTTCGTTTATAACTGTCAAAAAGTTGTCTCGTTACTTGATCTCTGAATGTTTGTTTTTGCAATTTTTGGCGTATGTGATCTCGAAGCATATATAAACAAATTTGACGGTTAGATTGTTGAAATTAGTTTCGTAGGATGCGTATCCCATCAAAACGATAGATTCACTAACACTTAAAAGTTTATTTATACTTTCATCAAGTATAACATAAGATTTTGTGGTATCCACTAGTGTAAATATTTTAAATTGAAGATCGAATTGATTCATTGTATTCATATAGGGTCAAGGAGTGTAGCTGTAAAAAATCATCAAAATCGGAGTTAAAATAACCGTTAAATCGTAATTTTTCGTTTATAACCATCGAAAAGTTTTTTCCCATTACTTGATCTTTGAATGTTTGTTTTTTGCGATTTTGGGCGTATGCGATCTTGAAGCATATATAAACAAGTTTGACGGTTGGATCGTTGAAATTAGTTTCATAGAATGCGTACAAATTCTACGAAACTAATTTCAACGATTCAACTATCAAACTTGTTTGTTTATGCTTTGAGATCACATACGCCAAAAATCACAAAAAACAAAAATTCAGAAATCAAGTAATGGGACAAAACTTTTCAACAATTATAAATGAAAAATCATGATTTAACGGTTGTTTTAACTCCGTTTTTGATGATTTTTTACAGCTACACTCCTTGACCTTATATGAATACAATGAACGAACTCGATCTTCAATTTAAAATATTTACACTAGTGGATATCACAAAATCTTATGTTATACTTAATGAAAGTATAAATAAACTCATAAGTGTTAGTGAATCTATTGTTTTGATGGGATATGCATTCTATGAAACTAGTTTCAATGATCCAACTGTCAAACATATTTGTATATACTTTGAGATCGCATACGCCAAAAATTGCAAAAAACAAAAATTCAGAGATCAAGTAACGGGACAAAATTTTTCAATAGTTATAAACGAAAAATCACGATTTAACGGTTATTTTTAACTCCGATTTTGATGATTTTTTAACAGCTACACTCCTTGACCCTATATGAATACAATGAATGAATTCGATCTTCAATTTAAAATATTTACACTAGTGAATCTTATGATATACTTAATGAAAATATAAATAAACTCTAAGTGTTAGTGAATCTTATCGTTTTGATGACTTGGAATAAATATATTAATTATTTTATATATTTTAAGTGTTAATTAGACTATGTTTCAATTAGTATGTGATGATATTTAATAATAAAATTATATTTATGTTTTTTATTACATATTTTATTCAAGTTAAAATGTTATAAGAGATAACACAAAAAAAAAAAAAAAAATGCTGGTTATTTTTTTTCTTTGGGTTAAATATTAGGCAGGAAATGGATGGATATAGGATGCAAAATTTCCCAAACATTAGGCGGAAAATAGATGAAACTCTTGAAATATTAGGCGTGAAATTTCCCACTTGTTATGCACGGGAAATTTGGGTTAAACTTAATGTCGATTTTAACCGACGTTATAATCTTTTAATTCAACGCAAGTTTCATTAAATCTGACACACCCCGACCGAGATCAGGGCGTGCTGGCCATCACATGAAGGTGACGTAGCCATGTGCACGTGCGGAAGCTAATAAGATAGTAATATAAAGTACGAATAATTAAAAACTAACTAGCATACAAAGTACTAATACAAGTGCTAGCGTGTGAGTCACAAATTCAGAGCAAGTCTACAACAGTCCAAAAGAAAATATGCGACAATAGTACACCCGAAGGTGACCCTACTATGATGGGTGTCTGTCAGAAGTGCCGGAAAAGCCCTCTGGGAAACCACCGGAACTGCTACTCAACTAGAACCTGGAGGGGCGCAAAACAAAAGCGTGAGTGGGCAAAAACAAAGCTTTCAAAAACCATTTATAAAATACTTTCTAACCCCTCGCCGTAAAACCTGTATACTTCCCAGAAAATATATACGCATAATACATATGCCAAACATGCTCAAATATATGCCATGTGCTCAATAATATGCCATGCCGAAATCTCATAATGATATGCAAGTGCTCAGGTATAAATCATGTCAATATCATGTAATCTGGCAGCCGGAGTCACCAAACGTGACCTGTACGGCTGCATATAGAGCTCAAATCTCAAACTCAATAACTGAACCTGCCCACGAGTCGGAACCATCTAAAGTGGTCTGTACGACAGGCCTGGGTGTAACATATATATACGCTCTAGTGCTACGATCACGTGAAGGCTGTGCGAATAATCGCGGGTCACCTACGAGTCGGAACCACCTAAAGTGGTCTGTACGACAGGACTGTGCACCTAACTTGGATCCAAGCTGAGCGTGTGGTGCGGGAGGTGAACATCACGTGAAGGACTGTGCCCTACTCTGGGCGGGAGCACTAACATCGGGGGTGCAGGTTATGAGCTCTCTAAGCATCTCAAACCAATACTGAAACATAAACGTGAATAACGCTTACCTGGCACTTACCTGTGCGTCCACAGCACCCAATATGCATATGTATATATATATGCAACTACTAACATAACCATCGATGCATGAATAATGATAATATAACGCATGACATAAGTAATAAACATTAATTAAATTTCTGGGAAAAATATAGTATATAGGTATATACGGAAAACCAAAAGCCCACTCACTGGTATGTAGAAGGGTCGTAGCCCCCCTGCCTCGCGTGTGCACGCTCGTCCTCGGGGTACGTGTCACCTATATGCGAAATAGCTATAAAAACGTTAACTTTAAAACGCATAACCTAACTTTCGTAATAACTTCTCATACATTGCTCAAAATGGACAAATGAGTATACCAACGTGCTCTACAAAACCTCAGGATCACAACCATATTTTTAGAAAAATTTTCCTCCGCCGCACGCGCCCCCACGCGCCGGCCACGCGCAGGCACGTGCGGTGCACACGGACGGCGTCAACTGACGCCGTGAGGAATATTCCGTTAGTTCTAACGGATTCCGTCAACGGCGTCAGGAATATTCCGTCAGATTTGACGGAATATTCCGTCTCCTTCTCCGGCGAGCCTCCGGCGCCGTCGCCGGCGCCGGAAAACTGGGAAATTTTCTAACTTCGTTTTCTCACTCATTTCTCAACCGTTTTCCATGATTCAAACGCCAAAATGAAGCTTAGACCTAGGAGAATCACGATAGACTACTTTTAAAGCCTAAAAATCACGGAATCATACCTGTCACCAAACTCAAAAATCGGCCAAGTTAGAACAGGGCGATCCCGACGTCCAAATTCGTCCAACGAAGCACTCCTAGGATCCCTGAAAGTGGTACGGCTGCACTCCCACGAGCTTCACGAGCTCGAATATGGCCTTAGTTTCTTCGATCTGTGATGATTTGGTATAGTTGTGTGTGCGTCCGTACGTTGAAGGAAGAAGAAGAAGAATAGAGGACTCGGGGGAGAGAGAGAGAGAGACAGGGAAAATGACAGAGGAAGAGGGAGAGTGAGACAGTGTGTGTGTGTGGCCCTACACTTGCCAACACCACACAAAACAACCAATAACAAAACGAAAACGAACCAGGGGCAAAAATGTCTTTTCACATGTACGTTTTGATATTTCCGGGACGGGATGTCACAAAATCGATGCTATGTGAACTTCAAAAAATCTGATGCATTAAAAGGGTTGTTTAGATATAGGCCCATACAATTCATATATCTCGGATAAAAACCCATCTATGAATCAACATCCAATAAAAATCCAAAATTTAAATAAATTGCCACATAAGAAAACAAGTAACCTATTAATATAAGTTATTTACAATTTATGCCACAACTTTCTATAACTGTTCTCGTACAACCATTATTAGCCAACCATTATGGCTAATGTTTTTAACAATTTCTTTTACCAATCTAATAATGGATTAATATAATGCATTACAATATCTCTTAACTATATAGCTTTAGATAAATTATTTTGTGAACACATAAACATACATACGATAGTAAAACATAAAATAGAAGATACATTTTTTGAAAAGTTAAATTGTAGGTAAATTATATTCATACAAAAACAAAATTGTAGATACACTATTGTTGTTAAAAAAGGTAAATCTTTTATGTAGTATTGTAGATACATTATTGTCATAGTAGGTAAATTAGTTTCATATAAATCAAAAAGTAGGTAAATTATATTCATACAAAAATAACATTGTGGATACATTATTGTTAAATAAGAACTAGTAAATTTTTATCCTAAAATTTGAACAATAGGTACATTATTTTATTGATAAATATTTTAAAAGATAGACTATTTCACTAAAATATATATATATATATATATATTTAAATTGAAAAATGTTGTTAAGATTAAGAAAACTTGCCAAATTAATTCCTATATCAAATTAGAAGCAAGTTTTATGGAGTGAGAGAAACATGAATCAACCAAATTAATTACAAAACGTGGAAATCTTGAATTCTCATATAACATGCAATGCATTTAGAATATTAGTACCTTTTTTTTTTTGTTTTTTTGTTTTTTTTTTTTTTGTAAAATCATTAATCATCCTTAAAATCTACATATGTTTAATTGTGCACATTAAACATGCAAAAATGGGTATTTTAGGCATTCAAAAAATTTAAAATGTGTAAAGTCAAACATAGATAATGAATTTGCTTATGTGGAATCTAGTCATTGGGTTTTATTCAAGTAAAAAAATTATGTCAGGTTTTATATGAAATAAATTGATTTTGAGGAGTTAAGGTCATATTTTCAGTAAAAATAATTGTCATGCATGCTGGCTTACGAAGAAGCCAAGTCCAAATATCAAAAACTATATTTGCTCATAGGTGCTGCACAGCAGCTGTACTTGATCAAAAGTTAAAAGCAACAGCCAATGCTTGAATAATGGTAAAGCTATATACTGAGAAATATACCCCCGGTCTCCCATCTTGGACGGATTTGATTTGTCATGTTAAAAAGAGAATCCACAGAACCGCGTCCGGGAAAGGACTGATCACTAGTTTTTTGCATGAATTTGGATGCATGTGTTGGAAAAAAAAGAAAAGAAAAGATGAATAAAGCTGCATATCAAAACCAAAGGGATAAAAAAATCACACCGTTTTGTACGAAGACATCAGGCAAGTATCCAAAGCACAGAGTCACCACCAAAAGACACCTGCAACAAATCAAGAATACAAAAAAATGAAGTTGTGGAATATTCATTCAAATCCAAACAAAACGAATAAGTATAAGGCCTTATTGACCGTTCTGTTCTTCTCTTAAAAAAATAACGAACAGTAAAGAATGGTACGGGAGAAGCTTGTGCGAAAGAACTGATCAAAAGAAATTCAAAAAGGGTTTGGTAGGATGCTATTTATCTAAAACCACCAGAATGGGGGAATTTGAATTCCCTTCTCTGTTAGTCACCTAGCATGAGATAAACTCCTTAAAAAAAAAAAAATAATAATAATAATAAAATAATAATAATAATAATAATAATAAAATAATAATAAAAAAAAAAAGAAGTTTGCATCAAACAAACTTCTCAAAAGAAAAGTATTGCCCACGTGAAGTCTTGCTTAGACTTGGAAATCCAAGTCGACAGAGAGAAGAAGCAGGAACCAAAAATAAAAAATAAAAAATAAAAAGAAAAGAAAAGAAGACACGTTTTTCTTCCTACAAAAGGGGGAAAGTAACGTGGAGCGAGATTTCCTATTCTTCTCTGCAAGACGTGGAAAGTTACACAGTTAGTGGGAGAGGTTAAGAGAAAATGGCGAAATATATGGCCTCTATCTTCCCCACGTAAAAGCTCTAGAGACTTCCTATGACGCCTATAAATAGGCATCAGTTACAGTAAGAAGGCAAGAAGATACAAAAAGTAGAAGAGAGACTCTGCAGAAATTGAGAGAAAAGATAGCAACGAAGAAGAGATACAGAAACGCTGCAGAAATTGTGGGGTACGAAGAAAGAACAAACGGGAAGAGGAACAAAAGAATACAGAGGAGGGGTGGACAACAAAAAGGAAAGGCAAAGACTCATCAACAGGTATAAATCCATTTTATTTTATTTTTTCTGGGTTAATCTTTTCTTTGTATTTCATTGTTTCTTTACTTTATAGAAGGAGAAGCACTTTGCTTCTTCATCCTCTCCCATTCCACGGCGCAAAATCGAGGTGGAACTCCAGAGAAGCAAAGCCCAAACCCTTTCGCCAAATTTCTCAACCTCTTCCGGAGATCACCAAACACGCTAAAGCAAAACTCCCAGAGGAAAAAAAGGAACCGAGCGATGCCGGTCTACTATGCCTAGCAATGGTGTCGAAACTCGCCAATGACGCAAGAAATGAGGTCGAACGAGGCAGCAGCAGCCGCCGACTTCCTCAAAGTCCAGACAGCCGCAAATTTTCCTCTCTGCCTAGCTAACCGCCGCCTCGTCTAAAAGGGAAGAAGAAGAATTTCAGTAAAATGACAAAAGGAATGGAAACCAGCAGCAAGCATGGAACCCTACGGCAAAGAAAGCTGTCGTTGACCTTCCCCAGAATCCGTATGAAACCAAAGCCAAAAGCAACGGTCGACGATAAAGCCTTATGTGACGGAATCTAAAGAGAGCGACGATACTAGCAACCATGGACTAGAATCCCGCGGCACAAACCGTCAATCAATGCCGACGTCAAAAGCCCAGCCACAAGGGCAACAAACTAACCTAGCATCACTCGCCTACAGTAGTCAAATTGGCCAACGACGCAAGGGATGGTTTTGAACGGGGCAGCAGCGGTATCTTCGCATTCAGAATCTCCACAACCTAGCCCTGACTCCATAAGTTGCTGGAGAAGACGGAACGAAATAAAATCCCTTCACAAGAAATGCCAAACTTCAGGCCGGCTCTTTCTCAAGAAATTAGTATCGAGAACAAAGACCACTGGTGTCTATTTCACGTGTTGATTGTTGCTCCAAGTGTCAAGACATGTTGCTGTTTCAAAAATTGAAGACATGCTGCTGCAGTTTTCTTATAAGAATTTCATCGGAGTCTCTGGAGCTTTCACAAAGACCATGAAGAAAGGAAGTGCAAGTGTGCAAATAGCACATCATGAAGAGCAAAACAAATTGGGATGTATACCTCGTCGTGAAGGAGAAAGAATTCGGCATGCTGTCTGTCCACTTTCGTCGAAAGTCAAGATGGAGAGAGACTAGCAAGCAGCGGCAAATAAGTGGTGTGTCATCCTTCCTCTCTCAGGGATGAACAAGCAACGACAGATGAATATATAAGTTATTGTCTTCCCTTAATAAGTCTTCGATATACTGCTAATTTGAAATAAGAGTTAAGACTCTCAAAAAGAATCCAAAAGACCTCGGAAGCTCTTCAACCAACCAAAAGGGTGTTTACATGTCTTTTCACTCAGTGTGGCATGAATCCCACCAAAAGGCCAAAAAAGGTTACTGCAGGAGGGAAATAAATAAATGTTTATTCCCACGTCAAGTCCTACGGGACTTGGAAGAGTCCAAATTCACAAAGAATGAAAAAGGGCTTGCTGACAACTGCCCAAATCAAATAAAAAAGCTCACGTGACATCTTCAAAATGCCACATCTCTCCAACGGAAAATCATGTGGTTCCTTCTCAAAGAAAGTCTGACTATAAAAAGCCCGAAAAGGCATGGTGCTCCGCCACCTGCTTTTATGTTTTCATTAAAAAATATGAAAACAAAGACTCGTTGATTCTGCAAGCTGTTGTGCAAGATATAAAAGTCAATGACAAAAAGAAAGAGAGCAGGCATGGAGACGAAGTGACAAAGGTTCCAAAACCGAGAAGAAGAAAGAGAAAAAAAGGGGATGACTCTATTACCTCCACTGGGTAGTTTAAAAAAACTCAAAAGAAAAGACAAGAAAAACAAGTCTTTTTTTTTTTTTTTTTTTTTTTGGCAATGAGAAAACGAAGGGCCGGCTTTCATGCTTTCAAAAGTCTTATTTCAGAAAGGATTGAATTCCCACGAAACACACTGGAGAAGGAAGCTGCAAGGGAAGAGAAGAAGAGTTCCAGCATAAAAATACAAAAAAGACAAAAGTACGATTAAAATATATCGATGTGGTCTTCTTTTCTTGTGGGTAGGAAAGTCACTCACATGGCAATCTGCAGGAAGGTCACTGTCACATGGCATTCTAGAAAAGTCATAGCTCCCCATCCAAATTTATATGGGCTCTATAAGTGAGTAGCCCCATGAATTTGAATCTTGACCAAGTATTAAATGGCAAGGGGATGGTGCATTCCAAGACGAAAAAGAAACATAAAGACAATATCAACATTATGAAGATAATGTCGGTATCAAATTGGTAGACATGCATCACCTCAAATATTGTGATGCGAACCATCTCAGAACACAAAGATTGGTGGTACTCCGCGACAAAATTCAAAAGGCATGAAGCCGTATCAAGTATCAAAAGGTCTGAAGCCGCTTCAAAAGGCACGAAGCCGTATTAAGTATCAAAAGGCATTAAATGCTCCAATGGCTTAAAGTTCTCGCCTGCATGAGCTAAAACTGCACAAGGCATTAAATGCTCCTTGCCTACATGAGTTGGAACTGCACAAGACATCAAATCCCAACAAATACATAAGGAACTATGAGTGACTTGATCCCTCAACGAGGGTACGTAGGCAATCTAGGGCTTTACCTAGATGCAGTCACAAAATCAAATAAACACCCAAATCCCCAAGTTACAATTTCTTCATATTAGAATCAAAGGGTATTCATTTCCCAAAAGAAGGGTTGTAATTAATAGGCGCGTAGCCTAGAATGGGTCGAATTTAAATTAATAAAACCCTCTTAAAAAAAAATGAACGAGGGTGAAATTGTGTCGAGTGAATTATTTGTTTACATATTATGTACAATTTTTGCTCAACACTCACCTCGCCGAGAAGGCTGATAAGATGACCTCTTCCAACAAGGATTCAGAGACTCCTTGTTGATCGAGACTTGGATAGATAACCAGTCGATTTTGAAGCAGTGTTGTTTATCTAAACTAAAGGTGTGTTGGTGGAAAAAGTGTAAAATAAAAAGATCTCAAGATGTTTGAGAGGTTTCGCATAGAGCAAGAGTTTAAACATGACAGATTTGTATGTTGATTTGGAGGGACCTTTAATGTTGCTAATACTCTGATACTTATAATGCTAGTACGCTTGATTGCGTGTTGTAAAACTGCTTGCCGTGAGTATCCCGCATGCAGAATATTCCTATGAATATTGAATGATCTCGCGTGGAGGCACTCCCACTTTTTTGGGATGTGATCATGCATGAAATTAAATCATTTTGGAGTTTTAAAGATGTGATAATGCAACTCTAGTGGATATAATGCATGCAATTGCATTAAAACCAATCAATGCCTACCATTATTTGGTGGCAATCCAAATTGATGGTCCAATGCAAGTGCCATGCATAATAATATTGAATTATCATGCCGTGACCTAATCCAAACAGATTTGATGCTATGCTGATGGCAGTCATTACCATGCATGACTCTTCACTTGTGGCTTCTCCTGATGTGGTATATCCCAAGCAGACCTGCATAAAGAGATTAAACAGAGAAGTCCTCATTCATTTCAACTCTTCATCAAACATTAAACTTTTGGAATAATCTCATAGGATTTATACTGATAATAACATACCATAAACCCCACTTAAATTATTCCATTCCAATTGTAACACCTTCTCGCATCTCATCCAACGGTCTAGAACTCTACTCATTCAACGGTCTCGATTGCTAGAACCAATGGTGTAAAATTGGATACAAACAAAATTTATAATAAAAATCTATATAAATTTTCCGAAATCCATGCAATTGTAGAGTCCATTAAAATTCTTCGACGATCATCCCTTACATTCTTTGTGACCGATCGATTGACCGGTCTAATGTTTGAAATCGTCGAGAGGTGATGTCGGGGTGGAGCAGAAAAACTTCCCCATCTGTTACAGGCGCACCCATGGATGCTCACCGCGAGCGCCTCCAAACCCAGCTTAACGGCCTCAGCCATAGGGTGGCTGGTTTGAGAACCCGTTTAAGCAACCTCAAAGATCATCTACTCGTCACCGCCACCGAAAATCAAACATTTCTCAAAAAACCATCACAAACCAACTCCCCAGGACCAGATTCTGCGGTTTCTTTGCCCTACTCACCACAACAGACGACGATCCAATCGAAGATTGCATGAGCGGATACGGTAAGCCTTCAAGCGAACGGGCACATATACGGAGGAATTCGTGGAAGAAACCAATTGTATGATCATCTCTTCTCCTTGTACTGTTGTACATAGTCGATGGCCTAGGGGTTAGGCTAACGACAAATTCACATCTTTATGTTTTGATTTTCTCAATTTATCTACATTGTTGGCGTGTTTACATATGGGGAAAGGAAATGGTGGAATGGGAGTTATTCCCCATTCATGATTATTTCTCTGTTTACCAATTCAACCGGAATGCCAGTGTTGCGGGACCCATGTAAAATCAGGAGTTCAATTCTTGATATTGACGGAATTGGATTACTTACGCAGAGGTAGTATTTGGATTCCAGGGAGAAGGCTTCATCCGGAATCAAAATTTTCTTCTCAAAGCACCCTTCACCTTCAGCACTCCCTTCCATCTTCTCGTTGTCCTTCGTCATCTTCTCCAACAACTCTGTGCTCCTCCGCCGCCGCCTCTTTGCGCCCCATGCATTGCCGTGTCGAACTCTTTCGATTTGGGGCTCGGCTACCGATTCTAATTCCAAAGACTACAAATTCAGACTCTCGTTAGAATTTATAGAGGATAAAGATTACAATTGGGCATCCTTAAAACACTTGAAAGATCAACCATTCAACAACATATTAGCTTGAATCATTACGCAAAGCCGCATAGGGAAGGTCAGGGCAGAGCATAACCAAATCAACCAAAAATAAAAATTTATATAGAAGGCTTGCCTTGAATCCTTGATGGTGAGGTAGGGAGGGAGAGCAAAGAATGGTCGGAGTCTCAGGGAGGGTAGTCACGGTCGAGTGTGAGTGAGAGGGTGAGGAGGAGGCATTTTGTCAGCAGATCAGAGAACGAAGAGGATTGATCAAATTGGATTTAAAATGACTTAAAAAGCCTTTCTCACAAAAATTAAAAATAATTTTTTTTTTATTTTTTATTAAAGATAAAAAAGATTAGCATATAATATAGATTATTTAGAATAGGGGCATTTTAGTAATGACATTAGTTTTCATTCCGATTCATGACAATTAGTAAACAACTTATATGGAATGAAACCTAATGTCATTACTAAAATGCCCCTATCCTCCTCAATCCAATTCATCCTCAATTCAATTGCTCTCAATTTGATTATGGATTAGTAAACGCGCCCTGTATTCTGTTTGCTTTGACTATCTCACTTTATCTCCATTGTATTGTATTTTGTTTGTTTTGCGCAGTGGAATGGTATAAGACCTTGCCCATCCTTCCGAAGTTTGGTACCTTCCTCTCTTGTGCTTTTTTCTTTATTATAATTTAGAATTACTTCTTTTTTCCTTTTTTTTTTTTATTATTTTTAATTTTCAAATCTTAGGTATATGAGTATGAGATCATATGGAAGGAAAGCACACTATTTAGTTGTGGCTTGTGACAATTGTAACTATCTATTAAATATTGTAATTGTAGCGTTTAGTGGTTGGGTCTCAATTTTGATTTAAAAAAACGGATTTTCTGCGTTAAAAAAAAATTGTGTTACATGTGCAGGTATTGGTTTGACATTAACCTTAAGTTACTGACTAGATATGCATATATATTTTACTATGCCTTGTCTTGTAATTCATTGTGTTACTACAGTTTGGTTTAATTTTCTACAAAAGCTTGTTGCCCTTGTTACTATTCTAATTATTTAGACTAACACTTGCCCAACCTATGAGCTTTCTTTGTTTTGTGCAGCTGTTGACTCTAAAAATTACAAAACCTACGTGGTGCGCATGTTGAGTAACTAATAAGCTAACTACGTCCTTCAGTTGATGCGGGACGTGCCAACTCGTCAGCCAAGCTCGACCGAGGAGTAAAATTTGTTGATGTTGCGTTAAGCGCGTTGCTGACTTCTTGATCTTACGATTGCGGCCGAGGAAGGAACAAGTCTTGGCCTTTGGATTCTCGAGCCTGAAGACAAGGCTGCTAGTTTTGCGAAGTTCACGAATCATCGGCGCCGGATTTGGTCACAGTGATTATATTCGTGAGAGTATAAGCATGTCGAATCGACACCAGACTATATGGGCACAAGTACTCAAAGGAAATGTATGTCTTGATGGTGAATGTGGTTCGGCCGTCAAAATGCCGAACTCTAAAACTCACTTGTGAGTATCCAATCATAAAATCACTTGGCGTTCAATGTGCCGAATATCGTAACTCGTAACACTTTACTTCACCGAGAAGACTAATAAGATGACCTCTACCAATAAGGATTCGGAAACCCTTCTCGACCGAGACTTAGATAGGTAACCAGTCGGCCTTAACGTAATGATGTTTATCCAAACTGAAGGTGCTCCTTGGTCGATCGATTCTACGGCAACAGTGATGTTTATCCAAACTGAAGATGTTCGCCGGTTGCCTTCACAGTGTTGTTTATCCAAACTGAAGATGTGTTGGTGGAAAAAGAAAATTGAAAAATCTCAAGTTGTTTGAGAGGTTTGCGCAGAGCAATTGTATGTTGAATTCGAGCTCTTGATTGTTGCATGATGTCTTGTATTTATAGCAACAAATTCTCCTTGAGATCGAGTTAAAACCATATTTGGATTAGGACTTCTTGTTCTGTTCCAACTCTACCTCGACCAATCTTACTCCTATTAGGACTTTGAACTCACCTCTTTTTGGGGCCATATTCAATGCTGGTCGAGAATCCATATTGCATTGGGACCCCTTATCGTACTAGGACTTCTTTGACCCCTCTACTCATCCGACTATTCCTTCTTGCGATATGACTCGACCACCTTTGCTGAACGGTTCGAAACTGCCAGACAGCCCACATAATACACTTGGAAAATCTTTGGGCTGAACCTATGCTTGGCCCAATAACATTTTGGGCCCAAACAGCAGCAAAAAGGCTAGACGGATATGACAATAAATTGAAATCGTCTTTGGAAGGTCAAGGCATAAATTGGAAAGTAGATTATCGTCAGGTCCCTCGTTCCATGACAGTTTCAACAACCAGTGGGGACCCACATATTACTAACAAGGCTTGTCAAATTCTTAAACTCTTGGCATATACTACTGTTGACCCATCACTGGTAAAGATTTTCAAAGTATTTGCAAGCCTTATGAAATGTTTTGTATGCCGCCTTGTACTTGAAATCTCCAAATATTTTCTTTTTATGTACATAAAAAAATAAATAAATAAATAAAAAAAAGAGAGAATTTGGATTGCATTTTTTATTTTTAACCATTTTGTAACAATTATCTGATTCTTTTTAGTGCATGACAATTTGATTTCGGATATTAGAGATAGTCGATGGAAGCATGCAACATGTTAACATGTTAACATTGGATTTCATGATTTGAGCCAAAATTTTAAAATTGAGAAGGTGGGTTTTGAATAAGTTTCATAACATTTTTTTGTCTATCAATACGTGTTGAACAAATCTAAGTTATTAAACTTGTATGATCTAATTTTTGGACACTCTGATTCTGTGATTCTGACCTTTTAATTTTAGCTAAACAACATCTGAGGATAATTTGTAAGAGGACTATGAGCCTTTATTTGGGTCTTATGTTTGCTACTTGATGTTCAGTCAGACCCAAATTTATGTATAATGGTGGATATATGAAATTTGAAGTTCTTATTTTAGGTGGTTTTAATCTCACACATTTTGTGCAGAAGGTACGATTGAAATGGGAAGAACTTTCCAGGCGCTCCATGAAGGTGCATGCATAAATTTATTTAATCATGTTTGTTGATCTTTCCACTGGCAAAATATTTGTGGCTTCACATTCTGTTACCTGTCCCATTTTGCTTGTTGTTTCTCTAATATTTTGCAATATAATTTGGATGCAGGAAATGGGCAAGTTGACGCGGTGTAAACTTTTCCATAACGTAAGTGTTATTGTCCCTTTATCATTTTAATGCTTATGTTTTCCATTTCTCTCTCTGGTTTTCCCACCTTCTGGTGGAGGTGAACATAAATTGCCTGTTAATGAATGACTAGGCGTGTACTTCCACGCTCACTGCTGTGGATACATCTGATGGATTGGAGATGCTGAGGACAATGGTGGAAGGCATCTTTCTCCATGGTGTTGATCTTGCAGAGACTGTGAAGATTGAATGTAAGGAATCAAACGATACTGTCGAGAAGTGTCTTGCAGAAAGTAGCATGTGGGCCTCTTTCACTGAATACTATGGTGAAGACAGGGTTGCGCTCATCTCATCCATATTCATCTTTTTCTTTTTTCTTTATTTTTTATTAAATTGAAGAATCCTTTTTTGAATAAATTTTTTAGTTATGACTATGAAATAGTACTGATGCAAACTTGTTCAATGAGGTTCATAACCACCACATTTGACACAACTCTTGCAGCTTTGTTTACGTCCCTTTTGTCAACAATTTATTTATAGGTAGTGTGCAGCAACAATGGAGGAAAAGTATCGAAGAGCCAAAGCAAACACAGAGAGAAAGATAGGAGGGAAACTTTTGATTGTTTCTTTTTCATTACTTTCAATTGTACACAACCTGTCTTATAAATACCACACTCTTAGCTAACTCCACCAATACATTTGTGACACATGGTTATATCCTCCACACACACATATCACACACTTATATCCTAACATTCCCCCTCAATCTTATGGGAGGTACTACCAAGCATAAGATTGTTACAATGAGAACTAAACAACGGAAAACACAATCCTTTGGTGAAAATATCAGCATGCTGATCTGCAGAATTGACAAACTGCAACATAATGGAGCCTTGCTGAACACGTTCACGAACGAAATGACAATCGATTTCTATATTTTTGGCTTTTGAATGTAAAACAGGATTCGTGGCCAATGCCATGGCAGAGATGTTGTCACAGTGAAGAAGAGGAATATCAGGACACGGAAGATGTAAATCCTGGAGTAACTGTTGTAACCAAACCACCTCTGCAGTGGTGGTCGCCATAGCACGGTATTCAGCGTCAGTGGAGGACCTACTCACATTATGCTGCTTCTTAGAACTCCACGAGATAGGATTACACCCCAAAAACACGACAAACCCCGTGGTGGACCTCCTGTCATTGGGATCACCCGCCCAATCAGCATCTGTGTAGGCTTTAATATCCAACAGACCAAGTTTAAAACATAAACCAAGAGACATGGAACCTCTGAGATATCGTAAAATGCGTTTAACAGCAACAAAATGACTCTCAAGAGGAGAGTGCATGAACTGGCAAACCTGATTGACTGAATAAGCGATATCCGGTCGAGTAAATGTCAAATATTGAAGGGCCCCAACAATACTCTGATAAATGCCTGAATCGAGAAAGGGAGGACTGCCATGATTGAGTAGCTTGTGGTTTGGATGACAAGGAGTAGTACAAGACTTGCTATCCAACATGTTGGTCTTCTTGAGTAAATCAGAAACATATTTGGTTTGATGCACAAATAAACCATGAGGCTGATATTCAATTTGAAGACCGAGGAAATAATGAAGAAGGCCTAAATCCTTCATATCAAATTCACTAGTCAACTGATTGATCACAGCTTGAACTTTAGTCTCATCATCACCACTGAGAATTATATCATCAACATACAATAATAAGACAACCACAGACTGTCCATCATGCTTCACATATAAAAAAGGATCAGCATATGAAGATTGGAAACCCAAGGTAAGAAGAAACCTGGTAAAACGTTCATTCCAAGCTCGAGGGGCCTATTTAAGACCATAGAGAGACCTTTCCAATTTGCACACAAGTTCCGGGTGATCCGGATCAATAAATCCTTGGGGCTGACACATATACACCTCTTCATCAAGAAAACCATGCAGAAACGCGTTTTTAACATCAAGCTGTTTTAATCTCCATCCTTTAGTTGCAGCTAAAGATAACATGAGCCGCACTTTAGTTGCAGCTTAACCACAAGACTAAAGGTTTCATAATAATCAAGACCTGCTTCTTGGGAAAAACCTTTGGCCACCAACCGGGCCTTGTATCAAGCAACTGTACCATCAGGATTGGTTTTGACCTTGTAGATCCATTTACAACCAACCAAATTCTTGTTAGGGGGAAGGGGAACCAACTGCCATGTTTTCTGTTTAACCAAGGCTGCCATTTCTTCGTCCATGGCAGTCCTCCACTCAATAGACTTGGCTGCAGCTGTGAAAGATTGTGGTTCTTTGACAGAAGACACATGAACCTGAGCAAGAAGTACCTTTTTCTTGAAAATGCCAGACTTGGACCTGGTTTGCATCGGATGAGTAGGAATCTGAGACACTGAAACAGGTTGTAGTTCGGGGACTTGAGAAACAGTGACATCAGGATGAATGTCAGACTGTTCCACTGATGGTGAACATGTATCCACAGAGGAAGAAGTGGAATCAGGGACAAGATCACCATGTCTTGAAGGGGAGGACTGAGTAACATTATGAGTGGCAGACATATGGGGAGGTATAAAATCAACAGAAGGAAAGGGAATAGGAATAAGAGAGGGATGCTGAAAAGTATTAGGATGAGGAACCGAAGAGTGGGACACATGTGATCGTGAACTAGATGAATGCATCGGTACACTGGGAAAATTATCCTCATCAAAGACAACATGCCTAGAGACAATGAGCTGATGCAAACTTGTTCAATGAGGTTCATAACCACCACATTTGACACAACTTTTGCAGCTTTGTTTACGTCCCTTTTGTCAACAATGTATTTATAGGTAGTGTGCAGCAACAATGGAGGAAAAGTATCGAAGAGCCAAAGCAAACACAGAGAGAAAGATAGGAGGGAAACTTTTGATTGTTTCTTTTTCATTACTTTCAATTGTACACAACCTATCTTATAAATACCACACTCTTAGCTAACTCCACCAATACATTTGTGACACATGGTTATATCCTCCACACACACATATCACACACTTATATCCTAACACCTTTATGTCCCGTAGTTACTTTTGTTGTTAAATTTTCTGTGAGAACAATTCCCTGTTCTCATGCTTTCTAATAATTCATTTTGTTATAGTTATTCAATAGAACAAATGTTTTTGAATTGTGTGTTCAGCAAAAAGGTGCAAGATGCTTGGCCTATGGTGAAATCGTTTTACGGGAGAACAGCATTTCATGCGAATTGAATGTGGTATGTCATGATTAATTCTATAAACTCGTGGTTGTGAAACCTACCCTTAATTGATCAGTTGTTTATTTGAAGTTATGCCTGTTGTTTGATGCACATGTCAACTTCTTGTGTTTCAATTGTGGGTTAGTGTAACCGTTCCATGAAAGTCTCAACAACCACAGAGATCAAGGACCGAGATCGTATTGTCAGGGCCAGGCGTCTTCTTGAACTGCTAGGAAGAACTAACGTTCCACCTTCCCTTGTACGATTATTGTCTATTTCGTGAGAATTTTTGCACCATATATATTGGACTTGTACCATTTGATTTCAGGCGATAGAAATTATGAACGGCTGTAAGCAGCATATCTTGATGAAGATTGGGCAGCATGAAGGTGGGCTATGCTCAAGGTTTGGGATCGAGAAGGTCGATATTGAATACAGTTTTCCTAATTTGGGCTTGATCTTTGTAGATGTGGTAATTTTGGATCAGTGCTACCTGGTCAATGAAGACTTAGCCAAACCTCTTAGTAACTGTTTTCTAATCTCTACTGTTGTTGCAGGTGGAGTACGAAGATCAGTTCCGGAGATCTCTATAGAGGTGAATAAAGTGATCTAAATTATTATGGCCGACTGCTTTTTGATTTGGCTTCATATACACACATGTATGATTATTGGTGGTTTAACTCTCTTTTCTAGTTGTATGCCTAATTTTTGACAATATTCTTGATGCAGGAGTTATTGGCTTGACAGGCACCAATCTTTATCACTATGTAAGTGTTGTGATTTTGGTTAGGGTTTTCTTTATCTGGTGTTAATTCCCACCGGTGGGTGGTACTCGTAGGTAATTTATGAGTTTCATTAATGAATTTTAATCTCTCTAAATGAATAATAGGAAGATACGGTTACTCCTGTTGGGGGCACTGTTGGTCACTCTAAGGACTTAGAGATGGCGAGGATGTTAGTGGAAGGCTATATTGTTTATAATGTTTAGAAGGATTGCGTCACAAATCTAAAGCTGATGACGTTTGAAAAAAGAAAAGATAGAGAAGGAGAAGACGCTCTGGCAACTTGTCGAAGAAGAAAAAACAAAAACTGAAGATGCGAGGGAGTAGTTGTATTATGCTTCATGGAGTGAAGAACATGCACACGATGAGGGCGGCGTCTTGATATTTTTGTAATAAATTTAAAACAACCGAACTGAACCGAATCGAACCGTTGATATTTTCTAATTCCAATTTCATTTGAGGGTGGAATTGCATCGTGCCCACCCCTAAAGTTCATCTCATGGATTTTTTATGATTTATTTATGTGAAGGACATGCCCACGAGGACGGCATCTTGAAAGTCATTAATTGTGACTCGTGGTTATTTAGAGCAAAGCTTGACCAAAACCAAGACAGTTCATCCTCAATGCTCTGTTTAGTCCACATCCCTTTTTGCAATTTGAAGACCATTACATCAAAGTTTTTAACTTCTCACTCAAATAGTCGTTTTACATTGCGATTAACTGCGCTTAAAATGCTACTAGGTGCAGTCAAGTTTATCGGCCAATGATTATTAATCACATGATGTGTATATATCTGTAACTGTAAGATTAAAGTATCAATAGAATTGACGACACATACACATTTAGCAAAAAAAAAAAATGTCTGATAGGCAACAAAAATATGTGCTCCTAAATCTTGATAAGCACCAAAAATGTCTGATCCCGGACAGCTAAGCCAACTGCCTTCAATTCAAAGTCTTTCCCCTTTTAATATTCTTGTAAATAGGTAGTCTCCAATCAATGGCTCCATCGGAGGCAGTTGGATAGTCAACACCACAGGTCATCTTGTCATTCTCGAAAAAAACCAAACAGTTGTCTGGTCTGCAAATTCGTCGAAACAAGCCTAAAGCCAGAGCCCTGTCCTGCAGTTGTTGGACAATCGCAACCTTGTCCTGAGGGATGAGAAAGATACCGACTCAGAAAACTACTTGTTACAAAGCTTTGACTACCCTTTTGATACCTTGCTTCCGGGAATGAATCTCAGGTGGGACATGAGGACCGGACTTAACTGGCATTTAACAGCATGGAAGAGTCCAGACGACCCTTCTCTGGGAGACTTTATATGGGAGACGGAGCTGCTCAACCATTTTGAGCCTGTCATGTGGAAAATGGTCTAATGAGTACTTGAGAAGCAGTCCATGGAACAGCCTTTTGTTCAGTGGAAAAACTTCGCTTTTGTCAACAGAGAGGAGGATACATGACAATTCACACGATGAACTTGTCCTTACTTGGGCAGATGACGATGATGAACCAAACTACGTTGTTTCGCCAGGAGTGGATTTAATCATAGGCATATTAGAATTCGACACTCTACGCAGCATTTCCAAGAGACTTTTGTGAGGGTTATGTCCACTGTGGTAGCAACGACAACTGTGTTCTTAATTTATCGCCAATTTGTCAATATTTGGAGAGGTTCGTTCCTGCGTCGCTGGAGAATTGGAACTTGAAAGATTTTTCAAAAGGTTGCATGAGGAGAAAGTCGTTGAGCTGCATGAATGATGGATTTGCTAAGTATATGTGGTTAAGCTGGATATTACACAGAATTGGATAAATAAAAGAAGGAATCTCGTTGAATGCAAGGCTAAATGCTTATCGAATTGTTCATGTTTTGCTTATGCATACATAGATGTTGATGAGGAGGCAGCGGTTGCGCTATCTGGTTTGGCGACCTTGTCGATATTAAGCAAAGGCTTTTTAGCCAAAATGGTCATTGAGTTTTGCATAACACATCACTTTGGTCCCTGAAATTGTTCACCATCCATTATTTTGGTCAATTCGTTAAAAACTCCGTTAAGTGTTCCGGAGTTCTTGGCCGAAAGTTTGGGCAATTTACAAAGCTTCGTAACTCAATCATTTCTTAGCCAAATTCGATCCATAATATATCAAAATGAAGATAGGAAAGTGTAGAACAAGATTATATCTATTTGGAAGCCCAATAGTTGCCGGAGATAGCCAGAAAATAGCCTGAAAGGTGAATGGTTCGCGGGAAAACTTGAAAACTTATCGGAAACTGGGTAAAATTTAAACGTTCATAACTTCTTCAGTACTCAACAAAATCGAGTGATTCAAAAATAAAAATCATATTCTAGATGAGACAAAGAGAATGGTACCTTTTTAAATGGAAAAATCGCAGTGGTTTGGCCACAAAAAACGGCTCGAAAGTGGTTGTCTTGGTCTCGAGTTAGCCACTTTCGAGCCGTGTTCCGGCCAAACGACGAAAAATTATCCATCTAGAAAGGTGCCATTCTCTTCGTCTCATTGAGAAGTATGATTTTATTTTTTGAATCACTCAATTTCGTTCAGTATTGAAGAAGTTATGAACGCTTAAATTTTACCCAGTTTCCAGTTTTCCCGCGGACTTGTCACATTTCAGGCTATTTTTCGGATATCTTCTGCAACTATTGGGCTTTAAAATAGTATAATCTTGTTCTACACTTTCCTATCTTCATTTTGATATATTATGGGTTGAATTTGGTTAAGAAACGATTGAGTTACAAAGCTTTGAAAATTGCCCAAACTTCAAGCCAAGAGCTCCGAGACACTTAATGGAGATTTTAACGGAAGAACAAAAATAATGGATGGTGGACAATCTCAGGGACCATTTCTACTGATTTTCAATCTCAGGGACCAAAGTGATGTGTTATTCAAATCTCAAGGACCATTTTGGCTAAAAAACCTTAAACAAATGATGGGTGGTGATCAGGATGTATGCATACATGAAGATATCTGCTTCAGATCTAGGTACGAATTATGTCCACTTTGTTCTTTAGGAATTTAAAGGTCCCCTTTTCAATTATATGCATAAATTGTCCGGTGTTTAACTACGTATGTTATTCCATCTCGAATAATCTATGAAGAAGAGAAAGGCGAAAAGTGGAAGATAGGAATGATACCGGCATCTGCCTTTGCTGTAATTGTTGGGATGTTCTTAGTTGGCTATTGTTATATTCAACGATTTAGAGGCAAGAAAGATGTCAAAGGTAGAATTACTAATAGTATCACTAATTGTTACTTTCTAATGATTAATAAGGTGAAGGCATTGAAGAATAGAAGGAAGATGATCTGGAGTTACACGAATTAAATAGGATAGTATAGTTATAAGCAAGGATCGATCCCACAAAGACGAGATTAATTTAAGCAAAAATAATAACTAACAAGCATGCAAACAATGACTTTTTTTATTTTATTTTCTTGACTCAACTTAACAGTAAAGCAATAAAATAAGGATCACGATTTGTTTGAAGATAAGCTAATAAGAAAAGCCAACCAAAAAAGAAAATTAGTAAAAGAAAAAAAATAAAACACGACAACTAGTAACTGCTGTACTCTATGGATATGGTGAGCTTAAGGTTCGTACAATTCTAAATTCGGTTCTTTGAAGTGTAGTTCCAACTCCATATGTAATTGTTTCCTTTAAATATGATTTCTTTCGATGGTTCTGGTGAGAGTCAAGTATTTTCATATGCTATTAGTCTATGGTCAAGGTCCAATTTAATATACAACAATTCGTTAAGTTCTTTGGAAACGATAAATTTACACACCATAAGTCTAGGTCTAGCTCATATGCATATGTAATCCCCAAATAGTTGTGCTTATATGTAACGTAAAATGCTCACTCAAAACAAACAAATACAATTATATCTACAGAATAATGGTATCTAAGCATCAAACCATAAATAATAAATGATAAATCATGTGTGGAGATTCAAGAACACAAATATGAAAATTGCATAAAGATAGCATTGAAATTAAGAAACTAAATCAAGTGTTTCATCCAACCTTAGGATGATAAGTTTTGTTAGACATGAAAAAAAATATACAAAAGAAAATTATTCAACAACATAAACAAAAACCAAGTAATAAAAGCATATGGAGCGATGATGATTATAAGGCACAGCAAAAAGTGATATTGGTGAAAATTTAGATTGTTGACAAATAACAAATTTAAACCTTGCCAGTACACAAATTAAATAGGATAGTATAATGAAAAGCAAAGATCGATCCGACAAAGATGAGATTAATTTAAGCAAAAATAATAACTGACAACTTAAGCATGCAAACCATGACTCTTTTTATTTTATGTTCTTGAATCAACTAAACACTAAAACAATAAAATAAGGATCGCGATTTGGTAAGAAAACCCAATGGAGAAAAATAGTAAAAGAAAGAAATAAAACACGACAACGAATAAGTAATTTTAACAAATTAGGGTTGTACTGTATCGATATGGTGAGCCTAAGGTTTCAGAATCCACACTCAACCATACGCTTCTCAAATCAATGCACCGTTCATACAATTTTAACTTTGGTTCTTGAAGTGTACCTACATAAAGGTCTTGGTCTAACTCAACATGCAATTGTTTCCTTTGGATATGATTTCTCCCAATGGTCCTGGTGAGAGTCAAGTATTTTCATATGCTACTAGCCCACTAGCCTATGGTTAGGGTCCAAATTAACATACAACAGTCCATTAAACTCTTTGGAAACGATAAACTGACATCATAAGTCTAGGCCTAGCTTATATGCATACGTAATTCCTAAATAAGGGCTTATATGTAAGGTAAGATGGTCACTCAACACAATTAAATACAATTCTATCTATGTAATATAGTATCTAAGCATCAAACCATAAATAATAAATGATAAAACACTTCAGAGATTCAAGAATACAAATATGGAAACTGCATCAAGTTTGTATTGAAATTGAGAAACTAAATCAAGTTTTGCATCCTAACCTTAGGATGATAGGTTTAGCTAAACTAGGGGAAAAAATACAAAAGAAAATTGTTCAACAACATAAGCAAAATACAAAGTGATACAAGCATAGGGATGAGATGATGATAAGTCACGGCAAAAAGTGATGTTGGTGAAGATGAAGATATGCTTGATACTTGATGAAGAACTAATGTCTTGAACAAAGTTGAATGGAATAAAGAGCAGCCTTTTGCAAGATGTGGAATTTTAGCCCCCTTCTGTTCACAATTAGCCATCCTCTTGATTCATCATAAGTTGTTCTCAACAAATTGTTCTATTTGATGTATCTGCACAACCATATTCCCGCACTTGACATGAATTGCATCCAATTTATTCAAAAATTCTTCCTTTATGTCCTTTTGCACCAATTGACCTACAAAATACAAAAACAAAGTAAATGACTCAAAAAAAAAAAAAAAAACCAAGCAACAAATGTGAGGAAAATAATAAAAAATATTAATCAATTAAGCTTTTATCAGTCGCATTCGGGAAGAGGAGAAATTGTTGATTTATGAATACATGCTCAACAAAAGATTAGACTATTTGAAGACAATCCCATAAAGCATGAGACGTAGCACAACCAACAGTAAGATAAAGTAACACTCAAAAATTATACTCATGGGATAGCTAATCACCAGTTGGTCTTGTTGATATCAACTGAGATACTCAAGATTAGGAACTTTAGGAGGGGAGAGAGGATCCTTGATGAATTTGGGATTGGCAATGGTAGGTGGAAAGAAGAGGGGGAGGGGGCAGACGAAGGGAGGGGAGGAGGTAGATGAACCATCTACTTATTTTTAGAGATCATGATCACATGAAAGGCTTTGAGTTGACGAACCCAAACAATATAATTGGCGGTAGAAAGTTTAAAGAAGAATACCTAGTTGTGGTCAAGGAGAGAGGAAGAAGATGACTCCATTGAGAGAGGAAATTCTTGAATTGTAGACGGCAAAGGAACGTGAAAAAGGAGATATACCCTAAGACCCAAGGAAAACATATACTTTGTAAAATTATGACTCATTGTATTAATGAGTGAAAAATATTACAATATATATGGGGGTATATTAATCACTATTGAGGTAGGAATCATACGGTAATTATAAATGAAATTACATTCTTATATTACATGCTATAATCAAGTAAACGATTCCGAATTAGTTAATTATATTCTAATAGTAGGCTTATTTTAGACTATTCAAAAGGAGGTGCCCAAGAGCAATTCCCCCCATTCCCTAATTGATAGGGCAATTGGGTTGACTTGCCCTTGGTCCCAAAAAAACTCCTCCAACATCCAAAAAGAAAAGGCAATTGGAAGCAGCCCATTGGGATGCCTTTGCAACTGAAGCCTGGGCTTGTGTCCTTGGAGTAATTGAGGCCGGCGTGGATGTTTGCAAAAATTGGCAGATCCTTTGTAGTGATTGACACCGGTTTGGATGTCAGCAAAAATTGGTAGACCTCGCGCCCATTTGCAGCCGAAAAGGCCCCATGCCTGAAAAGTGTTGCAAACTGTTGGATTTCCAACTATCCCTTCATTTGGACCGTTGGATTTTAACGTTAAAAAATATTGCACTTTTTATTGCAGCTGTCACGTGGCGAAATCATGGGTATCCGACGGTGATAATTTTGACAATCAATGGTCATGATTATTCCTACAATAAAAAATAAACAAAAATTACTAAAAATCCCAAAAGATCCCAAAATAAAAATACTTAATTGTTTTTCTATAAATACCCAACTATATTGCTCATTCTCCACTCCACAACTCAATATTTTTTTTAACTACATGTCTTGTCTTTTCTTTTTTCATCCCAAATCCTTTTGTTACCAAGAAAAATGAATGAGAAGTCAAATTGGTCAAATGGGGAAGACGTTGCTTTGCTTCAGGCTTGGGTGCTTGTTACTCATGACCCGATCATGAAAAATGAGATGATGGTGCAACACATGTAGAATAAGATTATGCACAATTTGTCGAGTAGGTGCAAGGCACATCCCAGAATGAGCAATCTATGTCGAGTAGGTATAGGCATATGCATAAAGCTTGACAAGAAGCCCTTGCAAAAGCGGAAGGAATTTATTGAAGTGTCAATAATCTAGCCAATGTGGTAACATTATTTTATTATTAATAAATTAAAATGTAATTAATATGTCATTATTTTGACTTTTGTTTTGTAAATTTTTATATTGTTTCACAATTTTTTTCAGTAACTACAATCACAAATTTGGTTCAACCTTGATAACAAGAAATTATTCACAAGGCAGAATGTTGGAACATTGTGAAGCATACTCCGAAGTACAAATTTTTGCCTAGTGGTTCATAAGTTAAGTTGAATGGGACTCCATTGCACGAATCAACTACTAAAGAGTCACCATTGAAGACCTCATTGAATCGGTCACACAAACTGAAGAAACCTTGAGGCCTATTCGTACGTAATTAAGAAGGCGCGGCTAAAAAAAAGATGCAATATGGAGCTAGTTTTTTGAATAATGATTATTCAAAATTAGTTGACGAAGACTTGCCAACATGCACTAAATAAGAAACGAGATAGGTTAACATATGAGCAAGACATGGCCATAGATGAAGCAAAGGTGAGAGAAAGAGAGTTAAATAAGCAAGAAAGGTAGAAGGAGAAGGATCAGGAGATCATGTCCCAATGTCTCAACAATGAGTAACCTAATTCAAAACATTTTTTAAGAAGTGAAAAATTGTGTCATGAGAAGAATGTTATCTACGGAAGATGAGGAAGTTCCATACACTCCAAGAGAAGATAGACCGAGCTACACTGATTTTACCCTCTAGGTTAAAATTAATTAAGTTTGTTGTAATGCTATGCTTTTTTCCCTTGTATTTGAAATAGTTTATTGGAAATAGACTTTATTGAGAAATAACGGCATATATACATGGAGGAAAAGGCCAAGAAAACATAAAGAAAAAAAAAAAATATATATATATATATATATATATATATATATGTGTGTGTGTGTGTGTGTGTGAATGGTATTGCATTTTCCCTTGTCCTCCCTCTTCCAAACAAGTGGACTTGCACAAAAGCAGTAAGAACAATTTCATTACCCTTGCCCTTGTCTTATCCTTACCCTCCTAAAACAGGTAGACTTCATCTAAATAGAACCAATCTAACCCAGGCCAACCCAGTTCATGTTAATTCTTATAATTAATTAGTTCAAATCAAATCACTTTTATGTAACAGACGTGTCCTTCTAGTCATATATAAACGAGCCACCTAAGATGAATGAGGATCCTCTTCGGATTCAAGGGTCTTTTAATTATGTTCTTTCATCGTAAATTGTGCGGTCAGTTTTCGTCAGGTACTATTTGTATTCAATTTTAAATAAAAAGTTTAAAATAATTTCTGATCGCACGATTTACGATGAACGAACACGATTAAATGATTTTTGGGATCCTCACAAAGAGGATTCAGAGAGAATCTTCACGGACCTAAGACATCCAGAAAGTTCCTAGTTGAAGATTTGCATGCACTGTCACTTAAACCAAACGTCGACCACAAATGCATAGATCTCTTATGATCTATTATAAAACAAATAATAATAGTGTTCAATACTTAATCCATTCACGGTACGTAGAAACTAATCAGAAATGATATCCGCACGATCGAGGTTAGTTGGAGCTGAATTATGAATACATCATAGCAGAAATTTTATAATACATGTTCAGGTACGAAGTCGATACACCAAATAAAAATTAAGTTGGTGAGTCAAAGCCTACAACAAAATGGCAATTGAACTATTAGTATAAATTCTCCACAAGCAAACCTGCCTTATAGTTATGACAAGTGTATGGTAACCATATTAAGTATAAGAGATGTAGGCCTACTACGATTACGATTTAAGTGATAAGTGAAGGAATATTAATGTACAAATGTCACAATTGTATTGAACATTGTCCATGTCAGCTAAAAGCTGTTGGATTGGCTGAAGTTTGTTAGGAGTCAGTTTGTTAGTTGGTTGTAACGGCTAATAAGCCTTGGGTTTGCTGCTATATATAGCTGTGTGTAATCTCTCTCTCAATGAATTGAAAGCTCAACAGTTTATTCTTCTTCTTCTCTTTCTCTACTGCTAAAGTTCTCTCTCTCAAGCTTCAATCTTGATCTCTTCTTCGTCCTTCATCTTTTTATTTTTTTCATCTGTTAATATGTTATCGAGCCAGCGATTTTGCTGTGGTTCGTTGGTTTTTAGGGCTCTCTGATTGGCTTCTGGGATCTCTTCTTGGAGTTTGAAAGCTACGATCTGCATCAATGGCGGTGGGCAATTGGTGGTTGGCAGTTGGCATTTGAAGATTTGAGATCTATTTTTTGGAGAATTAAAGCTTCGATCAGGTGATATGGCTCTTATGTTTCTCGATTCATCCGTTTCTCAAGTATTTCTCTGTGCTATATGGAATTCTGGTTTCTGGGTTTCTGGTTGTGCTATGATAAAGTAAATCTTGTAGTGTAGTCTATGATTTTTGTGTATCATTCAATAGTTAAAGTTTGAGGCACGAAGCCTTTAGTAGTTAAAGATTTGTGGGCACGAAGCCATTGATTGATAATCTTGAAGTTCTTGTAGTTATTTGGTTGAAGCCAAGAAGCCATTTCTGTGATTTTCTGCTCTTTCTGAAGATTCGTTGGCACGAAGTTGTTTCTGAATATTTCTTGATAGTTTGAGTTTTTCTAGTTGTATAAAGATGGCATCATCATCATCAGTGAAAATAGAAGGGTTGTTGGGAATGTTAACCATAAAGTTGACTGATAAGAACTTTTCTAAGTGGGTTTTTCAATTCAAGTCTGTTATAAAATGATATAAATTGTTTGATCACTTTGATGGCACTGCTATTTGTCCACCAAAGTTTGTTATACACACTGAGCATGGAGTTACAAGTGAAATTACAAATGCTTATCTTGAATGGGAGTCAACTAATTTGGCATTGTTAAGTTTGCTTATTGCAACATTATCTGATGAATCTAGAAAGCATGTTCTAGGATGTAAAACTGCACATGAGGCATGTACTAGTCCACAAGATAGATATGCTTCCATTTCTAAAGCAAAAGTGAACACACTTAAGAAAGAATTTCAAACTATACAAAAATGGGCTAATTCAATTGACCAATATATGTCTAGGCTCAAGAATATTAAAGAACAGTTGCTTGCTGCTAGAGAATTTGTGTTAGGTAATGACTTTGTTGTTGCTGCTTTGTCTGGTTTACCAATGGAGTATTCAACCATAAGGAGTGTCATACTTACAAAGGATACTTCGATTTCCTTAAGAGAGTTTAGGGAACAGTTGCTCTGTGCAGAAAGAGAGAATAAGTCTATGGCTAATAGTCTGTTAAACAATTTCTCTGGTTTGTATATGCAAGGATCTGTTGGTTCATCATTGTCATAGGGTTTTGGTATGTCACAAGACTCTGGTATGTTTCAGGGATCTTCAAGTTGTTATGATGGTATACCATTCTCTATTAGTGGTACAATTACAAGAGTTCAAAATGGTATTCCAAGCTTTGGGGTGTCATTTATGCCTTATCCACAGCAAGGCCCATATTCTGCTATTTCAAATGTTGCTCCCCAAGCATATCCTCCTATGCCATTTCCACAATAGGGTTATTCTTCATACTTGGAAAATTAATACATAGATGCTCCACCATTTCCTAAATCATCAATACCAAATTTTTCAAACAACTATGGCTTTGTTGGGCATGTTGGTCCACCAAGGCAATTTCCAAACTCTAATGCTTGGAGTTCGAATACTGGATCTAGATAATATTATGGGCCAAAGTCAAATGGGAATGGAACCTACAAGCCACCAAATGGGAGAGGTCAGACTTTTGGCAACAGACAGCAACTAGATCGTGGCAGACTTGGGCTGGAAATACATAAGCAAGGACAAACATTGTACCTGAGTATCAAATATGTTCAAAGAGGGGACACACAACACCAAATTGCTGGAAGAGGTCAACTAATACTAGTTCTATGGGACATGTACTAGAGTGTCAAATTTGTGGAAAAATAGGTCATAGTGCTTTAGACTGTCATCATAGAAACAATTTTGCATATCAAGGCTCTGCACTTGCTCCTTCCTTAAGTGTTATACAAGCTCAAGCTCCACAGTCTTTTCAAGCACTACAACCATTTTAAGCATCACAGTCTCATCTTCCCAATGATTCTTGGATAATAGATACTTGAGCATCTTATCACATGATAACTGATGTACATTCACTACAAAATGTCACACCTTATGAAGGCAATGATAAAATCATTATTGGCAATGGTGAAGGTTTGCCAATTACACATATTGGTTATGCAAAATTGTGCACTGTATCAAACTCTTTAGTTTTGAGAAGTGTTTTACATGTTCTAACCATTGTTATTAGTTTACTATCAGTAAAACAATTGTGTAAAGACAATTATTGTTGGTTCATCTGTGATGATACAAATTTTTGTGTGCAGGACAAAGTAACCAAGGTTGTAATCTACCAAGGAATGAGTAATGATTGTGAGTTGTTTCAGATACCAACAAAGCTACTTACAAAGGGTCCAGTGTCTTCAGCAAAGGAGTCTATGGGGTTGCTTGGTCAAAAAGTGAAGTCTATATTATGGCATCAAAGGTGTGGTCATCATAGCAATGAAGTACTATTTGTAATGTTGAAGAATTCTGATATAGTTAGTTTTGTTGATGATAAACAACATTTGTGTTCAGCTTGTATTTCTAGAAAAATGTCAAGATTACCATTTGTAGATAGGAAAGAGCCTTTTGTTTTTCCTTTTCAAAAGATTCATTATGATCTTTGGGGTCCTTCACCTACAAAGTTCATAGAGGGTTACAAATACTATGTGAGTTTTGTTGATGATTTTACCAGTTATGTATGGATATACCCATTGATCAATAAATCAGAAGTTTTTGATGTTTTTCATAAATTTTATAATCTTGTTCTTACTTCGTTTGGTACTAGTATTAAATGCCTGCAAACAGATGGTGGGGAGAATATGTTAGTCACAGATTTGATGAATTTCTCAAAAATAAAGGCATTGTACATATGGTATCATGTCCATATACCCCTCAGCAAAATGGAATTGTGAAAACAGCAATATGTTAGCACAGACACATTGTGAAAACTGCAATAACATTGCCTCAAGAGCTATGGTTTCATGCATGTGCTCATTCTGTTTTCCTCATAAATAGATTGCCATGTAAGGTTTTAGGAATGTAGTCATACTATCAACAACTATTTGGATGTAAACCACAATTGCAGGGTCTAAAAGTCTTTGGTACTGCAGTGTATCCATATATTAGACCTTATACAGAAAACAAGTTACAACCAAGAGCTTCCTTGTGTGTATTTGTTGGATATGTTATAGGTTACAAGGGAGTAGTGTGTTATCACATACCATCTCACAAATTCATTATTTCTCGACATGTAATACATGATGAAGATATATTTCCATACAAGACTCCAATATCTAGTTCCAGAAATCAAGGCTCATGTCATGTTCTAGCATCCAAATTATCAAATGCTCCATTTGTAGTCATTTTACCAGAGCAATATGTGTCTAGAAGATCAGAATCTCAATCTGAGAATTTGAATTATTGTAAACATGAATATTCATGCGATGAATGAGACATGAACACATGTACAAAATAATATTTTGTATTAATTTTGGGGTTACAATTTGATCCTCTGATTTTATCTTCGTAAGGTGTAGATTTGTGGATGGTTTGTTGATCCAAATGGCCGTCGGGGCTTGATCTTAGGATGAACGAGGATGAACGGATCTTCTAGGACCTTCGGGGCTTGATCTTGATAAACAGTTGTGTGGATTTCTTCAAGGGCTCGTTGGGCTTGATCTTCATAAACTAGGATGAACGGATCTTCAAGGCCTTCGATGCTTGATCTTGATGAATAGTTGTGTAGATTTCTTCAAGGATTTGACAAAGAACAAAGAAAGCTTTCTTGATCCTTCGAGATTCTTGGGAATTTGGGAGGTTGGATACTTGAAAGTTTGAGAGTTTTATAGCTTCAAGGATTTGGGGAATTCTGTTCCAATTTGGGAGTAGAGAAATGCATATGTGAATTGGTTCTTGAAATGGAGGAAATGGCCTTGTATTTATAGAATTTTTCAGGGCTTAATTTTGAATATAATATTCAGATGAAATAAATCATTTCTGTCAGGTGTTGACACGTGTCCTATTTGATGACCCTTCTGATTTTTTATTATTTTTTTGTTGAGTCACACGACATGTGTAAAATTTATGTGACACGTGAATGTTGAAATTTTAATGCATTGATCAACATTTCTTTCACTGAAATTTCAATGTCTACAAATGCCCCCACTTCAAGGTGCATCGTATACTTGTTCTTGTCACGTGTAGAAGATGTGTTTTGAAGTCCCTTAATGTAGATGTCGATCCAAGGGTCATCGAGGCTTGATCTTGATTTGGGCTAGAAATTTCTTCAAAAGCCTTCAGGGCTTGATCTTGAATTTGGCTAGAAGATTTTCTGGTTTCCTCCAATTGTTGATTTTCCACATGCTTAATCTTGAACAGGGCTTAAGGGTTTTCTGGATTCCTACAAAGGTTGATTTTCCACAGGCTTCATCTTGAACTGGGCTGGACAGTTTTCTGGATTCCTCCAAAAATTGATTTTCCACAGGTTTCATCTTGAATTGGGCTGGAAAGCTTTTTTTTTTTTTTTTTTTTTCTTCTGCCAGACTTCCTTCAAAGGTTTGAATTTATCCTATTATCTGGAGATAAATTTGATTCAAGGGTGGTAGACATTTGATCTTGATTCGGACTTGTGATTCTTTTCAAGGGTCGTCAAGGTTTCTCGAGTTCTTCTATTAAAGCAACGATGTCGAGCTTGGATTTGACTTAGACTCCTCCATCTGGATTATGTGATTCTGCAGGGAAAGGCATTATGTTATAGTGACATGTTCCAGCTCATCATTGATCATTCTGTTTCAATCTCTTGCATAGCAGAAGTGGTGCGCAACCTTTGCATTTAAATGGTCCTTCAGAACATGACTTCTCAGCAACTCATCCATGTTTGGCAACTTCAATGTAAAGAGCTAACATCATATCAACTGTCCTGAAGTATTCACTGAGGAAATTAGAGACATGTCAACAGTTGAAGACAAGCACTCGAGAGCAATGCTAGATAAGTAACCAGGCAAAGGTTCCGAGCAATCAGTTCCATATCGGAAGTTTGATTTCAGGTTCCGACTGATTGTTTTCTTTCTCCTTGTCTTGGATATAAGAGCAAAGGCAAATGAAAAGACAGGGAAAAAGCATGATATGAAATACCTTTGCTTTCAACCCTGATGATATGAGATACGTTTTCTTTTGAAGAAATAGCGGATAAATTAGCACATGTTTTTTTTGCGCTTGTCTCCACATGCTTCGATGTATCATTTTCACTTGCCTTATCTGTTCTCCAGGCAGATGTGGTATCTTCTTTAGAAGTACATCAACAGTTGAAGATGAGTACTTGAGAGTAATGTTATGTATGCAATTAGGGAAAGGGTTACAGGCAGTCGGTTCCAAATCGGAAGGTTGATTCCAAGTGCCGGCTAATTGCTCTCTTTATCCTTGTCTTGCAGGGAAGAACAAGGATAAAGAAAATGACAGCGATACAGCCTGCTATGAGATACTCTTGTTTTTGACCCTGATGATATAAGATACTTTTGCTCTGGTGTGACTTGGTTGAAGAGGTATTTTCAAGGAGGAAGAAATTGAGTATGTTGAGGGGTTTGGTTACAGATGCATTCTTGGCGAGGAAGAAGAGTCAGGCATTTTGGATGTGTGCCTTGTCATAGTGGATGAAGGTTGACATATATAGGGATTTCCCACTAGCAAGTAATGGTGCGGACGTGGCCTTGTTACCCATACTTGTCGACAATAATGTTGTAGTTGGAATAGTAAAATTCACGCGTTTTCAACTTTGTTAGAGATATTTAACAAAGTTGCACTTAATATCCAAAAAGCTGAGATTGAGTTTGAAAAGTGTTGACGGATTTATGCAGGAAAATCTAGCTTTGGAAATTCGAAAAGTGGCGTCTTTTTGATTTTTTGAACAGATGGTTGTGTTGCTTCTCCTTTTATAGAGGTATCGGTTGTATTCAAAATGCACACTTTGTAGATTGCCCGCTTATGAAAATTGTCTTTGCTGTATGTCTGAGATTTTACTCTATCCAACTTTTTTCTTTCATCATTTCTGAAAATGGCTTACCCATCTAACATTTGCTTAGATTTGAGTCTCAGGAGTGATGCAAACGAGCCGCCTCTGGATAATATATGGCGCCCGTCCTTCTTATCTTCTAATGGCCCTCTCACAGTTGTAGACTCTGTGATGAGGGATGAAATAACGACCACAGTAGTAGCTAAGAACCTCCTCACTCTTAGAGATAATAGGCTTCTTTCAAGACGGTCTGATGAGTTGGCCGTTCGAGACTCCCTAGCTCTCAGTGTTCAGTGTGCGGGCTTTGTGTCCAAAGTGTTCAGTGTGCGGGCTCTGTGTCCAATATAGGTCAACGACTACTTGCTCGAACTCGCCAAGTTAAATCATTGATGGCCGAGGTGGCAAACCTTAGACGAGAGATCAAACATCTCAATCGCGAGAATAGAGAGTTGCACATACTTGCAAATAATTATTCAATGAGAATAAAGAGAAAACTTGATCAGCTGTAGGAATCTGAAAGTCAGATTCAAAGTGACCATCAAAGGTTTGTAGCTGTATTCCAAAGGCACTTTTTGCTGAGGCTTCACGTGAACAACCTTTGTGAAGGCTCTTTTTTTTTTTTTTTTTTTTTTTATCGGTTGTTGTTGTTGTACATATTTGTAACTTCTCAAAGATGTCAATAGATAGGCTTTATTTCATTCAGTGTATTGTGCTAAATACCATAGAGCATATATTTCAATAAGATATGGTACTTCCTTTTTTTTTTTTTTTTTTTTTTAGATGGTGCTTGATGCACCATCCTCCCCTTACTTTCTACTTTTCAATTATTCTACTTTTTTAGGAAAACTAATGACAAAGGTTTGAAAACTTTAAGTTTTAACGATAAGGACAAAATAAAGGGTAAAGTGAATAGTTTCAGGTTTGACTTTTTAGTGTAAAAATGTGATTTTTCGTTAAACTGAACAGTACCGCAGGCTTTTCGTTAAAACTCCCTTTTATTTTCCCTTCTTGACTTGCTAATAGTAGCATGAAATTGTAAGTGGCTTGACGATAGCACGGTTGTGTTCCTTGGTGGGTGCTTGAATTTGCATAAGATAACATTCCTCTTTAGAAAAATGTGAACTCCACCTTTGAATTGGCATAGGGAACTCACATCAAATGTGTAGATGGGTCACTTTTGAACATGTTCCTTTGTCCTGCAGCTTAATCCCACCTAGAACCATTCACATGGTGTCGTGCACCATTCCTTAAACCTTTATATATATATATATATATATATATATATATATTTCTTTTTTTGGTCGGCCAACACCTTCCACATGGTGCAGGGAGAAATGCAGATGAGCTTGGAGCAACGAGAGGCTAGGCACGGAGCAAGGATATATATATATATATATATATATATATATATATATATTTTTTTTCCCTTCTTTTTTTGGTCGGCCAACACCTTCCCTTTCTTTTCTATATATCCCCCACATGGTGCAGGGAGAAATGCAGAAGAGCTTGGAGCAACGAAAGGCTAGGCACGAAGCAAGGAGCCAAGTATATGTAAGTTGGCAAACTTTGGTTTTGTTAATCACATTCAAAGGCAACAGCCATGAAGGAGGTGCAGAAGCAGCTGGAGCATGAGGTAGAGTGTAAGGCGTCGAGCTTCACGACCGGCTAGTCGTTTGACAACGGCCACTGAAGCTCTTCGCTGATTATAATCATGGTGGCTAAAATGACAAGCTCAAGGTGGTGCAAGGCGTCTAGCTTCACGAATCGCTAGTTGTTTGACAACAATCACTGAAGTTATTCTTGCCCTTAGTAATAGCAGGATGCACAGAAGCTAGAGGAAAGATGCACAAAAGCTAGAGCAACGGGAGGTCAAAGAGTTAACAGCATCACAGAGGATAACTAAAAGATAGTGCACGATCGCGAGAAGGTTAATGAACGAAGGAAGGCCAAAGAGCTAAGAGCATCATCCGTGAGTCCAATTATCGCAGCCTACTCCCTTGTCTCAACTAACAGTAGCGGAAGGCAGTCCCCAGGCATCTAAGACGCAACGAAGCGACACTAACCCAAGTCACAACCTCAAGCCGAGCAATGACACCAATCCAAGTCACAACCTTTAAGTCTAATAACCGAGCTTGAAGATGGAAAGCATGAATCCTACATCCTTTCACCAAAGTTTACCACACCCGCAACGTCCTCACTAGCCAGAGCGTCGTCATGAAAACCATCAACAAAAAGAAGCATGTCAGCGCCAACCTCATATCCAACATCAATAAGCTCTATGAGGTCCTCAACCTCCGAAGTACAGCAACTGCACAAGCATTGCACAGCCATTGCACACCTGTTGCACTATCTATCGTTGATGACTGGCCCAAAAGCAATGGTGTCAACCAAAGACTGATGAAGCTGCTCTAGACCTTGAGTAAAAGCCTATTCAAGATGCGTGACATCTGCTGTAAAAAACCCAAGCAATCTGTGATGAAGAAGAGGTCTAAAACTCTGCCATCTAGAGTCGGCATCTAATCAAAATTTCAAGCTCACGTAGTACTTTGGTAACATTGTGGAGTGAACCTCTCTAATCGTGGCACCAAAACTTCAACATATAGACCGGAGAGGGCATTGGGAGATGTTGAAGAAGAATGAGGTAGGGGGCGAAGACAGCAACTCTTTGCGGAAACCCTTAAGGTGGAGCTTCGACTTGTCCTTGGCGGAGAAGTTGAGTCGACGAAGAAGCTTCAAAGGTGGGAAGCGATGGTGGTGGATTTGGCAGCTGAGGAAGAGAGAAGAGCAATTGCAGTGCCAATATTCTCCTGTAAGAAATCTCCTTTGCTTTTGCTTCCTTACTTTGGCAGTTTCAAATCTGCAGTCGGATGCTCTTCCAATTAGCCCTCTGTAGTTCCTCCACTGTGTAAACAAACAAAGACTCAACGATATGCCGAAGCCCTCTGGAAGAAACGGCAGTAGACAACCACAATTTATGTCTGAAGACGAGGTTGTGCGACTAGCTTAGATATCCACTTGCTCCGGGTGTGCGCACCATGTGTAGCAGGTGAGGTTTGGGTAGAGTGAGGACGAAGGAGACTAGCGTCACCATCGTAACTGCTTCGATTCATGGCGTCTGATCTTGGAACCCTTGGTGGTAGAGATGAGTTTGAGGTAGACAGTGAACTGAGAAGAATGAGAGAGACAGTTGGAGATGAGGAAGCATTGGGAGAGGATTTGGACCAGCTTGAAGTTAAGTGAGGATAGGCCACAGGAGTTAGGCTTATTACTGGTGGACTCGTTGATGGTGTGAACTATGCTGGGCCGAAGCAATTCCAAATTTATATATATATATATATATATATATACACAACCTGTATTTTTTTTTTATTATTTTTTTCAATAAGCTGTAATTTAATTTCAATGCAAAGAAAACTTGTATTTTTTTTTTGGTAATGAAATTGACTTTAATAAAATCCTTATTTTTTTTATTTTGATGTGACTTAACCCAAAGTTGAATGTTCGAACTACCTACATACCCTTCAAAAGAAGAGATCAAGTTATAAAGTAGTTCAGATGAGCGATGGATTGCTTTTGACAGTCTTAATGGTGATTTTGATGATGATTTTGCCGTACACAGTTTATGCTCTTACGGGGCAGGAGCATCTTGTATTTGTTTTAGGGGTAGTAAGGCTTCAAGAATCTGCCATTGATGGGGCCGATCTTCAAGCAGTCTTTCGCCATGATTAAGTAGGCGTCGTTGGTGTAGACTTCTTATATTACATAAGGTCCATCTCATTTTGATGTGAACTTGCTTTTTGTTTTGTGAGTTGTGATGATAGGCCTACGCAGTGCAAAGATGAGATCCCCCACTTGAAAAAAAATGAGGGCGAAATTTCTTATTGAAAGCCTTGGAGAGTCTTGTTTGATAACACTTCAAGTGTTCCTGAGCTTCGAGCCTTCTTTCATCCAGCGCTTCCAGCTCTTGAAGACGCAACTTTGCATTATCTTCATCAGTCAAGCCTTCTTGTATAGCCATCCTTAGTGAGAGGATTTGACTTTCGAGCGATAGAACAGCTTCCACGCCATATACGAGAGAATAAGGCGTAGCTTAGGTAGGAGTCCTATGTGTCATCCTATATGCCCAAAATGCTTCGCTTATTCTTTCGAGCCAGTCTCTCTTTGTTCAACCGATTACCTTTTTTAGGAGGTTGCACAATGTTTTGTTGAATGTTTCTGCATGACCGTTGGCCGGACCATGATACATAGAAGACTTGTGCTGCTTAAACTTGTATTTCTCGCAGAGTTTATCCATGAGTCAGTTGGAGAACTGTTTTTCGTTGCCAGTGATAATGCACCGAGGCACACCATATCGGTGGATGATATGCTTCTTGATGAAACGGATGACAGTTTCCTTCTTGACTTCCCTTAAGGGTATAACTTCAGCCCACTTGGAGAAGTAATCTATTGCAACTAGAATGTAAGCTTCTCCTGCAAATGACTTTAGTACAATCGGTCTTATGACATTCAATCACCATGCATTGAACGACCATGAAGCAACTGTATGGTGTAATGGTTCAGGCGGTTGATGTATGAAGTTGGTATGGAATTGGCAGGCTTGGCACCTTTTGCCATGTTCCAAGCAGTCTGTCACCATGCTTGGCCAGTAGTAACCCATTCTTTTGAGCTGGAAATGTAGCTTTGGTCCAGACTGATGCGCCCCATACACACCTGAGTGTGCTTTTTCCATGGCTTGATTGGCTTCTTCCTTACCTAGGTATCTCAGGAGCACTCCTTCAAAAGAGTGTCGGTAGAGTGTTCCTTTGTAGTAGAGGAAGCGAGGTTCTCGTTGACATATTTCAAAGCGATGTCTAGGATCATCTGGAAGCCTTTCATGCTCCAAGTAAACGATCAACAGCCGTCTTCACTCTTTAGCGTCGACCGGAAGTACTGAGATGATGTTTGCATCATCTAGTGGCATTTCAATGATAAGTGGGATCACCCATCTTTGGCAAACTAGCATGTCTGCAGCTTCGTCTTCTCCTAGTGTTATACTCGAGGCTAGGTTGGCAAGAGCATCTGCCATTTGATTTTCTTTTCTTGGCACATGTTCTAGTGTCACGGCCTCAAACTTTTATAGTAGTTGATTGCCAACTGGAAGTATGGGACGAGATCATCTTTTCTCACCTCATATTCAGTTAAAAGTTAATTAATTATAAGCTTAAAGTCGCCATAAACCTCAAGGGATGTGATTTCCATGTTGATCATCATTTAGAGCCCGATAATCAGTGCTTGGTACTCAGCGACGTTATTGGAGCATAGTTCACTTAGTTGGAAGGAATAAGGTAGTATTTGCCTTTTTGGTGACATGAATACTACTCATGCCCCTGCTCCGTCTGCTCGTGCGAATCCATCGAAGAACATCGTCCATGTCAGGAAGATGTCAATGTAGAACACCTCCTCGTCAGGCAAGTCATCTGAGATTTTCCAATTAGCTGGGATTGGGTGATCGGCAAGGAAGTCTGCTAGCGCTTGTCCTTTGACGACTTTAGTTGGGTTGTAGATGATCTCATATTGATTAAGAAGCAACGTCCATTTAGCGAGTCGCCCTGTCAAGACTAGTTTGGACATAACGCATTTGACCAGGTCAGCTTTAGCAACCAGGTGGATGATGTACGTATGCATGTAATGCCTGAGCTTCTAGATGGCAAACACCAAGGCAAGACGCATCTTTTTTTATTGAGGAGTATTTCAACTCAACACCGGTGAGAGTTCAACTGAGGTAGTAAAGCGCTAATTCTTTCTAGGATTCATTTTCTTGTGCCAAGAGTGCTCCAACTGAACTTTCCTGAGTGGCGATATACAATATGAGCAGCTTCCAAGGCACAGATGCCCCCAGGACAGGTGGATTTGATAAATATTTTTTTATGCTTTCAAAAGCATTGTGGCATGCTTCGTCCCATACGAACGAAACATCCTTCTTGAGTCAGCTGAACGATTGACAGCGCCCTGAAAGGTTGGAGATGAAACACTTGATGAAGGCTAGCCATCCTTGTAGACTTTTTAGCTAATGCAGGTTTCTTGGCTCAGGCATGCTTTGAATGGCCTTGATCTTTGATTGGTCCACTTCAATGCCACGATGCTTGACAATGAAGCCGAAGAACTTTCCAGAGGTGACGCCATGCAAACTTTAATGGGTTCATCTTGAGGTTGTATTTTTGCAGCCTTTCGAACACTATTCATAAATCCTTCAAGTGATCTGATCTTTTCTTTGTCTTGACCACCACATCGTCTACGTAACATTGTACTTTTTTTGTGTTACATGTCTTTGAAGATTTTTTGCATTATGCGTTGATATGTAGCTTCAACGTTCTTCAAACCAAAGGGCATCACCTTGTAGCAGTAGATACCTTTTGGAGTACAAAAGGCTGTTAGTTCCTCGTCTTCGAGAGCCATATGAATTTGATTGTATCCAGAAGAGATGTCCATGAATGACAGTGCCTCGTGGTCAGTGGTTGCGTCCACCATGATTTCGATGATTGGCAAGGGGAAGTCATCATTCGGGTAAGCATCATTGAGGTCCCGGAAGTCTATGCAAACATGTATTTGACCAAATTTCTTAAGGACGATGTGATGTTGGAAATCCACTTGGGGTATTGCACCTCTCGAATGAAGCCTGCTTCGATTAGCTTGTCAATCTCGGTCTCAATTTGTGGGATGAGCTCGGATCAATAATGTCTTTAAGTTTGCTTTATTGATCGCATTCCAGGCTTGACTGCAAGATGATGCACAATGATGATAAGGTCAAGGTTGGGCATTTCTTTGTAGGTCTAAGTAAAGACGTCTTTGTACTTTAATAACAGTTGGTAATACTCCTCTATCTCATTCGCACTTAGTAGTGCACTTACGAAGATAGGTTTTGGTTCCTCGCTTGTGCCTAAGTTGAGTTCTTTGAGATCATCAACTGTGGCTTGACCCCCATCTTCGAGCTGTTGTGGCGCAGCAATGACATCTTCTTCGGGGATTTCATCTTCTTTGTTTTCTTAGATCATGATGTGGAAGACATCTTGGACCTCATCTTCAGTGTTGTTCTCTTGAGCTTGTTGACATGAAGATTGTCGAGTGTAGATGATGGTGCACCTTTTTACTTTTAGTGATCCATTTGTGTTAACCTTCAAGGTTGCTTGACGCTTCATCCTTGAAGGAATCGTGCTTCGAACATCGCCTTTTTTTGCTAGCCCGTCGAGCTTTTCTTTCTTTAGCATTGTCTCCCTCTTTCTAGAAGGTTTCTTATTGTCTTCAAGTCTTTCCAAAACTAACCGTCGTGAAGGAGAGCTAGCCGTGTTGCTTTGTTTCTTAGGTTTTGACAACCTTTCGAAAACAGAGCTTTGGGATGTTAGCGTATTAAGCCTCTTAAAGAAGGAGGTTCGATCTTGACCATTAATGCGATTAAGTGCCAAAATACTAGGTTTTGAACGATTCATCTTATCGAAGACTGACGTCCGAGGGGCGAGTTTAGGCTCCTCTTGATCTTATTCAATGGTCACGCTGATATGTTGAGCACTAGCATTTTTCGCTTTGCTTTAAATCTTCATGGGTGCATTTGGTGTGAAGCCAAGTCAAGCTTTGTTGTTGTCAACTCCATAACCATGCTCATTTAACTTTTTTTAGTCTTGGTGAGGTCACGGTCTTTATTGTTAACGATGTTTGCAACCTTCTTTCCAAGATTTGAAGAGGGAGCGAAGTCGCACCTAGCCTTCAACATGATTTTATAGGTTTTTGGATCAAAACCTTCTTTGGTCCTTTTGGTTGGAAGAAAGCTTGGTTCCACCTCCTTTGGCAGAGCTTTTATGAAGCCTTATGGTGGTCTTGCAACCTTAGCATTGCCTAGCTGTGTTAGAGGCAAAACTGCATTCGTCTTGAGCAACTTTACATCATCATTGTGTCACTGTGTGTCAGCTTTGCTTGCTCCAGTTTTGAACGGGGATTGACCATTCTTTCTTCTCGACATCAGGATGTATCGGAAAATGGGTGTGTTCGGTTCTTTTGAGGGCGTCCTACTCCTTTTGGTTGTTGCAGGTTTAGCAGGTTCATCATCATTTTTGCTTGAAGATGGCATGGCTTCTCCTTCTTGCTTTTTGGGCATAGCTTGCCACTCATATTTTTTAGATGTTGTTTTGCCCGTGGATTTAATCTCTTTTGGAAGAGTTTCGAGCACCATTTTTTCCTCCATGTAGAACTTGGTGTCTGTGAAGTGTGATTCGGCTTCGGTGAATGGCTGGGTATCGCCTTGGATCACCCTCACTCCTCCTCGGTAGAATTTTAAGCATTGGTGGAGGGTAGATGGCACTACTCCATTCTCATGGATCCAATGCCTTCTTAAGTGCAAGTTGTAGGAAGTTCTTGCATCAATCATGTGAAATATTGTGCTTGATTTAAGTTCAGCAATGGTTATCTCCACTCAGATCATGCCCATTGCTCTTTGTCCTTCTTAATTAAAACCTTGGATTAATAGACGGCTTAGGGATAGTTCATCCACCTTGATACCGATTGTGGTCATTGTTGACTTTGGCATGATGTTTATGGCCGATCCACCATCCACAAGCATGCAGTTGACTTTATGCTCTTTTACGTACCCAGAGACAAAGAGATGACGGTTGTGAGGCTTGGATCCTAGCAGCAATTCTTCGTCGGTGAAGTGGATTGCGTCCTAAGTAGCACAACACGTGGCATACTCATATGGTTGAAGTTTCAAGCCTTCGTCCTTACTTTCTTGCACTTCGTGGTTGTCAGGACTTGCCAAGACCACTGCTAGTGCTCTTTGCATCTTCTTTGGTAATCATAGTGCTTCCTCGATGCTAAAGTGTGTTGGTAGACCTTCTTTGGGCGTGAGGGTCTTTTCTTCCTCAGTTGCGATAGCTTTACCTTTTGAGGGCTCTTCCATCTCTACTTTAACCATGTGACAGGCGACAATAGTGCACTGTTGGAAAAAGTCCTTCAGGAAATACTTATGCAAGGAGACAGGAATGTGTGGCTCTTGCTCCATAGGTTCCCTACTGTATGTTGGATTAGCAACTCTTACGTTTCCTTTGGGCTTCCTGTTGTTGTGGCGGCTGTGATTTCCTCCTTATTCCGCCTTTGGTTGTGTGACTTGTGGTTTTGGTTTCCTTGTTTTTTGTAGGTTACCAATATCCATCCTTATTCATCGTCGGTAAGTGCATTTTGGTCACTTGCCCCCAACGATGGTTGTGCAGAAGGTGTCGTGTGGCTTGAGCATTGACGGGAGTGGTCATGCATCATTTGGAGAGGAATGGGATCAAATGATCCAAACATGATCGCAGTAGTGTGTGTTGCAGCATTGTCTTCTAAGTCGAGTTCAATTCGCGTGCCAGTTTCATGGTGAGCTCTTTGAGGATGAAGCACTAACGGGATGACTTACGATACAATGGTACTTGCAGTACCTGGGATTGTTAATGCAATTCATATCTTCGAGACGCTTGCATTCAGGCAGCTCGATCACATTTTTCTCTAACAGGTCATCTAGCATTGCAACCATGTCAGAGTCCGAAAAAGGGTATGTCTTCTGCTCCAGCTCCATCAAGGTGTTTTTGTACTTATCTTGGGTGTGAGAAGGCTCACCTCTCTTTATCTCCTTTGTTTTGTTCTTAGATGAGATTTTGACGGGTGTATAGGAGGTCTTGGTAGAGGTAGTGTTGATCGTAAAAGCTTCCTTGGCAGGCTTCTTCCCATGATTATCCACATTCGGAGCAAACAGTTTGTCCTTCTTGAAGTCGGTGATTGGCTCTTTGTTTTCATGATGGGCGATGCTCAACTCCATGTCATGGGCGCGGATGGCTGACTCTTTGAAGGTTCGCGGTTTGATGCCTTGAATGATGTAGTGTAATCCCCACTGCATGCCTTGGACGCACATCTCGATCGAGGAGATCTCTGAGAGTCTATCTTTGCAGTCAAGGTTTAGAGTGTGCCACCGGTTGATGTAGTCAACGACTGGCTCCTCCTTCCATTGCTTCGTACTTGTTAGCTCCAGCATATTTACAGTGCGGTGGGTGCTGTAGAAGTGGTTCAAGAACTCCCACTCCAATTGCTCCCAGCTTAATAAACTCAAGCTCTAGGTCCGTATACCAGTCGAACGCATTCCGCTTCAGAGAGCAGACAAACTGTTTTGCTAGGTAGTCTCCTTTAGTCCACGCGTTGTTGCAAGTTTCGACGAAATGGGTGACGTGCTTCTTTTCCCTTTCCATCAAACTGCATGAACTTTGGTGGTTGATAACCCCTCGACATCTTCAGGGCGTCAATTTTCTTGGAGTATGGCTTCGAGTACAACACGGAGGTATGTGAGCTCCCTTCGTACTGCGCCTTGATGGTGCTGGCGATCATCTTTTGCAACTGCTAGATAGAGAGAGATCTCATGAGTGCCGCTGCTTAGTCTGGCTCCAGCTTCTCTTCTTCGTCGACTTCACTTTTTAGTGGATCAACCTTTGGGTTAATTTTCACGTCGTGCTACGCCTCTAGTTGGTTGACAAGTATGGCGATTTGCAAGTCTTTCTCTTCCACAATCTGTGTGAGTTTTGCGATCACTTCATTCATTTAAGCTAGCTGCTCCTCGATTGAAGCTGCTCTAGTGGTCATGGCTTGCATGGTTGTGTTGCTGCTCGAGTCGGCATCGAAGAGCAGGGACCCAAAGTACCTCCTCATTAATATGTTTTTTCATTTAATTCCAACAAAAGCCAAACCCTATTTTAGTGCTTGTAAATTTGGATCGAGAGAGGGAGCAGAAGAAGGGAGAAGACAGAAGAAATGAAAACCCACATATAAATCAGAGAAATGATAAAAAATCAAAAATAAAAAAATGAAGGATTTTGGTCTCCTCCAAGAAACACCAAACCAATCACTTAAACTCCAAAAATTCATCAATCAAAAAGCAAACTTAAGCAAACCCAGTTCACAAAACCTACAAATGAAAAGGTAAAAATCGAAGAAGATGGGTGGGTTAGAGAGAGAGAGAGAGAGAGAGAGAGATCTTGTGTATATTCGAAATGTAGAGAGAAAGAGAGAGAGTGTTTGGATGAAGAAGATGGGTGGGTTAGAGAGAGAGCTCTTGGATGAAGAAGATGGGTGGGTTAGCTAGGGTTCTTCGAACTGGAGTTGGGAGTCTGTTTCTCTCTCTCCAAAATGAGAAATGAAGGCTGAAATTTCTAGATAAAAAGTTGAGGTTCTTTGAAATGTTTTATTTTTTTCTCAAGATTTAAAAATTATCCTATTTCTAGTTATTTTTCAAAAAAAAAAATATTGAAATGTAGTTTCTAGGGAGTTCCATAACAATGAGTGGCCAAAAGGAGATACAGATCTTAGATGTACTTGTCCTATTCTACAACAAAAATAAGAAGTTAAGAGCCAATGGAAGTTGTGCATATCTTAGTTGCTGTATAAAGTAATGTTTGACAATACTCTTGTCGTTTAGGGTAAAAGCCACTTAATATGTAAGACTAGGTTATAAATTAATTTATAGTATTTGAGATCACGATACCAGAGACAATTTGTTATATGTCATCTCAAATTGTGGAGTATACAATTTGTTATATGTCAACTCAAATTGTGGAGTCTACTTTAAATGGCACATGAGTGTATAAATCTTATGCTGAAATAAATTAAACTTTATGTGTGTGTATAAGTAGTTAGATTACTTTTGATAGAGCAAATTATTTTTACAGTAGAATCTTAATTTTTTCATGGTATCACAACCAAATTGTTCTAAGTATGAAGCTCAATGTCTACATATCACGTGCTCCATGTATTGTGTTGTCCACATGTTAGATTTAAAATTCTCCACAATGAGTGGGGATGTTGAGAGTATGATTTCCACATCCAACAAAGAATAAACTTTGCATGTGCTAAGATGTATTGTCAATTAGGGTGGTGTTATTCACAAACCTACTTGTTCCACACACCCTTCTCAGTTTTTTTTATCGTTAGATCAAATAAATTGAAGAGAATTAAATGACATAAATTAGTAAAATATATATGAAAGTTAAAAATAAATAAATAAATAAATGTATAAATAGCACACCACTCTTGATTTTACGTGAAACCTCAATTCTTCTTTCTTTTTTTTTTAGAAGGCTGCGATATATATATATATATATATATATATATATTATACAGAAATTATATTTACACACTACATATATATATATATATATTATACAGAAATTATATTTACACACTACAAATTACTTTTGTTATACTTTGTTATTTTTTAATATTTTCTACACACCACTAACACTTGATAGAAAATATTAAAAAATTAAAAAAATGTTGAAAAAGTAATTTGAGTTGTGTGAATATAATCTTCCATTATATATATATTCATCGTAAAATGTTTAAGCAGTAGTAAATACAAAAAGCTGAGAAAAGATTCCAGCACAATTACATGCTGCCATCAGTGAACAAAACATCAAGAATGATATCTAGTGACTCTTTAAACAAGGCGCGCACACAGTGGGAGGAGAGGGCATAACGGACAAAACGATGAGCAGTCTCGTTTGCATGGCAACGCGCATGGGCAACAGTAGCTCCAGTAATCTCAAGTAGCAAAGCTCTCAATTCTGATCATTCAGATGAAGACAAATTCGACCAACGTTAACCCACTAATCTCTCTCTCTCGATCCAAAACTTTCGGATTAGGTGACTGTCACAAGTATCTATCCAAAAGGAGACCGACCACACACAATCCACGATTCTATGGTCCTTGAAACACCATTCAGTAATAACTTTATATAATAAAATATTTGAACACATAAAATTAACACATCCGCAAAATATTCTTTAATATAAATGATATTTATAGTTGTATGTAAATCTTTATTGCGTAAAAAGAACATCAATATGTTTATCGATTTGGTGAGTTTAAGCATCACCAACAATCCTACAAATGAAACAAAAGATGCACCAAAAGACGCCTTGGATTTTTAGAACGAAGACCTCTTGGTCTGGTCACCATGCATTCATGCTACGAGATGTTAACAAGATTGATAATCCTCAAGGGTCTGCTAAGTTAGGCTAGCTAGCTGCCAGCCATTAAAGCCAACTTGGTCCAAAGTCTTTGCTTTTGTAGATCGTAATATTAGGAGCTAGAAGCATTCGTCTTTCGTTTTCTGAATAGAATATTTAAAAGAGGCAGCGAGCTAGGTCGAGCAAGACAAAAGTGTGGAAAATGCATGTAGATATATTGAATTAGATTATCTTGTTAAGGTTAATCCTTTTATACATGCATCACGAGTCCCTAGGAGGAATAGAGTTTTTGGAGAGTAAACAAAGATGACTTCAAAATATAAAAGACCAAATTGATAGTTCTATAAAGAGTAATGATATGGAGATTAAATTTATATATTAAATTTGTAAACTAAATTATGTGTCATCAATAGAAAATGAACATATTTATTAACGTTTAAATAATAATTCAATCATTAATTTTTATGTTATTTAGTTTACAAAACAGGAATTATTTAATCCCACTAAAATCAAGAAGATGAATAAATCACAACTAGTTGTCGCCTGCTTCTTGATCTGACCCAAAACATCAAACCATCAAATGGGGTTTCAACGAACCAACTTTCGTTTGATTGGATGCTCAATATGATGACCAAATTGCATTAGTGGTTATGAGTTCCATGAGGTGAAAGGTTCAGAATATGATGACCCAATGGTTGACTGAAATAATTATACCGGGCCCATTGATATCTTCAGAATAAATTGATTGATTCCTAATTACATAATCATCAACTGGTGAGTTACTGTTCTTTTGGTTAAAGATTATTTTTATGCTGTGATTTGAGTTAGGTCGATAAAGTGTCTGTTTCATTGTATTTGAGTTCGGATTATCTTCTCATCAATATAAATATGAAATGTATGCAATAAACTCGAAATATATATATATATATATATATATATATATATGAAAATAATTGTTTAGTAATTGTACACTACACACTGCCTCACTAGTTAATTTAACTTTCATAGTTATCATTTTTCACACTGTAGCTATCTACTAGGTGTGTATAACTTGTAAGTACTCAAATCTTGAGCCGTATAGTTCTCTTTATGCAAGCTAAATGTGAGGAGTAAATTGCGATATGGATGTAGAAGATGTTTATGTTTGTCAAAGAAATATGTAAGAAGTTTATGTTCAGTTTTGAACAAGGGTGACAAGAATCCTTGACCGCATACAGAGATCTCTCCATCTTCACCTTTTATTATATATTTTTATTGACGTGCTTTCAAACTTCTCCAAACTTCACTGTACAATGACAATGCTATGTATACATGCTACTTGTCATTCCATTTTCACATGCAGAATTTTCTTTCTGATCAGTTTTTAACTTTTTGATATATTGTTCTGTATATGTCTCATTTTGTTATTTAATTGCAAGAAATTATGAATGAATAATATATATATAAGGAGTGAAAAAAGTGTTACATTTATCTGTGTAAACAAAAACAATAATTTCTCTTTCATTGTTAATTAGATTATTAATTTAAAATGTACATTCAAGAAAAATTTAGGAAACTTCATTCTAATCCTTAGTAAAGATAACTTTTAGACTAATATTATGAGTAAGATCAAAATCTAATTTTAGTCCCTTGATACATTAATCACCTCATTTATTAATTATATTTTTTTTGTTTTAATTTTTTTTCTTTCTCTTCCTAATTTTAATGTATTATATTTCATTTCGGCTCATTAATTCAGTATAATATATTTTGGTACTAACATTTCAGTGCATACATTTTGGTACATATATTTCAGTGTATACATTTCAGTGCGTACATTTCGGTATATACATTTCGGTACTAACATTTAGGTACATTAATTTAATATAATAAATTACGGAACAAATATTTTGGTACATACATTTGGGTAGTAACATTTACATTAATTGAGTCTTTCAAGTTTAAAGATTGTTAGATAAAATTAATAAATTTAAAATAAAAAAAACTTTTTTTGGACAAAAAAATAAATTAAAATGTGTATATTAATAATTTTAGACATTGAATAAATTACACATTAATTAATCTGAATTAAGGACACATAAAGGAACTATAATGGATATGTAATCTAATACCATATTTTTATTAAATTTTAATCTTTTTCAAGGATTAAAGTTAAATAACCCCAATCAAATTCATCCCATTAACGTAAATACATTTTATAGTATGAAATATACGATGATATCTTTTGATAAGACATAAAATCTTCCAAACAATACTTGCAGACAATCAAATGGAAGGGCGGAGCCAAGTTTGGCTTGGCTGAAAACGTTAAAGCTTTTTAGTAATCTATCTTCTACTTCTAAATTAGCCATATTTTTCAATTTCTTTCTTTAAAATAACTTATAAACAGTGATGTATCCATTGTAATCTAATTCTTCGTACCAAACGAGGCCAAACATAATGAAGAAATAACAAATTGCAGCTGATAGGCTTGAAGGCTGGGAGACATACATGCATGCATGCATGCATGCGTGAAACTGGTACTGCCTGGAATCTGGCTATATAAGATGTAATGTTCTCTGTAGCAGTCTACGATTTCGTCGGTGGGGGATAACGTGGTGACATGATTTTGGTGACAGCTACTAATTGTGATAATAGACATTACAAGGGAAAAGGATCTTAATGTGTCACACGCAGACTGTTAACGACTTTAATTTGGATAAAATCCAGCTGGTCAAAGTACCTCGAGGTTGAATAATATTGACATGCTTTATTGTGCGAGCATGGACAGTTAGATGTTGAATATATTTCTATTATATTTGTAGTTCCAGTTGCTATTTTAAGTCATGTGATTATTTAACTAGGAAATTGACAGTTTTTTCGAAAGAACCAAAATAATTTACGGTGAACAAATTTGTGAGAATGTGAGGATTAAGTCCCACGTCGGGGAGCGACCAAATCATGCAAAGACTTGTAAGAGGTTGTGCTACTCCTCACTTTGTCAATTGATTTATGGTAGAACCTCAATTTGTTTCATAATATCTTCGCCAAAAAAGCTAATCGCTCGGTGATTGATCAATCTTGGTATCTACTGCTTCCATTCTACATCTTCGAATCTTGAATCTTGATTCTCGATTCCATCTTGATTCTTCATTTTTTTTCATTTCTTCAAGGAATTATTTTCTGCACACCAAATGTTTGAAATATTAATATATCGTTGCTTAAAAAAAATAAAAAAATGAACTAATATTGGTGATCGAGCTTTTGCCACTCCATATTCGAAGGAATAAGTTCTCTATTTATCAATTTTACCCGACCCACGTACCCTAAGTAACTCGTGTTTGTAAACAACCAAAAATGCTCTTTATAACAATCTTATGCGAAGTAGTCATTTAGTTATTTGAGAACAATTTCATACGTGTTGGAGAATAGATCACACATTATGATAAAATATTCTTCAATTAATATATGGGAGTTTCCATCCCTTAGATGGCTTTGTGATAAAACTCAACACTTAATAATAGGTAATAAATTTGAAACAATATCAATGATATTGGTGATGGACCATGCTTGAGTTACAAAGTTTATCAATACGTACACTGTCACATCCCGGCCCGGGATGGACCACTTCCCGGGCCCGCTCCACCACCGTAGCACGATATTGTCGGCTTTGGGCTTACCATTCCCTCACGGTTTTGTTTTTGGGAACTCACGAGCAACTTTCCAGTGGGTCACCCATTTTGGGATTGCTCTAGCCCCCTTCTCGCTTAACTTCGGAGTTCCAACGGAATCCGAAGCCAGTGAGCTCCCAAAAGGCCTCGTGCTAGGTAAGGATGGGAATATACATTTAAGGATCACTCCCCTGGGCGATGTGGGATGTTACAATCCACCCCCCTTAGGGGCCCGACGTCCTCGTTGGCACATTTCCGGCCAGGGATTGGCTCTGATACCAATTTGTCACATCCCGGCCCCGGCGGGACCACTTCCCGGGCCCGCTCCACCACCGTAGCACGATATTGTCCGCTTTGGGCTTACCATTCCCTCACGGTTTTGTTTTTGGGAACTCACGAGCAACTTCCCAGTGGGTCACCCATCATGGGATTGCTCTAGCCCCCTTCTCGCTTAACTTCGGAGTTCCTATGGAACCCGAAGCCAGTGAGCTCCCAAAAGGCCTCGTGCTAGGTAGGGATGGGAATATACATTTAAGGATCACTCCCCTGGGCGATGTGGGATGTCACATAGTATAGTATAGTACTTTCTTCTTCTTTTTTTGTTAATATTTAGGGACGTAATATTAGGCAGCATAATCTTGCATGCAGCTTACGTGGCCTCATTGAATAAGAGAGGTGATTATATAACATATACTTGTCCTTCTAACAGGACACGTCTCGTTGGAATGGTGAACAAGCTAGGGTGGTACCGAACCCCATTGACTTCCCAATTTGCTTCGCTTGCTTTGCTCCCTTATTGTATATTTATATACACCTTAACACTTCCCCTACAGCAACATTTCTGCTCTTTTGCTTCTCCTCTCTCTCTCTCTTCCAAACATAGATTAACTTTTTCTTGACCAACTAATATTATGGGGAAAATTCCTTGTTGTGAGACGAATGGATTGAAAAAGGGTCCATGGACTCCGGAGGAAGATCATAAACTCGTTCATTACATTCAGAAACACGGGCATGGGAGATGGCGAACCGTCCCCAAGAATGCAGGTTAGTTTTATTACAAATTAGTAATCATCACGTCTTAAATTTTCTTTCATGGTGGATTGTTCCATGTTTAATTATATATAATTGAATTAAGTACAAATAATTCACTAAGTTTGTGAAGTTTCCTGGTCATTTATTGTTTTGTGTATAGGACTGAAAAGGTGTGGAAAGAGTTGTCGCCTTCGGTGGGCAAACTATTTGAGACCTGATATTAAGAGAGGGAGGTTCTCACTGGAAGAAGAAGAGACCATAATACAGTTACACAGTGTTTTGGGAAACAAGTACGTACATATACACTAGAAAATATCTTACTAAAATTTTGTTGTTCATGTTTTAGTTTTCCATTTTATCAAAAACATTCTACTCATGCGTGTGGTCTCATATCCTAGTGGACAAAGTTCTAGGTTTCATGCTTTGTTTCAATCCATTGAAAAAAAATTCTTCTTTTAACTGATTTTTATCCAAAACAATTTTGAACTTTTGTTGGCATGTGGTCTCATATCCTAATGGAAAGGGTTCCGGGTTTCCACTCATGCGTCTTGAGTCGAAACTTCCCATTTTCCTAAATTATTGTAATAGTTTCAAATCCTTCCCCACCCCTTAATAATAATAAATTTTAAAATAAAAAAAAAAAAAAAAAAAAAAAAAGAACTTTTGTCTACTCCATAAATCTTTTAATTTATAAAGATTAGGTTTGTCGCTATGTATCAAGAAGGGAGCTTAGGACATTTTATGTCATCACAACTGTCAATTTAAGCTAAGCCATATTTAGATAAGTCTTGATTGAAGAGTGGACAAAAGTAGTGTACAAGTCAATGCCAATTTTTCATTTCAGTACTTAACTATAAGCTAATTAAGATGATCTCTTTCTATCTAGGTGGTCTACCATTGCTTCTCGCTTGCCAGGAAGAACAGATAATGAGATCAAGAACTATTGGAACACACACATCAGAAAGAGGCTATTAAAAATGGGGATTGATCCTGTCACTCATACTCCTCGTCTCGATCTTCTTGAACTCACCTCCCTTCTCTCATCAACCCTTTGTAACTCATCGTCAGATAATTTGCAGCTTAATATTCCGAATCTGCTCAGTATTGGACCTATAATGGATCCAGAGCTCCTCAACTTAACCGCTACTTTGTTATCAAGCCAACGCAGACCGCAATCATCCTATCCTGAATTTCCTTCAAAGAATCATGCTCAACAAAACCCACTTTCCCTTTTACAAAACAATGATCAAAACCAATTTCAATCAAACCAGCTCCCAAGTATTGCCCCATTTCTAAACCAACCCCTTATCACTGATTTTGGCCACCCTTGTTCTACAAATGGAGCCGATCAGAGTAGTTTTGTTCCCATAATAACAAACCAGGTGGACTCGTATGACTCTTACTACGAGTCAATCATTAGCCATAATATTCCAGGACAAGATTACCAGCCGGCGTGCATTTCTGATAACGTTAATAATCAAAGCTTTCAAAATATGTGTAGTTTTGGTTCGCTGCTATCAACACCTTCCTCAAGTCCGGCCACCACTACGTATGCCAATTGTTGCACAGAAGATGAGAGGGATAGTTTTTGCAGCAATATCTTAAATATGTATCATGACATTCCCAATGACTTAAACGTCACCCAACTTCTGTGAGAAAAACGTTATTAATAATTATTAGACGAGGGGGCTGTGTAGCAAGCAGGAATTTTGTTCGCTCATGAGTCATGCGAATCAAAGTTTGTGTGAACTTTTTAATATTGCACTCTGATTTTAGCTAGGGCCTTGAAGTAATCTGAAATTCACGTGAATCTCATCATTTATATATTTTTGAAAAATGACTTGATACTTGATACGATGGTTAATCTTGACTTGATTTATGATGGTTTTATTATTTTGTTTTAGGCTAATTACGTCTTAGGTGACTTCTAAATGCATCACAGAATTTTAGTTCCTCACATTGCATTATAAAGTTTTAGTATCATATCAATTAGTGAAGGATGTACATTGGGACCGAGGGAGTCCCAATACCACCCAAAGTTCGGGAAATATACATGCCGGCTGGCTTGAAGTCGGGCTGCATGAGGTTTATGACGAGGGCGAAGAGGAAGCAGAGATCAAGGGAATGGAGCATGTCAGCGATTTGAATGTTGGCTGCGATATCAGGAGGAAAGTGATTGCACGAATAAAAAAAAGTGTAGAGCTGACTATTTTAGTATTAAATAATAAGCTAAAGTTTTAAGTTATACTTGAGTTTAAAACAATGAATCCAAGATCAACTTATTTTCATGTTAGACCTACATTTCCTTTAAGTTCTTCATTTTTTTTTTTAAACGATAGGATAATCTACGTTAAATTTAACTAAACTACAGAAAGAGATTCAAACACATGACCTTGCATGCGTGAGCAAATGCTTTAACCAACTGAGCCATTTATGCTAATGTTAGCTAGTGCCATTAGCCTTATTTTGGAACACTTTAAATCTTCATAAGGTGTCATAGTAAATTTTCTTCATAAAGTGTCATAGTAAATTTAGAGTGCAGGATTACAACACAAGTGATAAGTCTCATATAATGGCGCGGATGTACGTGCGAAGAAGTTCAAGATCTTGTAGTAAACATTTAATATATATATATATATATAATATAATTGTGTACCAAACAAAAACACTACTTAATGACCCAACAAAAATAAGAATGGACTTCAAGATGGTCCTTGTACATGTTACCGTTCATAAAAAATTTCTTTAAGTACAAGAACTTCAATATGTTTAGAAGAAGGGGGAAAGGAAGAAAAAAAAAAAAAAAAAAAAGAAACTTGGCTAAATCCGAATGCGGAACCTCAGCAATTGGCATGAATCTATGTAGCAAATTCAAACACCATCCCCCAGCATATTGGCAAAATTACGCAGTTTCAGCAAATTCCTGCACTGCCTCTTTTACACCTTTGAACATCTCCGGTCTCATCTTCCAGTGTCGACAAATGTGGTGTCCCTCAACTTAACTACTAAGTCTCTCAAAGAAGTAAAGGTATCCCATGTCCTTGGGAGGATTAACGGAAGCTCCAACTTTGTCGTCATTGAAAATAACCCATCTGCCACCTTTCAAGATGTGAGCAACATAATGACCACATTGAGTAGATGTTCCGATGTGGCTTACAATTCCAATCAGTCTATATCCTGCATAGAACCAAGCGACAACAGTTCTCAAAACCCTAAAATTGAACACATCGGATGTCTTCATGTAATTACTGTTTAACACGTATCACATATGCATCACATATATACATCTATCAGAGGTCTAAGATACTTACTCCCTGCTCCATCAGGCAGTCCAGCATCAATCGCAGCAGGTGCAGTGTCAGATGTTGTCGCATCCATGTCCGATGAAGCAGAAGCATTAGGATTGTTGAATATCCAATCCGTGGCTTTCTCGATGTCACCACCCTGTCAAATATACATAATTTAAAGATAAGCAAAGGTTACCAAAATCTTCTGTAGTTAGACAAATACACAAACAGCTGCCTATTCTAGAAATAAAAAGGAGCTCCTAAAAAGTTTTACCGATGCTTTCAGTGCCTTCCGAGCAGTGTCTTCTTGAAAACCAAATGAAATCAACATATCAACTTTTGATTGGTCAACCGCACTGTGTCCCCCTTGAGAAATGGGAGCATCTATATCTGCAAATGGAAGAGCGCATCAGTATCATTTTGTTCCCTAAACATAACAGCTCACAGCTCAAAAGCTAACTCTTGCTAGAAAGATGACTACTTTCTGAGATGAAAGACATTCTGGCAAGAACCTTGTTGCATTACCTGCATCATCCATGTGAGAAAGTAGCCAATTCATTGCCTCTTCCACTCCAGTATTTGACGTGTTAATGGCAGCCTTCTGACAGTGAAAATTATTAAAACCCATTGAAACAAGCTGGAAAACAATACTCTCGTCGGCAACAGGCTCATTTGGTTCCTCCTCTTCCCCTGAAACTGAATAGTCTAGTCAACGCATAATTCAGAGAGAAGCACAAATATCATTTTAAATTAGCCAAGCGCATGTATGCAAATACCATAAAAGACCAAAATATGCAAAAGAGACTCGTGGTGCTTGCACATTTTCTAAATTCAATTAGTAAAGGACATGTCTAAGGAGCATAATGCAATTACATGCTAAAAACGTGATTTTAACACTTTTGTTTGGCTGCAAGTTCATAGACTTCCAAAATATGAGAGTACTTGGGTTTAATTATGATATGACAATACAAAGATCCACTGAAATGCACTACAATTTGAGTGAAAATTCCACGTAAAATGCACTTAAGGGAACATCCACGAACATATGCAGGCACCATCGAGAAGTTCTTACAATTTCTCCAAAAAATATTCAATAAGATATTGGGAAAATAAAATTGTAACACATACCACCCTCCGGCAACAACTCTTCACCAGGTTGGAGTCCCTTGCTGCGCATGTGACTGATATCTATGATATCAGGAACATCTATATATACATCTGCAGAGACGGATACAGAAAACAATGAGAAGCCTATAAAAAACCAGAAGTATTAATGCATAACAATTTAGGAACCCAGCAGAAAATACCAAGTTTTTTCGGCACCCAGCCCACTTCCATTACAAACTTTCGCATGTGCAACACCAGATAATCAGGGAACGAAGTTAGACCTGCACTCCTGCAATGTATTAAAATAGATTTAAGAAAGAAAATATAATTTTTCAGTAGGCATCAAGATTATTCAAGGCATGCTTAGTTAACAGTTCGGAAATACATGATAAAAGAACATCTTAACTTGTAGTGGAACGGAATTAACCAATTTTCCTTCCTAAACATCTTAACTTGCAGTGGAACAGAATTAACCAAAATTAGTGGACAGCTCCATCATTTTGTTTATCCAAATAACTTCAAGTCCTCCACATGCATTCTTGTCCATCAATCAGCCTTTAGCAGACGAAAATAACATAACTTAAAAATAATTTGACACCAGCAATCAGAAAGCTTACTTCACAGCCGTTGTCTTGGCCTTCAAACCAGTGCTGTAAAAATCCTGTATCTCTTCGGGAGATGAAAAGCTTGCAAGGCATGCTTCTAGAGGAACCCTTGGACGTACAATCTCATCACTGGATCTGGAAGAACTCACATTCTTAGTTCAAAGTGTGCAAGGAGATCAAAAACGACACCATGATATTGAATTTGAAACCATATAAACTTACACTTCCTTGCCTTCCGCAATCTTTTCTGCTTTCAATTTCTGAAAGGCTTCAAGTTCTTCTGAATTTTCAAAGTAAGAAGAAAACAAGAGTATCAGCTTCTGGTTCATGTTTCAGCATCAATAGTGATTAGTGACTCAAGACCATCAACAGTGGCCCAAGAAGAAACTCACCCTTATTAGTGGCAGCATGAAGTGGGATGTTTAATGAGAGAATGTAGTCAACCCTTCTATTGTAAGTAACTTTCCCAGACGAACACATAATACGATCTTCAATGCCAAACTTAAAACTCCTCGCAGGATCCACTTCAGATCTTCCAGAATGAACTCGTTCAACTTGGTCAAGAAAATGAAGGAAGAACTCCAAGGCATCCTAAACAAAATTTGGTTTCAATTATTTACGTTAAACAGCAAAAGTCATATGTGAGAGGATCAAATATTGTTCTCCCAGTTGCATATGCTTTTAATTGTTTACTGCTTTGTTAGCTGTTCATTAAAATTTAAATGTTGTGGATTAGTTTCTAACAGCTAGTTTCTTAGTCGCTTCTTCTCACATGCCAAGTGTAGGCCACGTGTTATAATCGCAATGGATGAATGGTTGAGTGGCTGATATAGGATCTTGTGTCAGAAAAATATCATTATTCTTGTACCTCTTGCTCAGATATGAGATTTACAGAAATATAGAAACGTTCTCTCTGCCATTTTCTTGCTTCATCCTTTTGTCATTTACATTATAAATTCACACATGGATATTAATCGAGGTTTTAAACTTCAATTTTTTAGTAAATAAGACAATAAAAATATTTTAAAAAAACACCACGCATCTTCTTCAAGGATAAAAAAACAGACTTCTGTAAAAAATTGCAAATCTTTTGTCATAGATCATAAGAGATGGTGAATGTACCTGTTGTCTCATGGAAGAAAATTCAGAATGGCTGGCAGCTATAACCGCCTTAAACATACGAGGAGGTATCCCTTCCTGTTTCTAATATTATTTGAAGGTGGATTAAAACAAAAGAGAGACAGAACAAGTCAAAAGGAAATCTCTGAATGAACCTGGCATATTAAACGGCGGAAGCATGTTCTTTTTATTGATTTTTTAAAGTATAAGAAATTGAGGTAAGTATTGGGAAAGTATCGAGAAATATGCATACAACAGTCTCATCAAGATTCAATATAAAAGTGAACAGGAAACAAATCACTAGCATGTTGAGTTCAAATTTACACAGCAATACCAAAACACTAACAATGAATAAGCATAGATAAGTACGGCACTTAGAATGCAGATGCTTATCCAGAGAGCTTACTAATTTTGTTGTAGGGGCAATGGCATTTGTACGATCTTTTTCCTGGACAACATATAAGAAATCTCAGCCACCATCAAGCAAACAGAAACCGTCAAATCAAATAAACCATTTTGCTAATACAAACATACCTCGGTTACAGGAACGGAGTATTTACCAGACAGCAAACCATGCGCCAGCTTTGTTCTGCCATATAACACAGAAATCTTAAGTACAAATGACCTTGCACAGAAAACCTTCCTAAACCAGTTTTTTTATGACTCAACTTAATTTTCTTAGAATGATAGGCCGAGGAAGAGGGAAAAGAACTACTTGCAGAAGTATAAAAAATAAAAATAAAAAAACAGACCTACACATGCAGACACTTGTGTTTACACCAATAATTGCAAAGCAATTAATGTCGAACACAAGACTCACATTAACAAGTAACACAGCTTAGCTTTCTTAGCGTGAATAGCAACATATAGTTAACCACAATAGATAATAGAAATGCACATAGAATCAACACTAAGAATCCGCTAACTACTTACAACTGCATGTTCAGGTCTACAGTGGGGTCAGCTGGTGCTTTCTCAAAAGCCATTTTCAAACTTTGATTCTTGAAGTATCTGATCAAATGTAATAACAAAATATTAACCGGTATGAAACATTTCTCTTCTAAATTGATTTGTTTTCATTGAAACTAAATAACATAAAGTGTAAACTCGCCCGGAATAGAAAGAGTGTGTTGAAAACACAACTTGCATAGTCGCTGCCATATAACAGCTGCAATAAAACAAAATGAGAAATCAAGACATTGTCAATAGATACAATGTCTTCAGAATACTAAACAGGTACCAAATATACCTGTTTCCAAGATTGACAAGTCCATTGTAACCAGGTCCAAATATCGGTTCAACCTCCTGTCCACTTTCTTGAATCCGGTTCCAGTCAAAATTGGTATTCTGGTCAAGCTCTCTTTCAGCAGTTGTCATTTCTGTCTGAAAACAAGAATGGTATCAGCTATTCTATCAAATTTAACACTGACAGAATAATATTACCAAAAGCACAGCAATCCAAATGCACAATTTCCAAGAAAACATTTGGAATGTTAAGAAATTTCAGGGAAACAAAATACTGAACTTCAAAAGCAAATCAGAAGTCAGAGATATCTGGTTTTCATTGGAACATTCACGATTGACCATGCACTTTAACCAAATGGTCCAGCAAGGGAGTGCTTTAACCAAAGGTAAGAGGAATATGTGATCAATCCCCCGTTCGGAGAGTGCTGACTCTTCTGTGCAACACAGAAATGCAACCAAAAGAGAAAACTTCAAGACCTGTTCAAAGAGCTAGAGTCCAGAAATCTTCTGTAGCTGTTACAGAACTTATGATATCATTACTGTATTTAAAATCCAAACCATTAGATTACTGGCATGCAACAGATTTCTTCCTCTTAAAAGATGAACATTAGATCTTTCATACCTCATTGTATTATTAAAAAGTTGACCCAGTCAAACATTTCACAAGTTTTGTTATCCTGCTAGAACATTATAATTGTCTTCAATTATATCTAAAAGATATCCCTAACACACTAAAAAGTGAAATTTTCATTCATAACGGGAAATAAATTTATTCAAATATGTGTATAAAAATACAATACCACATGTTTCATTTCAATCTTTGCAAGGAAAATCCACTGGTATATAATTTGACAATAACTGAATCATTTCACATTTGGTAATGAGAATGCCACATAAAGATTTAATCCAACTAATAAAAAAATAATAGTTAAACTCTCTATATTAAGAACATTTTTTAGCATACGTTAAGAATAGAGGAGCCCTGCTTGGAACAAAAAAAATAGAGAATTAGGAGGTCCAAAACACATTTCAGAAAAGATGAAACTAACCTTCAGTAATGATGAGAAATCAATGCCAAAAAATGCCAGATGTTGCGCTAAAAGTGGGTCTAATACACTATCATCCTCTGGGTATGAGAAAACATCTGAGCTGCCACAATATGTCAGTTATCAATAGAAATCAATACATGTAACACAAACTCATTCATTTGAAATAATCAACTACTAGGTCATGTTTGCCAGGATTTGTCTGCTAAACAGCATGTTTTTCATTCATGAACATGAACCAGATAAAATTGCGTAACTTTTATGTACTTACAAACACAAGCACATGATGAATACGATAAGTAATTGCAGAGATTTTAACAACACAAGGCAGCATTACCTGCTCCTTCCAGATCAGCTGTAATTGTCCCCAGCTTTACAGCAAGAGGATAGCCTGTTTCCTTATAGTGTTCAATGGCATGGTCGTTGCCACCAGTTCCATCCCAATTTTTCCTCCCACAAAGGATCATTCCATCAGTTAGATTTAACCAAAGGTTTTCTCTTTTATCACACTTGCAACATTTCCAGCCAGATGAAGGAATAATAATACCATTGTCAATCTGTTGAAAATTCGTTGCATAAGCACTAACTTGCTTCTTCTCGGCTGTCCATGCTGCAAGTTGTTCTTTCCTCTCAGCACCCTCAGCCAATAAAATGGCATCAACTGCCAATCTTACCTGCAGAAAAAAGTCATAATTGTTCCCTATTTGCTCTCTTATTTATTTCACATCAATAATGATCTAGAACAAATAGAAAGGAATGAGCACCTTCTCTGGTAATTCGACAGAAGGAAATGGAAGAGTTACATAATCAGGCAGTAGGACTATATTGTGTGTTTCTTCATATTCAGCCTCATTGTTATCAAATCCCCCATCGACACCTACAAATCATACCACAGGTTAAAATTTGTTTCGCCACAACAGAACATCTACTACTAGTACACAGTACGATAACCATTGGGTCTTGCAGAGCAAGCAATATTAACACTAAAAACATGATGAGCCTGTACCAACCACATCAAATAATACAGATACAAATTGTAGTAGTATGTACTAAGGAAAGATCCATAAAATTTGCATCTTGTCTATTTACCTCAAAAGTTTTAATAGAAACATTTTGGCTTATATAGTTTGGAAAATAGGACTCAGCACTACCATACTAGAAATAGAGAGATAGAGCGAGCGGTTCTTCAAATTTGAATAAGATTTATTTGCAAATACCAACTTATTTGCGTGTGTTCCTCGCCAACAGACATTATTTGCTTCGATATTAACAAAGAGAGATCAGGTTCCTTTTTCTCCTTTGAAGATTATACACATTCATTTTGTTTTCAGTGAGAACTGTTAAAACTCTTACTGTTCGATGACTATACATATGCTGCATGCGTTGTAGTCTAAATACTATCAAATCAGGATATGTCATCCAACATGCATAATGGTGCCTCTAAATAGCATAGATTGCAAAAATACATCATCCAAACTCAGTAATTTCCAATACCGCAAAGGCATAGATCATTTTGATTAAAATTACCTATAGCCATGAGTGTGGGTTTCTTCAAAGGCCTATCTTCAGGAACCAACACTTTTGTTTGCTTTATATGCAAATAAACTGGATTTCCAGTCTTTTCATAGTTCCAGCCCACACAATCCTTCCCAAAAGCAAGAAATGTGTTCATGTCCACAAACAAACCACCTTCTGATCTCTGAAAACCATCACGGAATAACCATTAGAGAAAACAAACCCACAAATAAAATAAATTGTATGAAATTATTTAAGCGAACTCCTGATACAACCAAGAACTTTTCAACATTTAAATGTTAAGGGAAATTGAAGCCTCTTAGCCCTTATAACTTCTTAAAAAAAAAAGGGACAAAAAATCAGTCACAACAACCTAAAACCAAACACTATTCATTGTATAAGAAACCAAGTAATTGAAACCCTACGAATATGTTTCATACTAAGTTATTTAGGTATTTGCTTTTATGAACATGCAGAAAACTTCACCAACTATATTGAACTCGTAATTCATAGTTACTTTGCATGTATGTCAACCAAGTATCGTAAGTAAATTGCTCCCAGTTGTTCAGTCATTTGATAACCAGAGTCACTTTCCTTCTGTACACTTTTCCGGCATCCAAACTATGAAAGTGGAAATTGCACCAGTAAAATACAAGGAAAAAAGAAAACGAAACAAACACAGTGATAAGCCATAAAAATCATTGAAGTGCAGCAAAAATCAAAGCAGCATTTGGAAGAAACACTCAAATTCGAAAACACTAGCTATTGAGAAATCAAGGGAAAATAAAAATTAACACAAAGGGCAGTATTAGTATAGTGAGCAAATCCTGAATTCGTCGTAGCAGCTTCTAGTTGTTTCCTATACTTCCTCAGCAGCCAAACAGCACCGGAGCCACATTAAGGGCTACCCTGGGCTGTAGCCCAGGTAGCTTTTGGTAGAAAATAAAATTTTACATGTAGTTTTTACTGATTTTCGAATGTAGCCCACCATATATTTAGTTACTGATTTGAATTCTATTGGTTTAATTATATAATACAGTTTAGAAATCATCTCTTTTTCTCACATATTTTTTCTCATCGCTTCTTGTACATGCACAAGTTTGAATTTGTTTGAATAACAAAAATTCTTGGCTCACCTTGTGAAAATTTTCTTAAGTTAGCTGATACTGTCAAAAAATTTCTTTGTTTATAAAGATTTAAATCTTTAAGCTAGCCCATCTGGTAAAAAATTTCTAGCTCCGCCATTGCCAAACAGAAGACAAGTAAACATGCTAATCCCCTGTTTGGCCGGCGAGAAAGCTCGAGAAAATTCAACAGAAGAACGAAACCAAATTCTAAAGTATTGAGCTTGGAGTAGATAAAGTGAGTGAGAGCAAAATTGGAGGGAAATTGGTTACCGGAGTGTCGAAAGAGATGCAGCATTCTTGCTTGTAGATGCGGTTGGTGGGTTCCGGGATCCGAACCCGGGAGAGATTGGATCGGACCAGGTCCATAGGATCCAGCATCGCTCTCTCTGCAGAAACAAAGGGTTTTGAAATTGGATAGGGACGAGAGGGAGAGACAGAGAGAGGGCGAGAATATGGTTCTTTGCCCTAAGTGCAAAGTTTCTGTATGCTTCTTGCATACAAAAACAACACTGAATATGTTTTGGAAAGTGTCATCTATTTAAATTATATTTTATAAATTATATGATTTTGTGATTGAATTTTATTTAAATATTATATAATTTCTAATATGATATAAAAAGTTAATTTCCTATCATTACTTTTTCGAAATTTCTTTAGTTGTCTTTCCCATCTCAACAAGAGTTGAAAAAACAAATAATATTGGGAAGATTAAATTTTTAAATTAAATGCTGTATCACCAATAAGAAATAACACTTCAATCGATGTTTAATTAATAATCAAATCATCTAAATCACATCATTTGGTTTGATTTAGTTTGAAGAATTTAGCCTTCTTAACATTACTATAAAAGAAGTTAGCAATTTGGTAGAGAACATGGGACTCTAGTGGTTTTTGTATTGTATCATGGGGTTTGAAGTTAGGAAGCCTACTATATATAGAGCCCAACAAAATGTAGTTTATTTGGGTTTAACTTGATAAAATTCTTTTTCTTCAAGCGTTACTTTAAGGATAGTGTTATTCATACATATTTTTACTTTTCACACATCCTTATTAATTTGTGGTTATTTATATTCTTCAACTCATTCATCTAACGGTCAAAATTTGATAACGGTGTGTGAGAAGTAAAAATGAGTATGTGAATAGAACTTTCATACTTTAAAACCTCGTCGACCTCTACATTACATAACAACATCATAACCAATAAAGGCACAAACACGTTTAAAAAATTAGAAAATAAAATATGAAATCGACTGTTTGGAGGCCTCTGCATAAGATAAGACTTCATACTTTTTTCATATTGCCATTTAGGTTGAACGAATCATCATGCTTGTTGAATCCCAAATCACAATTCAGATTTTCGGTAGATACCTGCCAAAATTTTCACCATTGCATTTGTTACGTACTCTTTGGTTGGTGCTAGGGCTGGGTTTGGTTGGCAACCGTGTCAAATTCCTTGTGCCACCTGTCAGCCACATATACATAATTACCGAAAGTCAGTTACCACTAATCAACCATCTTCTTGCGGTTGCCAAAAATCGGTTCAGCCAAAATTATTGGTTGGTTTGGTTGATAAATGGCACAACCAGTGGTTTCCACTTCTTCCTCACTATCTTCCAATTTCAAGGGCTCATTTTGATTTTCAGATTGGGGTTCTTGTTCAGTTGCATTGTGTGGTTCATTTTGGGTTAATCCATGTTGTGCACTAGCAGTTGATTGACTAGACTCCATCATCCTAAACATAAGCAACGCATATACATTCAAAATCATTTATATGTACGTGTATATATAGTATTAGTAATCATGCTATCAATTTTGTTAACAATATTTTCTATATTTATTATGGCATGAATCATATACATATACATATATTTTTTTAAACCCTAAAACTAAGGAGTCATTTATTTTCTAAACCCTAAAATTGAGGAGTCAAACATGTAAAAAATACCTAAAATATCTAAATAGAAAAAAAATAATATATATATATATATATATTGGTAGGTACGGCATGCCACCGGCATACAAAATCAATTACCAAAGTCATGCCATTAATTGTCGGTTCGGTAAAATGCCAACCGATTATGAAAAAATACCAAAACTATACCATACCATTATGAGTAGATCGGTATAGTTCGGTCGGTAAATCGATTTATGGCAAAATTTCCCACCCCTACTTGGTGCCTACTGAAAATATGCAGAGTTTCGGTATATACCTGTTGAAAAGTTATAAGGTTTTGACATTTTCCTGCTAAAATATTTCACGGTGTTGATAAACTCGGTAACGACCTACCGAATCTCAATTTTCATGGATATGAGCAGGTTCTCTTTGCAGAAAATGTGCGAAGTAGGTGTAGGGTGTGAGGTAGTTTGGGCAAGTAAATCAAGTGTACTAAGATAATTTTTAATTTAAAAGAAGGTGTCGGGTGATTTTAATACATAATGTGTATTAAACAATATAAAGGATGCCAATAAAATAACCCTAGTAATGTGTATTAAACAATATAAGGGATGCCAATAAAATAACCCTAGAAAAATATATAGTAACCAAATTATCATATGTGGGCTTTGGCATGAGTATTTTTTTTAACAAACAATATTATCTACACTAAGAGAGAGGGACTCATACTTAACCCTGACTTTCTTGATTCTGGGTTACTTAAAGCCAAATACTTCCCCCGCAACTCCCTTTGGGATGCTTCTTTAGGCTCTTGCCCGTTAGCTTGATGGAGAGGAATAATATTGGAAGCTCGTCTAATACTGGAAAGAGGCTCACGTTGGCAGGTTGGTAATGGTAATTCAATTCGGATATGGCATGACAGGTGGGTGGACCGCCCACATCTTTTGTGGTCATTTTCTCCCCCTCCAGTCGGCTTTGATGGCGAGTTTGTCTCCTCACTGATAACTCCAGGCACGGTCTCCTAGAACCGGGACTAGGTCACTACTCTGTTTCCGTCCAGTGAGGTTCACTTGATTCTCCTCATTCCACTCAGCGGTAGACTTCCACCGGATAGCTTGATATGGCACTATGATGCTAAAGGTATTTTCTCGGTTAAAAGTGCATAAAAAGTAGCTTGATCATTATACAAGAGGCTTTCCACCTCGAGGCCACATACTGAGGACCGCTCTTTTTGGAATCTAATCGGGACGGCCAGCTTACCAAGTAAAATCAAATTTTGTACTTGGCGGGCTTGCTTGGACATCCTTCAAACCGTTCTAATTTGGGGAAAAAGGGTATTGCGATGGACAACTTTTGTGTTCTATATAGCTCCTCTCCGGAGTTGGCGCTACATGTGCTTAGCGAGTGTCCATTTGCATGTGTAGTGTTTTCTCTTCTAGCATCAGCCATGTCACCCGAGTTGCTGCCCTATCTACTGTCCACGACTGAGTTAGCCACCAAGCTGCTGCTCTCTCATTAGGTCAGTTTGCCCATTTTCTTATGTTTATTCATGATATTTTGCGGGCTAGCTAGGAATTCCCTCCTAGAGGATGGCAAAGTGGACAACCCAGCCCTCGTGAGCCATTTGGTAGGCTTTCATCTCTTGAACTTTTTAAAAGAGCAGCCACCTTCCAAACCGCAGCCACTCCAGTCCCCTTCACGCTAGTTTCATCCCCCTCCGCAATGGATCAAGATCAATGTCGTTGGGGCTTTCAATGCCACTACAAATACTGGGGTGTCGGGGATATATTTCGCGATGAAGTTGGTAGCTATGTTGGAAGTTTTGCTCACAAAATATCCCACGTCACCTCCCTAAAGATGATTGAGGCCCTGGCAGCACGTAATGGAGTCTGCTTGTCCTGGGAACGAAATGGCAGCAAGTCATAATAGAGGGCGATGCGCTGCACGTTGTCCAAGCTCTTGGTAATCTGCAAGGAGGTTCATCAGGTTCTAATTTTCTTGTTGAAAATATTAAAAGTAACCTCCGTAATTTTGTTTCTTCAAAAGTCTGTCACATTCATAGAACCGCCAATGTAGCGGTAGATAGAATGGCCAAGTTGGCCTGAGGAGGCTCCGGAGATGTAGATTCGTTGCCTTTTAAACACATTGTACCCTCTCAAGACTACCGTTGGACACCATTAGCTATTCTTTTTCAATTAATCTTCTTCACCATTGCAGGCTTGCAGTGTTGGAGAACAATTTAGAAACAATAAAATGACAGAAATACAGAACCGAAATACTTATTCTTTATTATTAAAAAATACTTGCAATACAGAATGTAATAACATAATAATTACAAAAAATTAATATGATACTAACTTGAATGAATTGAAGGTAGAAGCTAGCGCAAACGCTATGTTCTTCGAACAGTATTTCCGTCTCACTCGTGTGCTTGTGATTCTACAACGTCTGCTCGACCAGGATACAACTACCTAATTCTACAACCTGCACTGGATTATAGAACTCTAGCGAATTGCTTTGTGTGTTTACTCTCTGGAAAGTTTGTACAGAAGATAAGGAGGAAGAAAAGATGATTTTTGATGGAACTGAGGACTCCAGTTATATAGGCTCTTTCATACCTCTTCAAATACCTTTTGGATGTATCTGAAGTTATACAACTCTTTCCAAAGAGTTGTGTCTATTAATCAAAACGTTTTTAATTAATTTAATTAAAAACTTAATTCGAAATTCAAACTAATTGATCAGATTAATTTTAATTCCTTGACCCCAAGTGCCCCAGAGCCCAAGGCCCTTGTCTTGATTAATTAATATTAATATTATAGTATAATCATCAAGCCTAATCCACACAACCATCAAGCCCAAGCCTTCAATCCATTTCCAAATGGTCCAAGTTCTAATTACTAAAAAAAAAGAATAAGCCTATATAAAGGCTAGTGAAAAAATACTGTTGACCAATGTGGGACAATAAGGTCTCAAACTCCAGCTGCATAGCTTCAATCCTTCAGTCGGAATATTAAGTGTAATCATACTAGCTAGCTAGGGTTACCATGCAGATATTTCACTCAAATATTCGTTTTCTGATAATTTTCAACCCCAGCGCAGCGGTTCTTGTGAATTGACTGGTAGATTTGTCACAATGACACAATCTATCTTAAACTCAAGATCAAATAATTATTTTTCTTTCTGAAAAAACAAAAAGACTAGTCAATTTTATGTTTGTTAAAACAAAATCATTTGTTGTATTCAAGTCCCTTTTTTGTCGAATAATTTGTGAGTTAGAAACTTAGACGAGCAATTTTCTATTTTCTAACTGCAAATATAGTCCTTATGCTTTTATTAGTCTACAAATAACTAATGGAAGTTCCTTATCCTTTTAGAAAACTAATTAAACTAAGTTGGGTACTAGCTGGTGTATGATATATTCTGAAAAACACAACAAATATTAGAATTGAGAAACTAATTAAACTAAGTTCCTTATCTTTTGATTGTGTATGAGAACAATCATTGTGAGAACAGAGACAAGCTTTTTATATTAATTAGGGTTTTTCTCCATCCATCCTATTATAGGAAGGAGAGATTTACCGAATCATAATCCAATCAATCGGTGTTCCACATTGACATGTATTCACATAATTAGTTGCATGATATTAAGACTCCACGATTCTTATTCTTTTAGAATCTTAAGATCACTTGAGTATCAAGTAACTTAAATATCAAATTTCTCAATAATCAAGTGACTTGGTCAATGGTCCATTGACATTCAATGAGTTTTACATCTGGTACCAAATTAAGTTGTACCAAGTAAAAACATATTCGGTTTTTTCTCGTTTTGTCCAAAAGGAGAGCTAATGCTCTGAAAGGAGACCCACAATTGAACTCAGGTAAACACTCTCTACCATTGAAGTTACAACCAAATGAAATTGTTTTAGATATAAAACAAAACAAATTAAATTTAGCAAACAAAGGAATGAAATTGTTGAGACGTTGACAAATGGCACAACTCAGTCCACGTTGGGTTACATTGGTTGATTCGTATTTGAAAGCTAAAAACAGAAAACCACAAAATCCATATTTGTCAAAAAATAGAACACTTTGCAATCCAATTTTTTATATATAAATTTTGACGTAAAGGAGCAAACTAAGCGCGTACAACATGGCTTACCATTGAAAATCTCATGCAAGTTACAAATACAAATTAACTACAAACACATGATGCAGATGATTGTTATTAATTTTTGACACCAAAATGGCGCACCACACTGTTCCCTCCCACCCTCGTTTTCTCGGATTCTTGAATCCCAGCTTTCTTGGCTGACAAACACAAACTAGCCCCCCTAAAAATTCCATGTCAACGGAGCCATGCATCGCGAAAACTACAGCCCGCTTTGTCACGCTAGCACAAGAAGTGCCAATGGATATTCTACAACGACCCAAGTGAAGACGAAGAAGAAGAAAAAGAAAGCTACAAATTTCTTCCTATGTTTTCGATCGTTTGATGTGGTCGGTTCAGAACCTGGACGACCTTCTAGGAATGTTTTCACATATGTGGCTGTAGGCGAGAGGGAAGGTGGGGTGTTTCCCAAGGTGGTGCCAGTGTCGTCGCTGGCAACATCAGATAATGAAGGAGACGATGAAAAATGTCGTAGTACTCAAAATGAAAAGAAAACACGATGTGGATTTTATCAAGTTTTAAAGGCAGTTTTGTTCAAAACAAAATTGGTTAGTTGCTTTCTCTTTTTAAATCTCTAATTAATAACGTCATGCATGTTTTTGCCACAGTTTTGTGATTATATCAAACTTGCGTATTGAAATTAATTTTTTCAATTATTAATTCTTCCTACACAAAACCCTAAAATAGGTACACGGTAGTGTTTAGGGGAAGCTGAAATGCATCTGTGGGCCTTCTCGGCCCCCTAGAATGATGGACTGTTGTGATGAAGCCACCAACTTGTCCCTTTTAAAAAGAAAAAAAATATTAATTAGGGGCACCATAGAGAAATTCCCTTTAGTGATATTTCTTTCTATCTCATGTTAGAAAATGTTTCGAATTCGATTCCCCTCCCTTTTCTATTACCAAAGAAACAAAGAAAAATTAATGAAAAAGACCTAAAAACTTTGAGTTTTAACGATAAGGACAAAATAAAGGATAAAGTGAAGATTTTTTAGTGTAAAAATGTGGTTTTTTGTTAAAGTAAACAATACCGGAAGCTTTTCGTTAAAGTTCTCAAGAAACAACCTGTATTGTACTTCTTGGTCTCTTTTTTTGGAACAATACTTCTTGATATTTTAAATTTAAACATTTCTTTTTCTGCATAATTTTCTAGAAGGGGAGCGTTGGCTCATTATTATTTTTTCAAATAGTGACCAAATTAGGAGAGATTTTTTAGTGTGCCTAGAACACAAAGCGAAACACCATATGTTATTATACAATTGAAGGGACACTTGAAAAGAAAAAAAACTTTTTTTCTAATTGTATAATGACATATAATGTTCCGGCTCATGTTCCTGATACACGGAAAAGTCTCTCCCAGATTAGGTCAAGTAAACCTTTTATTTTGTTGTTTACTCATGTTATCATTGTTATTAATATTGCATGCATGCATATCTGTAAACATTGGCAGGTCAATAAGATTAAAGAAAGAAAATCTGAAAAGAATTTTGCAAACACAACACATGAGAGTTCAATTACCTCAACTCCTAATCGACATCGGTCGGAGGATGTGCCGAGAGTGATCTCCAAGAAAAATTCATACGTTGGCGTGGAAGAAAAGCGAGGTGCGGTGCTCCCGAAGGTGTCACCAATGGCTTCACCATTGCTAGGTAATGAAGAAAATGATGAGAAACGTGACAGTCAATATTGGAGAAGCAAGGGCCAACGTAAATTATCTCGTGTTTTGAAGGCGATTTTGTTCGAGACATCTTTGGTGAGTTTATTTTCACTTCAATCTCTCTTTTGTTGGGGTTTTTTGGTTAGTTTTCTAGTTTTGGTTTCTTTCCACAAGTTTTTTTTTCTTTTCAAACCCTATTTCTTGCTTTTGCAACCGTATTACGTATTTTCTTCCGAAATGCTATTATGTATTTCACCTTACTCTAGCCGTCAACTTTGTACAGTAATTGTTAACTATTTCTCCATGATACCATTATGATATCAATAATATAGATGAAATAATGACGAGATTAAGTATCTCATAATGAAAAGTGATAGTCTATGAGGTAACGAGAGACACAAAGTGATAGTCTATAATCTTAATATGTCCTATGATATTGTACTCACTCATACGTACATTTATCACTATTGATAGGCCAATAAGATTCAAAAAAGAAAGAAGGGAAATAAACTTGGAAGAAATGAGAGTTCAAAGTACAACTCCGAGGAAGATGACCCAAGAGCGATGTCTGACACTGCTTCTTCTTTAACTAACTGTTCTGTCTTCATTTCATCTTCTGTAAACTCTTCATCAAGTTCGTTATCGCGAACATCCAATTCAAGCATCAGGTCTTTGTCCAAGAAGATCAAATCTCTTCGATCAAGCTCATCGCGTAATTTTAAAGCCAATTTGAAGTACTTGTCCGGCAGATTTCGACCAACTTCGACTAGTAACAGTTCAAGATCTAATTATGCTAAAAACAAGTCGTTTGAAGCAAATACAAATGCTTCAAAAGAAGGGCAAGGACAACAAGACCTAGATGTAACCAGGATTGAGAAGAACAAGTACAAAAAAGGATGTTACAGATCCATCGCGAGTTTGGGTTTCCTGCTCATGGGTTTGTTGGGTTTGATATTTTACGGTAAAATTTGTGCCATTTTATGCACCTTGGTGTCGCTCTTTAGCATGCCTCTTTGGTGTACCAGTGTTGGACAGCACCATGGTTCAACAAACAAGATTGACAAGAAGAAATTCATCATTGGAGGATTACTACCAAGAGACTCGAACAATTCACTGCAAATGACAAATTAAAGTTGATTGGTTCATTTAATCATCACACTAATTTGGTTGTAATTTATATTTTGGTGCTATTTTTATTTTTAATTTGTTTTTATAAGAAGATTATATTAGAGATAAACTAATCTCTAGCTTGTATAAATTTTTTTGTTTCAATTGTTCTCCAAAAACTTGTACCAAATCGAATTCAACCTTGCAAGTGCACGAATCGTATTATTGTATAGCTTATGCAAAGTGCCTGTTCTTTAATTTAAGTAACTAAACTAACATGGATGTAATTGATGGGTTTGTGTGCTTTTCTCCGAAGCAAATCCTCTCCGGACCTATACCTCCATAGCTTAGAGATCAAATAATTCTGATCTTTAAAATTTGATTATACCATCAAAAGTAGATAAGTTAGTAAAAAAATTTGAAAGCTACAATAGCTTTTGGCTGCAAGATCAAAATTTAAAGGCCAAAATTATTTGATCGTTAGGCTCTGAAGATATAAATTCGAAAAGAATCTGCTTGAAATTTTTTTAAATATAACAAGAACACAAATAGTACATTACGTGTTTTTAGGTTAAGCCTTCACGCACATATCTTAAACCCTCAATTGCCACTTATCTGTGTTGGGTTCTGATTTCCCGGCAAAACAGAATCAAGTGAGCAACAATGGTGGCCAAGCTCGTTCTCAGACCACCTCACTCTCTTCCCCTCTCCACTCTCCCCTCAAAATTCCTCATCTTCCCCAAAATACCCTCCCTCCCCAAAAGATTCCTCATCGTCTCCATCTTCTCCGCCACCGCCGCCGCTCAAATCCATACCCAAATTTCAAACCCAAACAATTCCTCGAACTTCTACGGACCCTCCCTGCGCAAGCGCACCCACCCCTTAACTCTTCGGTCTCATCCTCCCTTCACGAAAACCGAGGACGACTACGACGACGATGATTTGTTCAACGAAGAGAGCTTCAGTAGGGTTTTCGACATCGCGGCGCTTCGAGTCCCTGCAAAAGACTGTTTCGCCCTCGAGAGCCGACTCCGGGGCCACTTGCTGAACTGGCCTCGCATTCGCAACATCGGCAGAGTCCCCGGCGACGAGGTGGAAGCCGAGCTCGCTGAGCTTCTCGCCAATCAGGGAAGAGACCTCGAAGACGAAAATGCCCTTGCCTCGTTGAATCGCCGAATGTACGGGAAAGCGGAGGGCGACGGCGAGCCCTTTAGTCCGGTGCTGTACAGGGAGAAGCTTGCGAAGACGTTCGATTCGCGGGGGTACGTGAAGTTCCGAAACCTTGCGAGGATGTCGAGGCCGAACCAGAGGAAGAAGAGGGGGGATGAGGAAGCTGAAGGCGGTGAAGGGAAGAAGAGATGGGGGAAGAGCGAGTTTTCGGTGCTGGAGGTTGTGGATGACGAAGAGGGTGAAGGAGAAGGGGAGGACTTGAAAGGTTTGTTGGGGGATGAGTTTGAGGGCAGGAGGAAATGGAGAGGATCCACACGGTTGCTGCTATTGGATGAGCGGTATGCGAAAAAAGGGGTGGAGGAGTTGCCTGAGGCAATCAAGGTGTTGTTTTGGTTCACAATTGCATATTGAATTCGAATAATATCTATTAGTTTTCGTTTCTAACTTACGAGTGGTAGTGAGTTTTTGTTCTTGTAATGTGATTGGAAATTCTACAGCTTTGGTAGGCTTTGTATTAGAAAAGAGTGTTTCTTTGCCTTTGCGTAATGGGACAGGCTCATGATCCGAAAATGTGAAGCATTCCCTCGGGCAGAGTCAGTGGCATATGGGAATTCTTTACCTTGTTAGGAACCTTTTGAAAGAATCTAAGTTAAATTGTTGCTCTTGATTGTTGCAAGACACACTATTTTATGAACTTGCAAGATGGTGTTCTTGTTGTCTGTATGACTTTTCGTTTTAAGGGTAGTCTTGACCCATTTAAGGGAGCTGTGAATCATGGCCATTTAAATGGAAGGGCCCCCTTAGATCCCCAATTATCTTTTGGTTAGGTCTGATGCATGATACGCCTGGACAAATATTTGTGATTTTGTTGCATCTGCTAGGCAGGGGAATTAACATTCAATCCAATTTCCTGTATATGGAAGATTTTTCTCTGTAAATTCTGGTGCGTTACATGACTTATTTCCCTTATGGCCTTATATTACATTGGCTTGTGACACCATATTCTATTGTCTAATGTTCTTGCCCTATCCTTTAGGTGGCGATGAAAGAAAATACCGGGACAAGTATGAGGCCGGCTTTTGAGCTTGTGAGATGCAAACTGACTGTTTTTTACGAGTACTGGCAGATGAATGAGGTATTTCAACCAAGGATATCTTAGGTGTGTTTATTTAGTCTGTGCTACCTTATTTTCTTATTCCACATTACTTCCATCTGCTGTGGCAGTAACCCAATTTTATTTACGCTGACACCAAGTTGAACTAAAAAACCTAATTGAACGGAAAAAACTAGCTAATTTGTTCCTCATTTGAAGGATTTTTCTGAGTTTTTATATCGTGTACTGGTTAATTTCGGTCCAAAAACTTATGCACATCAGTTGAATGTTTCATGCTTAGCTTCTGTGTACGCTCTTATATTCCATGATTGACTTTGAAAAGACTTTGTTTAAGGAATGTATTTATGATTGAATGTGTACATCGGATATATGTGATGCACCAAATAGTGCTGAAAGATAAAAAAAAAATCAGTGGGTTTAACTTTTTTGGCAGATATTGGAGGCTTTGCTGCCTGAAGGTATGATTGTTCCTTCAGCCTTTGAAACTGTCGGGCATATTGCACACCTAAACCTGAGAGATGAACATTTACCATACAAAAAGCTTATAGCAAAGGTACTCAATTTTTTAATATCTTTCAGTTTCCATTTTCTTAATTTGCTGCTCAATCACTATGTTCACTAATCAGGGAAGAAATCCTTCCTTTTTACAGGTGATTCTTGATAAAAATAAACCAAAGATTCAGACGGTTGTCAATAAAATTGATGCCATTCATAATGGCTACAGAACGATGCAACTCGAAGTTCTAGCTGGGAATCGTTCCCTTGTGACTACTGTAGTTGAAAATGGGTTGCGCTTTCATGTTGACCTAGCAACAGTGTATGTTTCATTCCTTAGCTTGCAAGAAAATGAAAACTCCAATTGAGTTTTTGAATGACTGTCTTACTAATGGGAAACTGATCGGTTCTATGCTAATTATGCTACTGTGTAATATTCGGATTTGTTGATAACATTCTCATCCCCTATCTCGTGAGTTTATTATTTCACACTGCTAGGCCCTTGTTCATGGACATGGGACAAGATAGTTGGGATCATGATGTTAGTCTACGCCAAAGTTGGTTTAGTTGTAGATTTGGGGGCAGGTTTTTTTTTTTTTTTTTTTTTTTTTTTTTTTTTTTTTTTATCTCTCGGTGTGCTTGGGTGTTAGTGTATAGATGCAAATTGACTAGAAGATCATTATTATTCATAGTTGTAAATAAAAACTCAGATTCAGAGGTGAAATTAATGTGAACCATAATCATTGTGCTGAAATTATTTCAATGACTTAGTGTTTCCTCCTTTCTTTTGTTCTAAGTAGTAGCTGGTGTTTATTTTATGAAAATGAATGACTGGCAAGGATCACAGTCTCATGTTTCTTTTGGTGCAGGTATTGGAATTCCAGGCTTGCAACTGAAAGACAAAGGCTTGTAAACAGCTTTACACGGAAAGATGTTGTGTGTATGTCCACGTCCAGTGCATCTTAAAAGATATTTTATACTGTCTGGGCCTTTGATAATGTCTATATTGCTTCTTGTTCTTTTTTTTTTTCTTGTTTTTTTCCGGAGGGTGTCTTCCTGGGCCTTTGATAATGTCAATATTTCTTTGCTGTTGACAGGTGATGTTTTCACTGGGGTTGGCCCAATAGCAATGTCTGCGGCAAGGATGGTGAAACGAGTATACGCCAATGATTTGAATCCCAACGCAATTGAATATCTGGAAAGAAATAGTGTGATCAACAAACTTGAAAGGAAGATTAAGGTATGATTATGAAAGATGTAATTGCAGTATGATGATACTATCTGAAAACAGTTGTTTTTTTTCTTTTCATATTTTGATTGAGAGGATTCATGAGAGATACAACGCGAACTTTTTTCCCAAAAAAAAAAAAAGAAGATGCAGCATGTAGATTCTAACAAAAAACTGGCCAAATATTGATGAGTTTAATTTGATTAGTGATGCAATACTTGTTAGCTTATTTGGTGCAGATCTTAGTAAACACAATCTATTTTGTATATTGATTAAAATTCTCGCAGAGCTTGGACTTTAAACTGGTACGAATAGTTCTGGTTGATCAAAGGAAAAAGGACAAATCTATAAGTTAATTGTATTGTAAATTCACCAGCTTATGAATATAGCAGATTTTGTGAGTTAGTAACTGCACCCACTCATCAAATTGTTTCAAACTTTCTATTCTTTAATTGTTATTTTGTAGACTCTCCAGTAGCCATTCCCTTCCTATGCCCCATATCTAGCATGGTTGATCACGTTAGCAACAAATTTTCCCTTTGATTTATTTATTTATTTTTATATGGATGTTTGACTTGAAGAATAAAATGGTATGCTTCATTAAGGATCTGTTAACTGTTTACCACTCACTAGGTCTTCAACATGGATGGAAGGAGGTTCATTGGTGCTATGTTTGCAAGTGATAAGGCTAAGTCTATAACTCAAGTGGTAATGAATTTGCCAAATGATGCTGCGGAGTATCTTGGTGTGTTGGACTTATTCCCTTTTTACTTATTGATTGCAATTAATTTTCATCCCTTTAACTATTGGTTTGTGTAGTTACTCGTTTATACTTTGTGATAGTTTTTTTTTTTTTTTTTTTTTTTCCGCTTGTCAACTTGCAATAGTGATACGTGAAGGATGGAAGGGAAAACTAACTAATTCTTTGTTACTAAATAGAGCGATCACCTAGTTCTTGGGCAATCGGGTTACATTTTGGGCTAGTTGGATTATCTAGGGATTCACTTTTCTAGAACCTATTGAAGTAAGAGACGCCTTAGTTGATGGCCACTTTTGCTCTACTGTGCTTGAAAGAGTAGTTGACGATAAGATCAGTTGGTTTCTGAAATTGTTCAATTTGGATTGCTGTAGACTCTATTTCTCACTCACTATGTGAATTACCTTATGAACAGATGCATTTCGGGGAATATTAGTAGATAGACCAACGGAAGAAGAATTTACCTTGCCAATGATCCATGTTTATGGATTCTCCAAAGCTCAAGATCCGGAGTTTGACTTTCATCAGGTACGGTGCCAAATACTCACATGTTTGTGTTATTCGGTTTATTTCTTAATGTTTACCTTCATCAAGTTTTAACTCTTACCTCATCCTTTCTTTTTCCCCAACTAATGCAGAGAATAAGAATTGCGCTCTCAGAAGCGGCAGTTGATGTAGAAATGCATAGGGTACGCCTTGTTGCACCAGGAAAATGGATGTTGTGTGCGTCATTCAACCTCCCTAAGAGTGTCGCTTATGCAAAACCAACTTTGGATATGTAAATATAGGTAAAGTTTTATAGCGCGTGAGCATCATACACCCTCGAGTTTTGTACATAAACTATGTTGTATATCTACGCGGATACACTTAGGTAGGGAACTTAAGAGATATTAGTTTATCCCACCATTTTGAAATAAAAATTTGTCATCTTAATTTCCATTAATGGAGTTGTTGAAATTCAACTTTTCTTGGTATTTTGGTCTCAAAAGATAAATCGTTACTCGCATTTGCTAGCTGTGGGAGCAAACAAACATCTCCTACTTTCAGATGATTTCTCTCTTAAAGTCTATTGCTGCAGAAACCTCCCTTATTTCTGTGGGTCGTATTCCACATAAGGAGAAGAAGAGAAGATAAGAAGTGAAGAATCTTGCTGCCCAAATTGGTAGTTTTCCAAATTAGGAGAGAGAAAGGAAAAAGAATCTTGCATAACCTAATGGTTGTTCATTTTACCTCTTTTCTTTGTCCCTTGACTAAACCTTGGGGTTTAGGCAATGTACTTGTCCGTCTCCTTATGCTCAAGTTTGAATAATGATTTATATTAGACGGGTTACGGGTTTACCGTCACATGGTATCCCCTTCCAACAATGCATCATGTGTATGTTTTTTTTTTATATGACAATGTATTATTGAATTTAGACGTCACATGGTAGTGAATCAGTTTCATGTAAGTTTTGCACCAAATTTGAATTTGCTTTCTGTATATTAGATTAGTTTAGAATATCATCTTGTCAAAAAGAAAGAAAGAAGACGATGATCAGAAAACATTCTCAAACTAAAAATTCATTATTATTAGTCTCTCACCTCATCAAAACGTACAACTATGGTTCTTCAACTAAAAATTTATTACCAGTTGTCCTTCAACTTTAATCCAACTGGAAAAATGGTCCCTCAACTTTAACCCAAATGGAGAAATGGTCCCTCAACTTTAACCCAATTATAGCAATGATCCTTCCAATATAGTTCATTTTGACAAAATTCTGATGAAGTTGACGAAAATGACCGTAGCTATACGTTTTGATGAGTTGAAGAACCAATGAAATAAGATTTTTAGTTAAAAGATTATTGCTCCAATTTAATTAAAATTACAGAACCATTATTACAATTTACTCTTAAACCATATATAGAGAACAAAAAATAAGAACCATCCATATTTTCGGACCGCAATAGGGAATTACATTATTTCAAAATCAAAACTAATAGTTAATTTAGATTTTGTCAAAACAGAAACTATAAATATCTTGAAATTAGAAATTAAATAGTCATATTGCTTAATTTAATAAATAATAATATTTTAGGGACCTAGAGAGCTAGGGACATATTTTGCTTTTAAGTCAGAGTGTTTTGTTTTGTGCAGAAATCTTGCAATTGCCAACACAAATAACAGATGACAGGGACCTCTTCTTCATCTGCACATATATGCAAAAAATACACAAAAATGTACATAAATGCCACAGAAAACCGAATATTTGTTGCACATATTTGTCCTCCATGGACGGCCCAGATTCACCCCAGCATTTGGCATGCTGCCTCATCCGGTCCCTCCATACAAATCCCACAGTGTAAGACATGTCCTAAATCTGCATGTACTGCCATAATTGTCGTATGTAGGACTGCCCCTAAACAGCGGCTGGGGATACACAATGACAATGTTACCCCTTTGGAGATGGTGGTTGAGGGCCATATGGTAAAATCAAGTGAAAGACACAGAGGAAAGAGACCGAATCTCAGTTGAGAGATTGAGATCTAAATAATTATATCTCCTCTGAGTCCTCTCCTGTGGTCCTATAATGTATGGTTTGACAGTGTTATTTACACATTTAATTTTATCTTACATAATTCTTGTTAATTTGGGTCGTTGATTTTTTTCAATTCATTTCATTTGACGGTCAAAAATTGAGAGAAGTGTGTGAGAAATGAAAATATCTGTGTGTGGGTAGCAATACCCTTTATGGTTGTACAAATAATATGAGATGATGCTATCTACATACTTGTTTTTACTTTTTACATATTTTCTATTAATTTTTGTCATTTGATCTTCTTCAAATCATTCGATCCGACGACTGAAATTTTTTCTAACAAACGATATTATCTAAACTAAAAGGAAGGGCTGGACTTAGCCTCACACAATGGGTAAGCAATAATGTGGTTCAAACTCGTCTTTGGTGAAAATCGAACTAAAGACCTCTATCTTACAAATGAAGAGGAATATCACTGGACCATAGTATTAAGTGGCTGATTGAAAATTGAGAGAGGTATGTGAAAAATAAAAAACGTGTATTGATAACACTACCCATAATATGTAACAGGGAGGAGGAGGAATGGAGGGTGGGATCTTTAGGGTATTTTGTGCATAAATGGTTAGGTCTTACACAAGTTGCATAAAAGCCAGAACCAACAGTTACTCTACTCTCTGGTTTTCATATGGATTGGCAACCACTAGGAAACATCAAGGCCACCCATTAAATTTGTATAACAAAATTTTTAAAGGGCTCATCATCGCAATCTATTGTTTTTATTCGGCATTTTTACGAACTATGCAGGACGCTACGATCAGTTATCTATTTGTAAGAGCGAAAGGAGGACTAGTTGTAAGTTGTAACACAAGTTATGAATTATAAATTAACTATGTTCGAAGCTTCAATTTCTACGGGCGCACAAATCTGCTCGCGTGTATCTAATACGAAGGCTAATCCGGAGGGAAACCTAAGGAGGCGACCCCTCCGGTCCCCAAATCTTTCGAGTCCTAAATTAACATTGCACCTATGTATTATAAATGCCTTAAATTTATTAACACAAAAACCAAAAATGTATCAAATCCAAATGCTCCCTCAACTTTTCTTATTAATAAAGACATGTTTGAGTAATGTTTTTTCTTAAACATTAAAGGAATTCAAACTCTTAACACAGCTTAATTCTAACCTACTTTATCATTGTCGTTCACCATTTAAGCTAACGACAAAATCTAATTAACCAGAAGCGCTTAATAAGATTTAAGTTTCTGTATATGGATTGCAGTTTATTTATTTATTATTTATATTGTTGCATAAATTTGATTACGAAATATTAATCGTTAAATGTTATTATGATGATAGGTAACATAATGAGCGAGATACGCATATAATTAACACTAGTTAAACCCACAAAAGAACCATATAATTGGAAAGAAATCATCTCCGGATCTTTTTCTCCAAAACCTACGGATCAAGTGATCTGAGCTCTTGAAATTGGATCCAACGACCCTTGAAATTCAAGCCCCTGAAAGTTATAATAATTTTTTTACCGTTAGATTAAATTTCAAGAGCCCGGATCACTTGATTCTCGGGCTTTGGAGGAAGAGATCCGGAGAGGATCTATTTTCCATATAATTAATGCAGAAGTAGTAGGAGGGTGAAGCAAACACGTGTGAAGTGGTCCCAAAGAGTAATTTGGCCGGGTCCTCCTCAATCATTCTATGCAGGGCACAATCTTCTCATCAGAACCCTATAATCCACCGTGCCTGTCCAAACCCAGCAACACCAACACCGATAACTACAACATATAATTAATACCCAAAATTTAACAAAATATAATCAACCCTCCCACGTGCCAACCCCAGCCAAACTTCACGCTCCCTCCAACTGTTATCGTAATGTCTTGTGCTAATAATGCTACAACGTATATAATTTTTTTTTTTTTTTTTCACATACAGTTGTGTCTTTAGCAGAAAACGTCAAGGTGGGGATATTGTATAAAATATCCAACCCAACGAGGCCAACTAAGATCATAAAGTCACCGAATTGCAAGAGCGATTGGTTTGAACTGCCCTTGGCCCCAAAAAATGTGCTCCAGCGAGAAAAAAGTGTACATGAGATGACAAATGATTGCAAAAATCATTTCTCTTCCCGACAAGAACAACTTAGCTGGCATAGATACACAGCTGTCGTGACATCTTATACCAATAATACTATAATGAATGTAAAAAACTTTTTACGTACAATATATAAGACCATCTCCAAAGAAGATGTAAAAAAATACCACATAGGCATATAACAGTAACAAATGACATACTATTTTCTTCAACCGAGATGTCAAAACTGACATGTAAAAGAAGACTAAGCTGACATGGATAAAGAGATGTCAAATTTGAAGCTGCCTTCAAATATGATTTTTCCTATTTCCAAGGGCATTCCACTTACCTCACCTTAAACGCTAGCACATTTAACTATTATTTTATTATTTTTAAACCAATAACAACCCGGGTGGAAGTGAAATATTGACAGTATGTCAAATTGTCAAGTCAACCATCAAATTAAAATTGGATATTTTGAATTTGATATCTTATTTGAAGATGCTCTAATTAACACAAAACGTCACGGTGTGGTTTCAAATACTTCTCCCAACCAACAAGCCAAGCCAACTACCCCAAACCCTACCCTTTCCCCAAGGCGCTGTCCTTCCGTACAACCGTTCCTCTATCGTCCAATTAATCTCCCAGTGGGCCCCCACCTGCCACGTAGACGGAGGACCAGCTGCAGTTGATCCCTCAACGAAAGTCCTTAACATTAAAATAGGGGGCTCGTTTCGATTCTCTCTTTATACGGTCTAAATCTAGGGAAGAGAAAAGTCCATAAATGGAAAGTGAATCCCATTTGCCGACGTGGAAGTTCGTGATTGGTGAGAAGCTCGCGAGGTTACATGGGGGGTTTAGGACGGCGGGGAGGTTCGTACTTCCTATTGCTACATACACACGGGGATCGTATTTTCTCAGGCCTATGTACACATGGTATTGACACGTGTCGGCTTGTCACGCGGTTGGGGCTCTTGACCAAACAAACACAATGGATGGCTAATGCCGGAGCAACATGCTTAATATGTGTTACAAAAGCTGTGTGGTGTTCTAAGATTGTGCATAGCAATGAAGAAATCATGGCAGTGGGATGCGGTTTTGAATGAACTAGTTGCATTAAAAGTGTCGATTGCTATCTTATAGCTAGGCGAGGATTTGGTGGGTCATCAAAGGATTGATTACTTTATTATTTGATCAAGTCTCATATTGGATTATTTGGAATTTTTGAGAATTTATTGTGACGTACTGAAATACAATTGTATGGTTTATATGAATGTGTTAGCAGTGACGGAGCCTGAATTTTATGTGAGGAGGGGTCTCACTTTTTTTTAGTACATCGATATTTTTACACTAAGGGGAGGGGGAGTTCGGCTAAACCACATAATTGGCAGCCTAATTTGGTATCAAATTCACCGTCCACGAGATTCGAATCTAAAACCTCTCACTTCCAAGTGAAAGAGGAATACCATCGACCATAGTATTGAGTGACTAAATGTTTAAAAAAACAAAATAGATAATGTTTACAAGAGGGTATAAATATAATACATGCTTGGAGTTGTGAGCTAATTAAATTTTTCCTTCTAATATCTAGTCAATATAGAGAGTAGTTAATCAAAATAAAGATGATTAAAAGAAATTAACCTTCGAATATCAAGTCAATGACAAATGCTAGGGAGATCATGTTTTTAGACCATATTGTTAGTAAAAAGTTAAGGAGAACAAAGAGATTGACAATTCGACAAAAAAAAAAAAAAAAAAAAAAAAGAAAGAAGAGATTTACAAACCTTAATATTGTTTTGGGTTGGAAATTTGGAGGACAAAATATATGAAATTCAACAAGGGAAGGAGGAAAAGCTCAAGGTTTATTATTCTTTCGGTTGGCAATGTAAAAGAAAAACTAAAGTAGACTTCAGTTTTTAATTTTAAGAGTTATTGACTTGTTTACAAAATAAGAGTTAAATTTAGTTTTAGGATTAGTGTCGTTGGGTGAAAAGAATAAAAGACCTCTTGTTTTAACCATTGGTGAATATAATTTAAGAGTTTTGTGTAAACTAAAATATGTATAATACTAAGTTTATAGGAAATAAATAAATATATAATACTAAATATTTAGGAAGGCTTAAAGAGTGAGAGTAGGCCTAGGCCTATGCTAGGCATATAGTGCCTCCGCCCCTGTTTGTTAGACTATACGATGGGTAAGTGTGGTACATGAATCCTATAGTTAACCTCGTTATTCATTCGTATATTGTAACTCGCGAATTGATTATACCATGTAATTGTATTCCAGAACCACAAATACTTTTTCAGGGTCTTGGGATTGGTGTGAATTAAGCATCTCAAAGGGGTATATTTTCTTCATATGCATGTGATACGAAAACCAAAATTAGAGTGGTTTCTGCTAGAGATTTCAGTGGTATTACTCCAGAAATGATATGGTATACCCTTGTAACGTTGTAAGGAGGTCACTTTTTTATTTGCCTATAAACTTTTGAAATGGGGTGTAATTTTCACACACTATTTATTCGGTTTAACCCTGAAAAGATGAGCTTGGATCTATCTTCCTCAGCTTTCTGATGTTAACATGTATGAGTAGGATGTAGTACTACAAAGAGAAAGCCATCATTGCAAGCCTATATCATAGCAAGGCAGATTCACTTACCTCCATCTTAGTCTATATGATTTTTCCACAGACCATGTGTTCAACTACTACTACTGCACTATGTGTTCAACTGTTACTCTCATCACCCTTCAACTTCAACTTCAACCACAACCACCTGATCCATAAATTTTTAGTTCTGACAGGAATATAAATGGTATACTACATATTTTTATGCAAATGGTGAAAATTTTTAATTTTTAAGTTATTAACCTTTTAACACAAATAACCCACCATTTATATAAGGACACGTGATGTACCACTTGTGTGACGGTCATATTGAAAAATCTCTCCACCTGATCAACATCAAACAGCTCTCTACAGCCCCCAAAATCCCATCACCTTAGGCCATGATCATCAGACCCTATTATTCACTTTTTTTTTATTAATAAATATAATATACACACGTACATGTACGTAGGAGTAGAATTTTCTCCTTTATTTTTTTTCCTTATCTTTTTTATCTTTCTATTTGAATGATCACGGTTAAGATACGTTAACATCTTATATTAATTTTTTTATAGAAAAAAAAAGATAAAATAAAAAAATATGAGAGGAGGAAATGAAAAGAGAAAATGAAAAAATCCTAGTCCGTATATAAACCATATGTAAAACTTGAGAACCTAATAATTATCTCTCCATATTTGCCAAGTCTGGAAACGAAGACCATATTTACAACAATGCCACCGACTTTGCCTGTTTTGGAAGCTAAGCCGCCTCAGGACAATTAATTGACGCTCTTTAGGGTTCTCTCCGACCAATGCCTGCAGCTACAAATTGGCCAATCCTCAAACCCCCCCTTGCCACGTGTCTCCCGGTACTATGTTGTTTTAGCTCTACCTCCACCTGTTCTCTGGGAGCGTGCATTACAATTGGATCTCGCATTGGAGCGTGACATGCACTTGAGTGAAGTTTGGGTGGGTTTTTGCAAAGTACAGACCCTTTCTGGGATTTGTATTTTATCTGGAGTTGGGTAAGATGTTATGTCCAGGCTTGGTTTTGCTATTTCAATGTCCTTTTTTGAGAGAATTCGGAGAGGGCAAGGAGATTTTGGGGTGGGAGTTAGTAAAAACGATGGGTGGAACTAGTAAAAGTCACTAGGGTTCAAATTACACAAACACAGATAAAGAGCAATACAAAGACATAGCCATGTCCTTTTGGCACTTCACACCCACACACACTCATTAGTTCCACACTTATTCTCTCTCTCTCTCTCTCTCTCTCTCTCTCTCTCTCTCTCTAAAACTGCATAACTTCATATTCTCTCTCTCAATCAAAAAACACATCCATCTCCAACCTTAAAATCCCAAAAATCCAAAGCCAAACTCACAACACACTCTCTCTTAACTTCATATTTTCTCTCTCCCTCCCTCTATCTCTCTCTCTAGATCTCTCACTAAAAACATTAAGCATCTCTGCATTTCCAATCTTTACACAAAACCAAGTCTTTTTTCTCTCCCAAAATCCATTAACCGTTCCAAAGTTCCAGTCTTTGATCACCATTTTCAGAAATATGGCGACGCCAATGCTGCTCATGGCCTCTGAGCGGAACACAACAAAACAACCCGCCAAAACCCTTTTCGGGTCCTACGATGAATCCAAATCCGAGCCCGCCAAACCCACCAAAACCACCAAGAAATCCTCCACCAAAGCCTCCTCAAACACTAAAAAGCAACCACAACGAGGCCTTGGAGTGGCTCAGCTGGAGCGCCTGAGGTTTCAAGACTGGAAGAAAATGACCGAAGTGCCCCAGCTTCAGCCCCAACCCCAAGTCCTCAATCTTCCTCCTCTTCCTCATCATCATCATCATCAGTACCAAAACCCCATCATCCTACCTGACCCGCTTAACAGCGTTCCGGTGCAGTACGGTGCATCCAGGTTCAATGGACCCTCGGTGATGAACGGCTGTGGTGGTTCTGCTGTTAGTACAACTTGTTTTTATGGTTTGGTGGGTCAGAGGGTTGGGAATGGTTCTGGGTTTGGTTATGCTGGGGGGAATAATCTGGTGACGAACCTGGACCCGAGTCCGTACGGAGTCGGGGCTCCGGATCCGAGGGTTCAAAGTGGGGCTGTGTGCGAGACCTCGAGAGAGCTATCTTCAATGCCAAAGATACAATCTTTGTCTTCTGATTGCTGTGATCACTGCCTCAAGGTCTTTACTTTTTTGTTTTATTTTGTTTTATATTCTATTTTATTTTTATAAATATCCAACTTCCAACTTGTTTAGTTTGCGAGAAAACGTGGAAAAAATGAAATCTTTGAAGCCATTGTGTTCCCTTTGTTTATTAAGACTATTAGTACTGTTACATTAGTAAGAGCTTGTTATTTCCCACGTTTTGTTTTAGGTTTAAATTTGCTGATCCCTTTTCTGTCTCTTTCTTTAGGGGATTCAGAAGAAGAGGTTCATTAGTGGGGATTACATGGCTTTGAACGGCTGGAGTGACAAATCTGCGACTGTTTCACCAATCAACGGTTCTGATTTTCTCGGATTGAACCCTGAAACCGGCAGTTTTGGTGACCGAGTGGTGAGTCGAGCCGCCGGGTACCTGGGGCGCAGCAACCTTGTTGATGATCAGGTATGGAACAAGAAAAAAATTTAATTTTACAGCTAGAGATTAAAAAAAACCCATATAAAGTCCAAGTCAAATATGTATATATTAATTTGGTTTTATTGTTTTTTGGGTATATATATATTTTTTTCAGATTGTAATGAACAGATAAATATATAATATTGTTTTTGGTCAATGAACATCTAATCAACTTGATTGGTTGGATTATTGACTTTGTAAATTTGTAGGGTGTAGGGGTTAGGGCAGTGCACAGAAAGGGAGGGTCAGCTGGTGGTGGGATTTTCATGGAATATGAGTTTTTTCCAGCTGCTGATCATAAAAAAAGTGATGAAATTAAAAGAGGAGGCACATATCCCAAGCTGCAGACAGTAGGAAGGGAAGAAGAAGAAGAAGCTTCTGATATTAGTCCTGCTGCAACTTTCAATGGCTATGGGATTGGGGCAGCTGACAGTTACCATGATCATCAACAGCATCATAATCCTGTTGATTTGTCACTCAAGCTTTCATTTTAGAAGCAAAAAAAGAAAGAAAAGGTGTATGTTTCGGTGGGTTTTGATGCTACTGGTGATCTGTCATGCATTTGGGAAAGAAACAAACCCAGCTGATGCAGCTTTTTTGGTTTCCCTTTTGTTGTTAATTAAACTGACATAGATATTATCATCTCTAAATTAATTAATTTAGTTTCCATGCGATAGAAGCTGGATTAATGCATGTTTAAAGCTAGAATCTAAGTCTCTGTCTCGAAAGTTAATTTTCAATAGTTGTTTTATAATTCCATATCCAAGTTGCCATTACTTCTCATGTGATCTATATTTCATCTGTTATTAGTTAATCCCTTGAATTGCTGCAATTTAATTTGGTATTGCTCTAAAATTAATGTAGATGTAAGTGAGTCACACCAACTAGCTTTGTTTGAGTGGTTGGTTGCAGGTCTCAAAATCTAATTCACATAGATGCAAAGGACGATGTATATATATATTTGTGATTAATTTGATATTTAGTTATAGGCTTGTGACCCATATAGTGCATAAATATCTTATTTTTGGTCAAAAGAGGGTAATGACCATTGTTTATCTGTTGAAAAAAAGGTATAAGTGACTGCAATCAAACGTTGTTCAAGTTTTTCAACTAGATGTTGGACAATTTCTAAGACATCAGTATCAGTATAAACTGAGGTAGTATTCTTCTATATACTCATAAGAAAAGAAAATATCATATTCACGAATTATTACGATTTTTCTCACTATATTGTTCGAAATGGTGCTTCTATGATAGCTTGTGCTACAACGCTCATATAAGTTTGAGCCCATTAGTTCTGTTCATGTCTTTCGAAAAACTAATTTTTTTCCGTTGTTTATTTACCAAATTTCGGCTTCAATATTCAATGAAATTGTATCTGGCTTAATCTTTCCCTTAGTTGTATAAGGAATGGCTTAAATCGATAAAGCTTGTATAACCGACCCTTTTGTCTTGTGGGGTACGTAGAAATAAGAGAAAATGTTACATATCACCAATGGAGGTCGAATCGAGAAAGCTATATATGAGTTCAGAATATAATTGAAAAGAGTGTAAATGGAAATGATCAGATTACGTGTAATCTGCTATATATAGCTGCATGCTGTATGTAATTAACGACATGTTATACTACTGAGTGGCTGCTGCTGATTTGCTGAGTATACGGAGCAGACCAAGGCCAGACCATGCAAGAAGAAGAGGCAGCAGCTGCCAGGCGACCTCACTGGTAGTCTGTAGGGATCTGATGCCTGCATGCTGCAGATGGGGATGGAAGCTTTTTCCAGCTGCTTTTTCATTGGGTGCACTCTGATCATGATCAACCTAAACCCTAGCCAGTAGCCTACATATATATACATATACATACATACATACATACATATATATATATATATATATATATATTTATTGTGGGCTAGTGCAGCTTTTCCCTTCCACTTCCTCTTTTTCTGCTCTCATATTTTTGGTTCTTTCATTAATTAAATAATGCTTTTCTTTTATTTACGTTTTACTTTGTTGCCAAGTAATTGGTGGCAAGAAAATTATCGTGTCATTATATTTATTCAAGGAATATTGCACGAACTCACTACTCATAACTAATGTAACACAATAAAATGCATAAACGCCTAGTTACAATACTCTGTGACTTTAAGTGCACCGAGATATTAATGAGCTAGATTTATGTGATACTTCTTTGATTCACTTCACATTCACAATTTAGTATCATGATTGGAACTGTCATTATCCGAGTTTCCTAAAAAAATCGGCTTTGCAGTGACAAAAAGGTTCCATAATTATCAAGCACTCAAAGCAGTCAAGCATAAAGGTTTGGGAAATTTTATTAGGTGTAAAAGTTTGCATCCTATTTTAATAGTTGCGGTCTCTCTCTCTCTCTCTCTCAAACTATACTACATAACGTCTTGGTTAGATAATTTGATTCAATGACTCTTATTATAGTTTGGAGATCTGTATTAAGTCGCACAATAAATCAATCATAATAATTACATATTGATAAGTGCAAATTTGTGTTAATGCACACAATAAGTCATCCATAATAATTAGATACCAAACTTGTCATTTAGGTAGCTGAGATTTCCAGTTATTTATGAAGAAAAATATCACTAAATCCTAGTATTGATGAAATATTTTGTTGTAGTGGAGTTTAAACAAAATAAATTGTATATGTAAAAAGTTAAAAAACCATGTTCGACATAAACCTTGCAGAGTTTTGTCTACATGGGTGGCGGCCCAAGTGGGGGGATCTTAAGTCTTATTTTAATTCCAACTTGATATACACTTGGAAGATGGGATTGGGCTTTAGACCATTTACACTAATTAACTAAATAATCAGCACCATTGTTGTTAATTAGTTCAGAAATGCTTATGGGAAGGCCAAAAACGCTTCATCAAACGAGCCTCTACGTAGCAAGCGGCCCTCTCCACCACTTTTACTACGGCATGAGTTCGAATTCCGTCGGCTCCCTAATCTAACATTTAATCTAACAAATTTATTGTTTACCAAAAAAAAAAAAAAAAAAAAAAAAAGAGCCTCTAGGTAGAACTTCTATGTGGTTTTCTAGAGAGCGCTAGAAATGCTCACTCGCAGATCTAGGTTGTGCACATAATTTGCACGACTCATATTGACAATGTATCTCTACCATGTTGACATTACAATGACATACACTATCTATATACTATTAATATTGTCGAGACATGTTATCAATACATTTTTACCCGGGTCATTCACAAACCATGCTCATTACCCAGGTGCGTCCGGGTGAGCATAGCACATCTCTTTCTAGCACAACGCTTATGAGTAGGAGTGTTTCCTAAAAAAACAAAATAAAAAAAACCATATAGGCTTACAAATTGGTGTTCAATAGTAAAATGATTTGACCACAAACAAAGCATTGGGCTAGGCCACAATTTAGCAAGGGCCCAAATATAAACCCATTGAATAAATCTCATAAAAATAAAAAATAAAAAAAAGGGTTAAAAATGTAAAAGGAGAGAGAAAATGAGGAACATCCGGATGTCATTCTGTGTTGGACTTCGGCATATACGCAAGCATCATCATTAATGCTATAAGCATTTAAGACTTTTTATCCCTCTCACTTTCCCATCAATTTTCCGACTATCCAAACAGAAAACAACACAACCGAAACCTCTCCAAAACCCAGATGAATCACCCTCAGCAGCCTCCTCAGCCCCAAGACCCGTCCGATCCCCAACTCCCCCACATCAGAATCCACCACCCAAACTCTCCCCGCCACCACTCCTCCTCCGCCGGCTCCGCCGCTACTCCCACCCCTACCGCCGGTGCCCGCCGCAAGCTGGGCGTTGCCGTCGACCTCTCCGAAGAGAGCGCCCACGCCGTCCGCTGGGCCGTCGATCACTACATCCGCCCCGGCGACGCCGTCATCCTCCTCCACGTCAGTCCCACCTCCGTCCTTTTCGGCGCCGACTGGGGCTCAGTCGACCTCTCCATCAACACCAACGACGACATCGATTTCGTTGACAATCACGCCCTGCACGATTCTGTCAAGCAGAAGAAACTCGAGAACGACTTCGACGCCTTCACCGCCTCCAAGGTCGCCGATCTCGCCAAGCCCTTGAAGGAGGCGCAGATTCCGTACAAGATCCACATCGTCAAGGACCATGACATGAAGGAGCGGCTCTGCTTGGAGGTTGAGAGGCTTGGGCTCAGTGCCGTGATCATGGGGAGCCGAGGGGTCGGCGCCACCAAGCGTGGGACTGATGGTAGGCTTGGGAGCGTCAGCGACTATTGTGTTCATCACTGCGTTTGTCCCGTTGTTGTTGTCCGGTTTCCGGAGGATGACAATAGCGGCGGTGCTGGTGGTCCTCCTGTTGCCGCCGCGGTTGTTGCGGTTAAAGAGAATGAGGAGGAAGAGGCCGTGATCAAGCCGGTGCCGGTGGTAAAGGAGGTGCATAAGAAAGGTTAGGGCTTTTTCTCTGATTTAATTGTAGGAACTTCAAGTTTCGGTTTTTAATGATTCTTTTCAATATAGTTTGTTTAATTCATGATTATATCATATTTGGGTATGATTTGTTGCACATTACACATATCTGAAATGAGAGCTCCAAATGGCAACTTTGTTAATTAGCAGTTACTGATGTATCCGTCTAACTTTTCGCAAAATGGAATTTGAATTTGCTTCCGATGTATTTTTGAACTACGAATGTTATGTTATGGATTTTCAAAGCCATGGTTGATTAAACAAAGTTTGATCTTTTTGCAATGTTCGCAACTCAAGCTTGTTTTCTGAAAGCATCATGAGCTTCTCTGAATGTGAAAAAACTGTTGAACGAAAACGAGATGTGTTATATTAGATTAGCATGGAGCCTTCCAATTTATGTTTCTTAGTGTGAGAGTTGATTGGTCTTTCCAATCTTCTTTAACAATCCTTTGTGAAATTCGGTATGTGCATAGAGGTTCTAGGCAGCATATACTGTCCCCATGCACTTGTGGTTTTGCCTGTTGAGGTTTCTCAATTAAATATCCTACCTATAAGAATATCCTTTTTTCTTTCTTCTGGAAGAATGACTTGTGGTGTTAGTTCTCCCTTTGGTAGTATGTGCCAGATGCTTCATATAAACAAAAGCAAGTCTACCTCTTTCTCTAATGTCGGAATAAGTTCTCCATGCCAAAAGTGATATAAATTTTACAAACTTCTCGTATCGATGACATGTTAGGGAAAATTCATTGGTCATATTTCTTATTTCTAGTTGGTTGTTTCCTAGACACTTTGCTGCATAAGCCCATGCTGTAGGAAAAAAAAGTATATTTGTTTGAAATTTTAATGAAGAGCAAGGTTATAAACATCGATGGCAAGTTTAGCAGTACGTTCAGTAGGCTAAGAAGATGCCAGTACTTGTTCTGACTTATCTGCTGCTCATAGTTTGGTACCTCTTTTGTATTCTCTTTCTGCCGGATCTTGCCTTCTTGCTAGTTAGGAGATAAACAAGTTTGATCAAGACTTAATCAGGATTCGTGAATAATGGTAAAAAACAAAACATTAATCTGGTTTGTAAATTTACTGTTCTCTACACGTCTAGTTACCACTTGTCAGGTCCCAACCACACCTTTTCGTGTGTGTAGAAAATGATTAATTAATTATCTAAATTTCTCATCTTTGGTTGTTTTAGAGGATAGCTACTATCAATTGGCTTCTACATGTGTGCTCGCTTATTGTAAGTATAACAAAACAGTTTGTTTCATCAGTAAGTTTGACTGATTTGACTGTATCACTCATCTCCTCTCTCACCCCCTGTATCAGTCATATCAAGTCATCAACTAATATATTTTAAAAGGAAATCCTCAAACTGAACATTTTGTCAAAATGCTTATGTTTGGCCCGATGAACACTTTGGATGTCTTTTTATTATCTACTGCATGAATCTCAGGTGAATCTGTTTACCGTGGGATATGTGTATAACCTGTACCCATATTGGACAACTATGAATGATTTATGGAAGTGTTTACTCTATAATAGTTGATTAAGCAATGCATTACGACAATGACACGTGCGGTACATTAAATAGTATACTTAATCTTGTTACACATATTTACATGTATGCTTTCATCCATTTTAAATTGCAGAATTTATTTTTTGAATTTTGTCATGGTTTCAGTTACTGAGGAGCAGTTTGTTCTCTTGTTGTAAGTTTCAGTTGTTACTCTATTAGGTTTATGAGCCCCAGGATATGTTTCTTTCTTGTGTACTAGTTGGTGCACTATTGACATGTTAGTGTACAGTTTACATAATAATATATGTAAACATGTACACATATTTATATGTATTTAGCCTCAAGGTAGATTGTTATAGGAGAATGTTGTAAGGTTGCGTGAAAGAAGGTCTTGCACGTAGTTTCTGGAAGGGCTGAAATGCCATTGTAGATTTAAGATTTTTCGTTGTATGCATGTAGAAGTAAGTTTCTGTGTGTTTACATTTACTTTCTTGGATTCCAAAAGAGTGGAGATCAGCAGGCTAGAAATCTTGTTACGAAGTGTTTTTTATTTTTTTGGGATGTTCTGTCCTTTATTTTTATGGACTAAACTTTATACAGATCTTTAGATGTTCATGACATTATTATTGGTTGTTTGTCTTGTGGCAGAAGCTTAGCCCGTATTCTGAGTCGTAGTTGAATCCTCTCAAGTACAGGTTTGCACTTAATGCCGAATATCTCAATTTTGGATAATTTTGAATTTGCTTCAGTGAGAGCTTCTATTTACATAGACATCAGAGACATAAAGCGGGTTTCTTATAACGCATATTTCCTGCCGCTTTTATCTTTACACAGTTTTCATGCGAAATAGTCTGGCATCGTTTTTGAGTTAGTTGTGTGGAATGTGACCAAGTCGTGGTTCTATATTGTGCAGTTTGTGTAGATGTCTGAGTCGACTGGGAGTGGCTGACACATTGAGTCCAGCCTGCCGGAGTCAAGTCTGCTTTCTCTCCTCTGCAATAGCTCTTTCTCATGTATGAACTTTGGGAGGATTGTAGATGCTATTTGTATGGTGAATGAGGTTTAGGGTTTCTCGACGTCTTTCCTACTTTGTTCAACTGCTTTGTGACTCGATACTCCTTTTAGTTTCGAGGGATGTGCTTCTTGTTGCTCGTATGATACAAATTTAATTATTAGATGTGTCTAATAATTATCCTAGACGCCGTTTATAAATTTGGATGTTTATATTTTGATTGCTTGGTATGGTAAGGTACTTTCTACCACAAACTGTGATTGCATTACATTTCGAAGTCAATTCATTTTTCACCACAACCTGTGATTGCATTACATTTTGAAGTCGTTCATTTTTCTTGTGTCGGATTTGTCCGAAGAGTGATGCTAAGGATAGTCGTTCATGTGGCGCTGATTCGCTGTGGGTTCCTTCGTGTGGTGGAGTCTGTTCTGGACTAGCATAATGTTGTTCTTTTACTTCAACCCGGATGGATATATATGCCGGACGCGAGTGTTTACCCACAAGTGAATGTCTCGGCATGCAAACATCGTGCAACAATCCAACATAGTAACCCACTCATTCTTTTTTCAAACCGACTTTGTGATGACAATATCAGCAGGATAGCATCGATCGTAGGAAATTGTTGGTTAGCCAAGTGTTTCAATAATAAATACTTTATAAACAGAATGATCTGTTTGCATTTGGATAAAGACTTACACGACACGGCAATAAGTATACTGGAATGTCGAGACCTGTGCAAATTTTTGTTCACATGACGTAAACTTGAAACGAGATCACGATAGCTATATACCTATCTCTAGACATGGGGAAGTTTTTGTTCATGATATTGTAACATTAATCCGAGATATCATGATAACTGTATACTTATACCATGCAAGTTGTTTTCTTGTATTTAGGGATTGTCGCATGAGTCTTGACGCTGTCCATGTCAATCGTGTATTGCATAATACGAAACCGAGACCCAAAGTTTTGGAAATGGGTAGGGGTGTCAGTTACAAATATTACATCAACTGTAGACATATTGACTTACTAAGTTTGACTGACAAGGAAGGCATATGAAGCGTCATGTGCTGGCAGAATGAGACGGCCTCAATAACCACGAAGAAAACCCCTACCGCACGGCAAGATATTATTAAGTTAAGGAATTCTACGGAGACTTTGTTAAAAGTGAGACTATATTGATTTTTTTGTTATCTTATTATTTTGAACAATGTTTTGTAAGTTAGCATGAAAATTGCATAAAAAAAATGAGAGAACATTCAACTTTTAAGAGAATCTCTTTAGCATTTTTTTAACTAAGTTTGCATGTATTGATTGATGCGATAAAATGTTTCTACATCACTCATTATGTGATTAGCTATGTGTTTAGAATTATAAGCAGTTGTCTTATCTTTTCGTTGTAACAACTAATATAAAATATGACGTGTATTATAACTGGATTGTAAAGTAAAAGAGTAATTAATATTTAAACTTAAGGTAATATTAGGGAGATTTAATTTGAAGATTAAATTTACAAACTAAATGATGTGTCACCAATAAAAATAAGTACGTTTATCAACGTGTAAGTAATAAACCAATCATCAACTTCTATGTTTCTTAGTTTTCAAAATTTTATCTACAAATTTTATCTCTCTAATATTATTCTTAAACTTATTCTGAACCGTATATGTTAAGATTAATCTTATCCAGTTTCTTGAGAATTTTTGGCTTGCTATAACCACAAAAAATTCCTTGGAATAATGTTAATATAATTGTAGACCAAGGTCCAACATGCTGGATGTAAATTTTAGCTTAGCTTATCTTATCTTCTTCTTCTGTCCCCATGTTGTCTTTTGCTTTGCCTCGCCTCATCAGATGATGCGTAATATATAACAAGATAGGCAGTGTGACAAATTGACAATTAAAAAATGCAAAATTGTTGCAGTCCTATTGGAATATGAATGTGATTGTGGAAATCCTTGTAGATATGAGAATATATCTTATATTCTTATTATGAGTTGATTAGCTATGCCGCACCCTCTCTCTATATGACCTCTATAATTGTTCAGTAAATTATGTGTACAACAAAAATAATAATAAAAAATAATATTTTCCACGAAACGATGCAAATGAGGAAGCAAACCAATCAAGTCAAAGTAACATTTCTATTTCTTCACCAAACTAAAAGGACAATACTTTCATACCACCACTCACTTGTTCTCTCAACTTGTCAATCCACGCCTAATTCTTTTCGTTCTAACTTCAACCTAGGAGAGATTTTTAAGCGTTCAAAATATGAGTATATACGCTATGTGTTATTAATTAAGTAGAAAGATAATTTAAAAAAAAAAAATTTCTTCCCTTGTATAATATTTATGACGTACCGTTTCGTGTTCTAAACATATAATAAAAAATCTCTCCAACCCTAACCCTGACGGACCCCTCTGAAGGAAGATTTTTGAAAAACAAGTTCATTTGAGCAACATCAACAACATGCAATTAACAATTAAAAGGCGGAATCATGTTTATATGCACTCAAAAACAAAACTTAACCCATGAACTTCAAAGCCTAGTAGATAGGTGAACCAAGACTCAACTCAAAACAAAGTGAGTTGAGAAATCAATACCTTTGTAGATTCCTCTTTGCATAAGCAAAGGCTAATCACCCAAAGAGAGGGCCTTCATTCCTTGCATCTTAGATCCATGGATTTGGATGGATGAAAAGGTTTCTCCAAGTTCCCAAAATTGAGAACCTCTAAGTCTCCACACCAAGGCATAATGAAGAAGAAATGAGTGACCTTGGAGGAGTTTGATTGCTAGATGATCCCTCCAAGGTGGCCGAAATTTTAGAGAGAAAGGAGAGCTTGTGTTCTCATCCTTTCCCCAAAAATAACCCTTAATGAATTTTAGGCTATAAAGTCCTTTATATAGTCCCTTCAAATAAGTGACCTAATGGACCAAAAGCCCTATTCTTCTAACATGGCAAGCCTATAGGGTTTATTGGGCTTTCAAGCCCTTTGTTTATTCAAGTTGTCATACAACTTGAGTTAATGGGCTTGACATTCAAATCCCATTGGGCCTTGCAGCCCAAAACTAACCTGAGGTCTTTAACGAACTTATTCGTTTGATTAATTAACATATTAATTAATCCTAGCCTTAGATAAATAATTAAACCATTTAATTATTCTTACTCATCTCCTTTGAATCTTCAATCTTTACCTTACACGGTGTACGATCCATTAGGTTCCTTTTAGCGAGGCAGTGGGCGATTCAAACTCTTTCAAATCGATTGTGAATTGGAACTTACTTTCAATTCTCCCGTTAGTGATAATACACTTTTAGGGCTTCCACAAACCATGGTTGACGCCTAGCAGCATGTCATGGTTACCCAAGCTAATCAGAAGAGGTGGAGAACCTATTCAGTTTTAGGATTACAAATGCAATACGGTCTTTCTCTAATACAATACTCTTGACCACATTGTTTGGTTTGATAGTTTATTCATGTCTACTATCCAATGTGAATCTTGTGCTTATATGATTACCTTGAATGTGATCTGGAACGCATTCCAACATCTCATTCATACTCTGGCCAGAGATTCTAAATCATATCATAGAGTATTCTCCCTCAAACAGTTTGAAGGTTAGAGATCCCTTGTTGCGCATTCACTTGTCTCCATGGCTAAGTGGCTTAACCCCAACGATGCCGTGGACACCCTCCTGATGGAGTGACTTTGACATAATCAAAGATTAAGGACCTAACCATAAGACAACTGTGATGCCTCAGGTCAAAAGACTAATTTGCATTATCCCAACCATGAGTTCTCATGTGACATGAATATGAGAACTCTTTGTTGATCGTGTTCAGTGAACTCATTCTCTATTGAGCACCTACGTACTTGTCTTGATGTCACACACACCAATGACTCGAGACTAGTCACTCTCCCTGAGAGAAGACATAGCACGTACTGATCTTAACGGACTGTCAATGCCCAATTGACAATCCTATGATCAGGAACGTTTAGGATGTGTCAACGAAAGAATGGTCTCATGAATCTAACTTCTTTAGATATCATTCTTCCAATCACATATTCCTTGGACTTATCGTTTAAGCATATAACATTTATATGAGATGACTCAAACAATAATCTTTGCCCTTAATATTAAACTAGATTAGTTTAACATGTGAAATGTCCATAAAGTATCATCATATGATTGGTTTTAGGGCACATTTCCAACACCCTCTCCCCATTTTATCTTCAGATTTTATGTTTTTCTTTTAGGTCACAAAACTTACCCTCTCACAATCCGGGCACATAACTACTAATTACAATCTAACGATATTTTTCTTCACTTATTGATGAGAGTTGAGCACAATACTACTCACTGCAATCTAGCAATATTTTTCTTCATTTATGATTTTGTTGTACTTTTATGCAGAAACGGAAGCGAATTATAACAAAGTACCAAATATCAACATTGTAGACAAAAGCTAAAACAAATAATCTCAAACTAACACGAGATTTGCGTGGTTCGGCGTAAAGCCTACGTCCAAGAGTGAAGCACTACGAGGAATTTCACCAAACAAACGGAGATTACAAAAGAGTGTTTAAACTCTCACAACCCAAATCCCACAAATTACAAACCCTAAAGCAAATGAGTAAAGAACTCAAACAAACGGAGAAGATTCTCCCAAATTGCTCTCTAACTCACAAATTGACTCTCACCAAATTGCCACACGAATGAGCCACACGAAATACACTAACCCTAAGGTCCTATTTATAGTGCATATGACTAAGGTTACAATAAGAATCATAATAGGGAGTAAATCCAAATCCAAATTAAATAGGTAATTAACAAAATCTCTCCACCAAGGAAACCAACTCAGAAGTCAAAATCCAAACCCAAATAGGACACCAAAACCAAATAGGTAACACAAACCTAATTTTTTGCATCATCCTAATTTTGAGACGTAAAACCCAACAATCTCCACCTCGGCGAGAAATTAGCAAACTTCAAATTTGGGATACCAAAATACAAACGCAAACGTGCACCAAATTCTTTCAAAACCGATCTCCACCTAGACTCAAAAAAAAAAAAAAAAAAAAAAAATCCATAAGTCTTCACACTTGAAATTTCCTCTAACGCCTTCTCCAACAAATTCCATTACGGAAACTAATAAATATGAAACAAAATCCAAGCAAAAGCTTGAACATACAAACAAAACGTGCGAATTGCACTCCACCCAAAGAGCTTGAGTACCAAGCTCCACCTCCTCACATAACTTTTAGCGGAGTTCACAACAACGATTTTTTTCCAATGTTTGCCTCAACACTAGCAAAAGACTTATCAAAGGCCTTCTTTTTGCCCTTGAGTTTAGGGCAATGTACTTCCCAATGACCCTCCTTATAACAATAGCTACACGTGTTCTTTTCAAGTTGGCCCCTTTCCTTATTCCTTCCGTGAACTACGAAAGCTCCATCTTGTGTGTCAGACACTTTATTATTTAGCTCTTTAGAATTCAAAGCGGCTTTAATATCTTCCAAACTAAGACTTTCTCTACCATAATTTGGTCGTCCACACTTTTCAAACCCATCATAAGTTTATTGAATTCATCAACATGCCTATGAATTGACGTACCTTCATCCATATGAAGAGTATGCAAACTTTTCTTCAAATACAACCGTTTAGCAAGAGATTTAGTCATATACAAACTCTCCAATTTGAGCCACAATTCCGGTGCAGATTTGACGTTACCAACTTCATGCAAGACTTCATTAGATAAAGTCAGCATAATTGCTCCAAGTGCCCGCTCCATAACGTCTCCATTTTCCTCATCAGTCCATGAATTCGGCAAAGCCTTCACACCCTTTAGTGTTTTCAAAAGCCCTTGTTGAACTAACAAAGCACGCATCTTCAATTACCAAATACTGAAGTCATTGCCGTCGAACTTTTCAATATCAACTTTCACCGATGACATAGAAGGCTTCATGGTGACTGCCAAGCAAAGCCCAAGTTGAAACCTGGCTCTGATACCACTTGTTGTACTTTTATGCACAAACGGAAGCGAATTATAACGAAGTGCCAAATATCAAAGTCGTAGGCAAAAGCTAAAACAAAAAATCTCAAACTAACACGAGATTTACGTGGTTCGACGTAAAGCCTACGTCCACGAGCGAAGCACTGCTAGGAATTTCACTAAACAAACGGAGATTAAAAAAGATGTTTAAACTCTCACAACCTAAATCCCACAAATTACAAACCCTAAAGCAAATGAGTAGAGAACTCAAACAAACGGAAAAAATTCTCCCAAATTGCTGTCTAACTAACAATTGACTCTCACCAAATTGCCACACGAATGAGCCACACGAAATACACTAACCCTAAGGTCCTATTTATAGTGCATAGAATTAAGGTTACAATAAGGATCCTAATACGGAGTAAATCCAAATCCTAATTAAATAGGTAATTAACAAAATCTCTCCACCAAAGAAACCAACTCAGAAGTCAAAATCCAAATCCAAATAGAACACCAAAATCATAGGTAACATACAACCTAATATTTTACATCATCATAATTTTGAACAGTAAAACCTAACATATTTATCAGTGAGATTTCTTAAATTCAAAATTGCAAGAAACATACGGTTACCTTTTCCATTTGGTAAAGAAAAACTTAAATAATGTTTGGATGAGGGACTAATCAAATAATAAAATATAAATTAGAGAGGATTAGCGTGCCCCCTGTGAACATTGCAAAAGTTGGCGAGAGAGAAAAATCTGTAAACTGCTACTCAGAATGTGTCATCTGTAAATCTCGTTCAAATACTTTTAAAATGCCCATGAAAGACATTACTAATCCATTTAATTTACATTTTAAGCTCCATCACTTACTAATTGAACTCAATTTCTTTGAATTTGGAAGTCTCCATCCAAACATATAATCTGAGAAAACTGACAGTACTAGACATCTAATGGCTCTCATCATGATCATCATCTTCGTAGATAGCCTCCGTTTCCATTAGCAAGCCTCTGGATTTTGAGCTCCCCATCGCCGTTGATCTCTTACTCTGTAAACGGTTCTCCCCGCCCAGTCTCCGTCGCTTCAAAATTCTTAACGAACCGAACGCCTCCGTCTCATCACATCCCAAGCCAGAACCCTCATCCGCTTTCTCTCGCAATCGCTTCGACACCGAAAATTCCTCCTCCTCCTCTTCTTCACTGCTCGAACAACTTGCCGTCCGCGGAGGATCCGCCTCAGAATACGAACAACACGACAACGGAACCACCTGGTTCTCATCCTCATCACTCTCGTCACAATCAGCACCGTCATCCTCCTCCTCCTCACCATCAACGCCCTCACTCTCTGCTTCGCTTTCTTGAACCTCCGCGCGTCCCTCGAAATTGCTTCCGGGGAGTTCAACGCAAATCTGGCAGACCGAGACGGTGGGTGTGAGCTTGGGACCCGACCCTGTCCACGGCGTCGGCGACTGGCATCCGCGGCAAAGGAGGCTCCTCGGGTGCTTCGCCACTAGAAAGTTAGCTCCGCGAACCTTCCCGTCGCAGTCCCAACACAACCTCGCCTGGTCCGGCTCGCAGTGAACCCGCGCCCGGACTCCGCAAAGCTGGCAGTCTCTCATTTTCCTCCTGCACCCTCTGTCTCAGCACACCAGTATATGTGCGCATCGCGCACTCGCAGCCTTTAATATCAAAAACGAAAGTAGTCCGGGGGCATGTTCGTCAATACAGGATTTAATATCTTCAACACTTCCTTCGAAGTTGTTAAGGTGTTTTCTCCTGCGCTGAGGTCCACCTTAACGCACGTGATGATCACGTGACATTTCCATTCTCTCCGCGTGGCGGGGAATCAGTGGACATTGAGTTGGAATTGTATGGGCGCGTACCTACACCTTCTGTTCCTCTACATGCTCGGCCTACCACCTCAAATCCCTCATGAAAAGGGATCCTCCACCAAGTCCACAAAATTCATTAATCAAAATCCTTGGAATTTGATCCAACCCTAAAAATAAGAGTTTTATTTAAAAGTTATAATGATTTTAGATGTTAGATTAAATTTCAAAGATTCGGATTGATGAACTTGATGGAAGGGATCGATCCATTTCCATCCCTCATTGATCCAGAGCACGCCACATGTCGTCAGGTTTATGGAGCAAACTTTACGTGTCTCGATGCAATTGCCGCGACTAGATTTTATTTTTCATTGGATTATGTGCTGATGTGGCAATCGAGTGTCTATTTATCGTATATTATACGGTTAATTTTTATCGAATACTATTTATATTTAATTTAAAATAATTTTTAACCATACGATGTACGATAAACAAACACGATTGATTGAACAATTGAATTCTCACCATGAGGATCCGGAAAGGATCCTATTTCCCTCCGGTTTCCAAAGTTTTGCCAATGTGGATAGTCGCAGGCCACAAAGGGGCGTGAGGCCACGTGACGCCAACCTGGGGCTTTGGCCTTGGTAGGCCCATCGTTACGCAAGTCTATCTGGTGCTAATAATAATAATAATAATAATTTGTGTTGGCAGATAGGATGACATTATGTGTTTGTTTTGTCTGAAATATGGTTCAAGAATATTGGGACAAATATTTGGCCCATCAGTTCTGACCAAGGGAATGGTTTGATTGAGGGCCTTTGGCCATGTGATTCATTTTTATTTCATTTAATTTATAAAATTTGATTTAAAAATTTAATTACGTTAGCATTACTTTAAGAATTACATATAATATAACAGGATAATGACATCAACAAATCCTATTAAACAATACCCATACTAATTTAGGGATCATTTGAATAATGGTTATGAATTAAAAGTGCTTTCTAATTTTTGCTTTAAATATTAATCATTTGGCAAGAAGCACCTGGAGTTAGGGTGGGTAAACAGGTACAGGACCCGTGGGTCAGGGTGAGTGGTGTAGGTTCGGGGCAGGTACGGGTTGGTTCCTATTTTTTTTGGGAATAAACGGGTTGGGCCGGGCCGGGCCATTATTATTTACGGGGCGGGCCGGTTCCTCCCCTAGAAAAACGAGGCCCCGGACCGACCCATTTCTAATTATAATCAACAGTTGATAGGAGCATATTTATGCGACTTTGTTAGTTTAATTCCTTGCATTTACTTAGTTAGTTCTTAGTTATTTTAGTATGTTAAGCTATTTTCTTCTGTTTGTAGGTCCAATTGACTAAAGTAGCAAGAAAGTGCAATTTGGAGCATTTTGGAGCAGTGTTGGGCTTGGAATGGTTAGCACATGAATGAAGCAAGGTGAATGGACGAAATTGAAGACCAAAGGAGGCTAGGAATCTGCTAAAGAGATGGAAGAAATTAATTCAAGACTTTGAAGAAAAGGAATCAGCTACAAAGAAGGAAACATAAGTCAAACTTCCTTATTTTCACTTAGTCAATCCTAATCTTTTCCTACTTAATTTCCAGCTGTTAAGGGGGGTTCCTAATTACTTTAGGACACTTAAATATAAGTTCTAGAAGCCCTAATCCCAGTCAAAGAGGGATGCCGCACCCTACCCCTTCCTTTCTCTTCCTTGCCGTGCAAGGAACCACATTTCCCTTTCCTATTTCCTATTTTCTGTCCATGCCACAACTTCCCTTCCTTTTCTCTCTTAGGAATGTGATTTGTTACCCTTTTCTTGGAGGATTTGGAGTCTTAAAACCTTCCCGAATTAATTAATTAATGCCTTGCCCTTTCTCCCATTATTTTAGACAATCTGCCGCACAAAATAAGGCCATTCATCATTCATTCATTTAGCCATTATCCATCCTCTACCACCAGAATTCGCACCATCCATCCACCACAACCCAATTTCATACCCAAACACCCTTATGCCGAAATTTAGCAAGGAAAAAGGAGAGAAGACCCCTTGGAGCTGTGCTTGCCATTCAAGATTGGATTGTTGGAGCGTTTCTAGGTGTATTCAATCTTTGTTTTCAATGTTTAATTTAAGTTTTCTTTGTTTAATTGTGAACATGAGGAGCTAAACTTGTTTTAGCTAGAGGAGACTTTGAAAGCATGATTATATTTGCAATATGAATTGATTACTTCTAGTTGTGATTTCATAAATCGTGAATGCAATTTACTTAACTGTTGGATTAAGAACTTATTCTTGTATGTTGATTAAGGATGCATACTTAGTTTGTATGCATGAATTTGATGCTAGAATATAAGGGAGTTTCACATAATCGTTATAAACTTATATTCACAAGTAGTGAAGGTCGCTGGTCACGATCGTGTTAAGTTGAATTCCTGGCATGAGTATTATGATGTCAGAGTTATGAATGCCTTGTCAATGCTTATGATTTTCACAAAGCTTAATGATCTTTGATTGTATCTCTATTATGTTGTTCATGTAAGGAACTATTGAAGAATAATTTGGTTGCTGATGCGTTTTCCATCCAATTCAATGACTTAAGGAAAATCTGAGGGTTAATTAGTGATGTCACGGTTAATCTGGGGTGTTGAGGTTCATGGTTTATTGAAAAAGCAACTGGAAATCAATTTGTATGCAAGTGTGGAGAAGGACCCTCTAGCTAACTTATCACCCATTAATTCACCTAATTTCGTATTAAACTTAGTTTGTTTCTGCAATTTACTTGCTTTTACTTCAAATTTGTCAAAAACCCAATCCCCTTTACTTTGTTGTGTCATATTAGTTAGAATCTGTCCTATTTTGTGTTTTTAAGTGTTTTGAGTCAAAACCAATTCAATTTTCGTCCAAAGTAAGTACTAGAGTCTAGTTTGAGGTTATTTGATTGTTTTGTTCTGTTTTGAGTCTTTTTAGTTTGTTTTGAGTTCTTTAAGTCTAGTTAAGTGTTTTTTTCAAGCCTAGTTTTATGTTTTAAAGTCAATTTTAAGTAGATTGGCAATCCCTCCTAATCCCCGGCCTCGAACGATCCCTACTTGCATCTTTACTACAATTGTCAACAAGAGGGTTTAATTTGTGTGCTAATTTATAACACATCAACAGTCAAGATTGATAACCTATCATCCAATTTGAACCGTTAATTTCTAACCTAGGTTTCCGGAATCAGTTTCAGTCTCACTCTCTCACTTCCACCTCTCCACCATCTGTCACTCCCTCGACTCCTTCGACTTGACTCCCTTGACTCAGACGACATCCTAGAGAACCCAACCCATCATCAACGCTACAACCAACACAACGACACCACCACCACCCATCTAGCCATCCTCCGACCTCAACGACATCCCAGGACCCAGAGAACCCAGGTCCCACAACCTCGATTCTCTCCTCTTCGACAACACCACCGCCATCGTGACCACCATCACCCATCACTGACGTCGAGGATATTGCTACCAGCTTAGATTCTTTTACTTCATCGGCTATCGTAAGTCTACTTCTCCGAATTTTATTTTTGTTGATGCGGAGGATCAGTAGCATGAATAATAGGATTTGATTTGAGACCAAATCTTTAGGTGGGAGTAATTTGATGAATGCATGAACATTTGGGTGAAGGAATTGTGGATCTGTTTGGATGGGAGTGGGATTTGGGATTTGAGATTTCGGATTTGTGTTGGGATTTGGAGTGTTTGGTTATTGGTTGGGATTGGGATCGGGATTTCAATATGAGTAGGCAATTTTGAATTTAACTGGAATTTGGATCAAGAACAAGAACAGCGTTTTTCATATTTGGCTTTTTTTTTTTTTTTGTGGTTAGTGTTTCATGTATGCTTATTTATCTAGGTTGTATATATGTAAATTATGCTTATTTGACTATGTGTGTGTGTTGTGTGTGTATGACGGCTTCTGCCTGATTTCATATTTTAATATGAAGTCTGGCGATTTATATTTTTTTGTGGAACAACGCTTGCTATTTTCTTGTGCATTTAACTTGAGTTTATAATTTCAATTTTAGTAATTGGAATTAGTTTTATGAAGATGGTCTCTCTAGTGCACAACCCTTGTATCAGGATGGCTTTTGTGTATGCCTTTATTGAATATGAATCATCAGTTGGCTTGATGAGTCTATTTGGTAAATAATTAAAGTACGAATCTTGCGTTATAAAATCCAGATTCCAGATGGTTTTATGAGGCCTACTTCATTCATTTATATTCTATTTTTCCTTACAGATTCAATAAGGAATGTTGTTGGAACTTGGACGTTGGATGTGGTTTCAGATGTTAATTTGGAATTTATTGCAGATGTTATGTTTATGTTGTTTTGGATTATTTGATTTTTGGACTTCGGAATTCGGATGTCTTGGACTTTCGGATATTTTGTATTTTGATTTGATATTTAGATGTTGGACGATGTAATGTTGTTATTTTTGGATGTATTGTTAATCCATGAACTTGGATGTTGGACTTTGTATTTAGATTGGATGTGAATCATTGCAATGAATTTGTGCAAAATCTGCCTAAATGCAATTTGCACTGGTAGACTGGTAGTGCCATAATGGTAGCGAATTTGTGCAAATTTTAGTTTTTTTTTTTTTTTTTTTTTTTTTTTTTTAATAAAATAAACCAAGGACCCGTGGACCTGACCCGTTTCAACCGGGCCTGGTAAGGTCTGGTTCCTATATTGAAAAATGTAATCCCCAGCTCGGCTTGACGCTTCTCCTTTGCACTCGGGTCCGATCCGGTCCGGTCCCTTCAAAATTGGGCCCTGGCCAGCCCATGCCGACCCTTACCTGGAGTGGTTTTTCGAGAAGCACTTAGAGCATTCTAATGGGGTTTTTATTTTCTTTGAGGCTACTACATTGATAGCTCTAGTGAAAAATTTCATTCCTAATGGACCAGAAAATGGGATTACATCCACCACATGGATTAGCAACTTCATTCCTTGGATAGCGAAAAATTAGGCACCATCTATTCCCAAAAAGCAAGAGGACCCACACCAAATTGATGGCCCGGTGTTTTTTTTTATAGTTTAAAAATGGGTGGGCCCTATTTCAAATTCCAAAACATGATTTTGATGGTTTATTTTTCAATTTTTTTTTATGATTTAAGAGTTTATTGTTAACCGATTATTCAAGAAAACATAAACGACTCATGCGTCATTGATTAAGAAAAAAATGTTGTGCTTTGTGTTTAATTTTTTAAATCGAAAAGTTCACAAAAGAAAGTGATAAAATAACATTGGTAGTATAGAGACCTAAACCGAAAACATAAACAAACAACATACTTAAATTGTAAGGCCATTACAATTTTGTAATTTGAAAGCTTAAACAAGCAAACGGACCTAAGATAATCAACATATGACATAAGACAAGATTGAGATGCGATAAATCCAATACAAGGGATGTAATGAAATGAAATCTTATATTGTATGATTTCATAGAAACAAACTAACGAATAAGATTGAGGCAAGAGAACCTAATCCAATGGTACATAAGTGATGAAATCTGACTTTGTCACTTTGTCAGAATTTGAATTTTTTTAGGTTGAAAAGTTCATTAAATCTTTTTTAAGATAGCATGTCCAAAAATCAACTTAAGAAAAGTTAAGACAAAAGTAAATTTATAATTATATTACTACATAAATAAATTATAGCCCTATATAGAGCACGAAAGATATATAACCCCTCACTGATAAAGATTCTTTTTTAGAGCACGAAAGATTCCTTAGATCATCTCCAATGGAGAAGGCTAACGGGTTATAGGGCTAAAATATGGCCTGATTTGGACAAAATTCATCTCCAACTGAAGGCTGGGCCAAAAATTAGCGGAGCCCACCAGGCCAAAACATAGCTAAAGGGCCACCAGGCTGACCAAATTTGGCCTGGTACCCAGCCCGTTTTCTGGCCCTAGCAACTACACTTGCAATGAGTTGGACAGATCCATTGGTACTATAATTTACATTTATATTATATTTATTTATTTAAGAGTGTTATGGGGAGCAGAGCAAGGGTACTAATTAGTACTAATTGGTAGTATCACTAACCCCATTTTTCAGCAAGGGTCTTGTATTTTGACCATGAGTCTAATTTGGGGAGCAGAGCAAGGGTCTTGTAGTTTGACCATGAGTCAAACATGAGTCTAATCTGGTCAATGAAACTTAAACAACATTTAGTGACAAGTGACACTCAAAATATGTCTGAAAACCTCATTTTAATATGGTAATTTAATTCAATTAGTCAATAAAATTAAAGAAAACACTTGAAATAATAAATTATTGAGAGGGCTAAAAAATAGCCTCATTCGATTGGAAATGATATATAAAATGGCATGTCACTATTCATTAAAAAATAATTTCTTGCAGGGCTCTAATCTGGATGGCGGCTAAACATAGCCTCTTCAGTTGGAGATAGCCTTAGAGTTCTTAATTGGGCTACATCCATTACTTTTCTTGCCCCATATAGAGCTTTTCATTGCGGGGTGCTCTTAGGAGGTGCTTTGAGATGTGAAAAAGGAAACACTTAGTTTATTTAATGAAAGTCTTTCAACTTTGAAACTACTTTTTTAAAATCGAAAGGTCTGAAATACCCTTAAAATTTCAAAATATCAAAGATTGTTTTAGGCTCTCTGGGCTGTGCAGACTTGTCAGCGATGTCCATTGATGTCCTTCTTGCAGGCCTCCTTCCCGTCGAGTTTCTCAAAATCTCTCTGATTCAACCAGCTTAGCAATATCCTCCAGCGACCTTCACCACACCCTCACTCATCGACACCTCTCTCTGGTCTCAGTGGTTGCAAAATTCACTTGCAAAAGCTCCAAAGAAATTAATATGTCAATGGAATAGAAGAAGGCCACATGAAAAATAGAAAACCATTACAAGAAATTGAAGCAAGATTGCCAAGAGTTGTCACGCCCCGATCCCAACATAAGTCCAGGATCGACATGTGACGTCAAAAACAACCCGTATCTCTAACATACCCCGTCTCCGGGATATGGGCAAAGCACAACTCGAGATCCAACTGCATAATAATTTTCGTATACTTGATGGCTACACCTAACCTCCTCCTTAGATTGCCTACGTACCCTAAATAGGGATTAAGCCATTCGTAGTTCGTCATTTGTCAAACTCTAATTTTTTCATAAAATACTTCTAGCAAGAATCATAGAGTACCACACTACACATCAACCTTACGCCAAACAATAATTATCACCTTATCATGCACGCAGGTAAGCCATTCTCACACATATGCTTCCCAATTCATCCATCATATAAATCACTATATTTCACATCATACTGCAATTCATAGTATGCAACATCTCAAAGAACAGTCAATGAAGCGCAGTAGAATCACGGAGTAGAAGGGACTCAGGACCATCACTCAACGGAATCCATATGGATACAATTCTAGACCATCACTCAACGAAACCCATATGGATATGATTTCGGACCATTACTTAACGGAATCACGGAGTAGAAGGGATTTCAGACCATCACTCAATGGAATCTATGTGCATACAATTCCGGACCATCAATCAATGAAATCCTGGAGTAGAAAGGATTCCGGACCATCACTCAACGGAATCCATATGGATATGATTCCAGACCATCATTCAACGGAATTGTGGAGTAGAAGGGATTCCGGACCATTACTCAACGGAATCCATGTGGATATAGTACCTACCGAATGTACCAGGTATATATAAACCTCATCATCCCTATAAATTACAACGTAGTCACCTACAATATCAACTTCTCATGACCATTAACTATTTTGTCATACCAACATAAAAGTTATACATAATACTTCTAATAAGATTCTAGGTTCACATTGTCATAAAAACAATCATACACATCATGCCAATCATACAAATCAAACCACATTTCATAAAAATTTCCAAGCTATAGTTGAATCACAATTAATAAAACCTAGATCGATGGCTAATAATAAAAATAACAATTCAATAGAAATCACATTTAATAAACAAGTATAACTCAATTTGGCACCATTAGTATATAAATCGAGACACTCGTCTTCGTGATGAGCCCATTAAGCTCCATGAAATCTCATCAGCACTCTATGCTAAATGACACGATAGAATAATTCCGCTAGTTGACTAAATAGTCAACCGTCAATCAATGTTGAAGGTAGGGTTTACAACCCTAGTAGTCTAATTCGGAAGATTCGCCTATCCAATTTCTGATCCGTAACTTCCCAAGGGTCTTTTTAATTTCCGGAACAATCCAACGGTCGGATTTCTTCCAATTGCTAAAATTACGTGGTGGCTGATGTTTAATTTTATAAACTTAGGAAATCAATCCGAGAAGATATGTAAGTCAGATTCCCGATCTGTTAGTTTGTAATATCCTCAAATATTATGTATTATTATTTATTTAAGTTTGATGCCAATCCAACGATCTGATCACAATTCATAAAATGTCCAAGTGGCGGTCTCTATCAAAACTATAGTCATACGATGAGATTTCGTCAATTGAATGTCACATATGGAATCAGGGTATCCAAATAGTCTAGCAACGGCAGGTGGGGTCTCGGCCCACGTGCTGCCGCTCGACTTGTTGAAAAATTTAACTATTTTAAAAAATTAGCAAATTTTACAAGCATGTAGATCTCAAGGAGGGGAGAAATTTACATACCTGGGCCGAAGTCCAATTTGGCAGGGAAAAGCCTGAAATCAGCATTGATACGCAGGAACCCTATAATTGGGTGTTCCTTGATTTGTCCTCAAATCGACTTCGACGCTCAAACCAATGATTGTGAATTGTTCTTAAGCTCAAGGGAGGTATTTTGATGGTGACGATTGATGGGGAGGGTTGTAGAAAAAAATGAATTACCATCGGGTGTCCTCGAAGGTGAGACGATGATGAGATGTTTCTAGGTGGTGGCTCGACTTAATTCGCCATTGGCCGAAGGAACCAACAGTTCCATTGTTTCCGATCGAGTCGGGTCGCAAAGATCTGGGTAAGGGATCTATGATCCCATGTTTCTTTCCCCTTTTCCTTCCTTCCTTCTTCTTTCTCTATTGGTCACCTTTCTTTCTCTCTCATTTCCCGATTCGGCCACCCTCTCTCATTTCTTATTCCTGTTCTCTTCTGCCCTTCCTTTTTTCTGGTTGGTCTCCTCGATTTCTCTCTTTTTTTTTCTTTTTTTCTTTTTCCCTTTCTCTCATTGGTTCCTTTCCAAAATAATAGGAACCCCTCAAAATGTTAAATTCCTATTTTATTTAAGAAACTTCTAACGTTCGTAATTTCTCCTTAATACAAATACGTAGTTTGCAATAGTGAAGTCCAGGAAAGGGATTTCACAAGAGTCACTGTGTTAGTTTTATGCTGGAGGTTGGTGTTCAAATAGTGAGAATGTGAAGGTAAAAATGCCCCACATTGGTAAAAGAGAAACCTTGCATGGGCTTATAAGAGGTTAGGCTACTCCTTATAATGCTAATTGGTTTTATGGTGGAACCTTAACTTTCTTCATGGTATCAGAGTAGGTTGGCTCACTTGTGAAGCCCATCGGCCACACGTACTCCACATCAACCAATTTGTGTTGTCTACGTGTTTGGCTTGAAAATTCTCCACATGTGGGGGCATGTGAGAATGTGAACGTAAAAATGTCTCACATTGGTGAAAGGAGAAACCTTGCATGGGTTTATAAGAGGTGGTGCTACTCCTCATATTGCCAATTATTTTTATGATGGAACATCAACTTTCTTCAAAATACAGTTAATTTCTAAAAATTTTGCAACCTAAATAAAAAACCTTGAAAGATTTACATCAACCTTTCTTCAAACAAACCGATAATTATGATTTGAGATGAACTTGATACGTATTTGGTATAAGGGAGAAATAGGAGCTCATTGGAAAATAATGTCCTATATTTATCAGTACTAAATGCTTTTTTCATTTGGTAGCCAAACACTATACTTTAGTATCTAAAGCACTGATCAATGTTGAAGCACCTATTTGGTTGCTTGTGAAGCAACACACTACTTTTTCATAAAAACGTTACGAATAAGTATTACTGATAAAAAGCGCGGAAGACATTTATAGTCACTTAGTATCACGATAAAATGATAATTATCTTCACTTGTAAGTGATAGATTTTATGTTCGAATTTTATATATACCAAGTTCGATGACAATTTATTATGCTTCTTTAGTGTAAATATGTCGTCATATCTAAGAAAACAAAAACAAGACCTATATAATCTTGTATTAGAAAACAAAAATAAATTGGATATTTTTGTGCAGATAATTATAGTTAACGACATGATGTTTTTTTTTTTTTTTTTTTTTTTTTTTTGTAACACAAGATTATATTAATCCGGATGCCGAAGGTATACAAGATGGCTTACAGAGAGGCAAACAACCAACCATGGCACCAGAAAATAGATAGTGTAAGGAACTACATGGAGACTGACTCTGCACCTAATGTGAAATGTCACTCCTCACATTACCCACAAAGAAACCTAGTGTGGATAGGGAAGTCCATCATTACAGAGAACATGAACTAGGGAAGATGGAGGTTTGTCCATCTAAACCACATTGCACATTTCCCTACTTCACCGTGACGCCAAGAGGTGTGTAGCTTTGTTGGCCGATCTTGGAATCCAAGACCAGCGACAGTCATGGAAAGTCCTTCCCAATCTAGCACACTGGGAAATTATAGGGAAGTCGTCCCATCTGCCATTTGAAAGCGAATCCTGCAGACATGAGATTGCATCAGAGGAATCAGATTCAATTATCACTGAACTCTCACCCAATTGGTGACCCAGCTCACAACCATGCTTGATAGCTAGCGCCTCTACCATAGCCACACTGCCAACCTTCATGGGATACCCACTTGCACCCAAAAAATGCCCCTCATGGCCCCATGCAAGCACCCTTGCAAAACCCAAGCCTAAATTTGCATCTCAACTAGCATCCACTTTATGACCCTTGGGTTTGGAGGAGTCCAAGTAACGGGAGTCACCGATGGTCAAGAACTAGGTATTGTACGAGTGCCTGATGATTGGGTAGCTGCCAAGAAAGCCCCTATTGAAGTGGAAATTGTGCGGATTACCTACCTAGGATTGATGGGTTGGTGATTGAAAAGAAAGTTACATCGTGTCTTCCAAATGTGCCAACAGGTAAAAGCAACATAAGATAAGACCCGTTTCTTATCAGACTTCATTCCAGGAATCGCCTCTAGGCAATTAATTGGACAAGCCAACCATGTTGTAACTTCACACCGCTGTATCCTTATGCTCAATTCTCCCCCAAACCACACCAATTCCACCCATGGACAGGATAGGAGAAGATGCTCAATGGATTCTTCTTGAGCATTACAAATAGGACATATAGAAGATGGAGAAGATCATTTCAAAAATAAATTTTCCATAGTAGCAATTGCCGCATTAAGATTCTTCCAAAGAAAACACTTGATCTTAGGTAAAGCCTCCATACTCCACACCCATTTCCAAATAGAATTTGGAATAGTAGTCGAAGTTGAAAAACTTATGTGTCATGGTAGTCCCTGGCGGGCACGAGCTCAATGGTAACCCGAACGAACATTATAGGTGCCATGGTTATCAAAAGGCCACAACAAATGATCATGACACAACAGGTCACCAATAGGTGTGTCCAAGATGGCTTCATAATCTCTTAGCCGTACAAAAGATTTCAAGAATTCAATATCCTATTGCCCAATGGCTGGATTAATCAAAGAGGTCACCTTCAAAGTTCTAGTGATAGACACCACACTCAATGGTTTCAGTCTACCTAATGGGATGTGTAGGAGCCATCTATTTTGCCAAACTTAAACCTATCAACCATTCATAATTTGTCAATGAGTGGCCCTCAACAATATATCTCATCCCGCCAATAAACTAGACTAAGCCTAGGAAGCACGTCCCACCCTCCCCCCCCCCGCTTAGCGTCAAGGAAAGAACAAGTGGGAAAATATCGAGCTTGAAGAACTTGTGCCCACAACGTATGCGGCTCCTGAATCAGTCTCCAACATTGTTTGGCTAACAGAGCATCATTAAAAGATTCAAAATGCCTAAAACTAAGTCCACCTTCAGCCTTGGAGCTGCATAGCCTCACGTTGGAGACCCAATGGATGCAGTTTTCTCCACCTCCGTTACCCCCACCAAAATTGAGAAATCATGGCATCAAATTCATTACATAATGTCTTAGGGGATTTAAAAAGGTTCATCGGGTAGGCTGGAATTGCTTGGGCCATCGCATTGATTAAGACATTTCGCCTCGTTTGTGAAAGCATTGATTGTTTCCAACCTTGCAGTTTCCCCAAAAGTCATAATTTGACGTATGCCAAGCCGTATTTCTTCGACTGTCCCTATATAGCTGGGACCCCCAAATAGGACCCTGGGTCTTTAACTTTCATAATGCCCAAAATGTCGGTCAGTTCCTTTAATAAACCCTTCGGAACATTTCTGCTAAAGAAAACACTTGATTTCTGTTTGTTTACCTGTTGTCCTGAGGCTAAACAATAATGATCAATTAACTGAATGAGACGCCGACAGTTTTCTCTAGTTGCCGTTAGGAAAATGAGAGTATTATCAGCAAAGAACATATGGGATATAATGGGACCAGCCGTATTCATCTGCAGTCCTTGTAACCACTTCCGAACACTGGCCTGTTTAAGCATAAGGGAAAAGACTTCACTAACGAAAAGAAATAAATATGGCGATAAGGGATCTCCCTGACGCAGTCCTCGGGAGGGAGCAACGTTTGATGCTGGTTGACTATTAAGGAGAATTGTAAAGCTAACTGAAGAGAGACATCTCAAAATCAAATTCCTCCAACGTGAATTAAAGCCCATCTTCTCCATCACTGCCAACAAGAAATCCCATTCCACCATATCGTACACCTTATGCATATCCAATTTAAGCCCAAGCTCGAACTTATGTCTTGCCTTTCTAAGTTTGAGAAAATGGAACTGCTCGTGAGTGATGCATATGTCAACTTGTATTTGTCGACTAGCTACAAACGCATTATGTGTAGGGGATATCAATTTCTGCAATAACACTTTAAGTCGGTTCGCCAACATCTTGGAGAGCACTTTATATGAGTAATTGCATAAAATAATGGGTCTGAACTGTGAAACCGTTTCGGGCTTCGGCACTTTCGGAAATAAGACAACATGAGTGGCATGAATCCGAGTTGGATTCTGTGACTCTTCTACAATGTCCCAAACTAGCTGATTCCCATAATTTGTAGTGATATCCTAATAAGAGTGGTAAAAAATACCTTGGAGGCCATCCTTACCTAGAGCTTTAAGGCCGCCCATTTGTGTTGCAGCTTGTTTAAACTCATCCACAGAAACCGCAGAGTAAGTTGGGCATTCATATCCTCCGTGACTTTTGGAGTGACACAATTCAAGATATCCCCCCAATCACGATTCCCCTGTGACGTAAAAAGATCAACAAAATGAGCATCAATCATATGCCTAATCCTTCTTTGGTTGGCCACCCATTCTTCACGGTTGTTCTTCAACAAAACCATTAAATTCCGCCTTCTCCGTTGTAAAGTCATTTGGTGGAAGAATTTTGTATTTGCATCCCCCTCCGTGAGCCACTTCACCCTGGAACGCTGGTGCCAATAACTTTCCTCTTGTCGCCACAATTGATCCACTTGTTTATAGAGCTTATCAATTTTCTGACAGTTATCCCGCCAATTCCCTTAAAGATTCCGTAGTTCATTCAACATATTTTGAATTTTCCACCCACATTCTTTGAACTTCTCTTTACTCCATTTCCTCAATTTATTACGGCAATCATTGATTTTTAAAGTCTAACGCTCCGCATGGTTGCCATCCCTAGGAGTTGCCCACACTTCGTTCACTAGTTCTCTGCAACTTGCTTCTTTGACCTAGAAGGGCTCAAACTTGAATAGATGTTTCCCCTTCAACCTTCGGTTCCTCATGTAATAAAATTGGACAGTGGTCGAACCCTAGTACTACATCATGTGTGACCATCGAGTTAGGCCATAGCGTTTGCCACTTATCATTAACAAGCACCCGATCGAGGCGGGCCTCCAACAACTGACCATTCCTCGTTCCTCTCTATGTATATTGGGGACCATTGAACTCTAGGTCCATAAGCTCCAACTTACTCATAAACTTCGCCAGATAGCGTGGTCGGTTGTATCGGACTTCAGTTCCACCTACTTTTGTAGAGTCCCACAAGAATTCATTAAAATCGCCACCATAAATCCAGGGTATGGTGTTTGGGACAAACTGTTGGTTCATATGACTCCAAAAATCCGTATTGTCAACTTTATAAGACGTGCCATAGATTCCTGTAAATCAAAAAACACATTGTACATCCACCAACTTGTAGTGAGCATCTATATAATGCTGAGAAACATTTTTCTTATGTTGTCATTCTGTGTAATCTGTCAGCAGTCTTCGCTTGCTTCCCATAAATTGCATCTACTACACCATGAAGTTTAGTTTTTTTCTGTGGAGAAAGAACTGTTTCCTGGTTTTGCTTGCCATATCCCATTTCGAACTGCTACCTGACATATCATGTGGATCCCTTTCAACCTCCGACACCTTTTTGTCCATACTCAATTCGGCCCACCGCTTACTGTAGTATCTTAGATCACTAATTTGAGACGTCCCTGTTTCCCATCCACTCGAACTGCACCTTCCTGCTTGCAGTTCCGGAGTTTGAACTTCTTGATTTTGTTCTTCTCCACCATATAACGCCAAAGGCTTCGTACTTATCTCAACTGGATTGTGGACCAACTGACTAGAATCTCTTATTCTCCCCTGATCCGTAATATTATTGGCCGCCCCCCCCCCCCCGGTCGTTGTAGTCTATGCCACCTCTTCGAGTTTTTACCCTCGACATTCTGCACTGCCACCTTGTGAGAAGTCTATATTGATGTGTCAACGTCATGAGTGATGGCTTCGACATTGGTCCGCATGCTACCTTGATGGGTTATCCTTAAGCTCATTCGTGACACCCCGGTAATCGACGATCTCCCATGATAGTTAATTGTCATGGAGACTCAAAGATGTCGCAGACTGGCACCACCTTTGTCCAGTCCCCATACTCGGCCATGCCACCGTTGGTAAGTTAAAATGCATATTTCATATTCGAGTGTCCAATCCGACCACACCGATAACAGAAGTCTTTTAATCTTTCATATCTGAATTCAACCCACATTTCCAAATTATTATCCCTAGGAATCCAGCATCCAATAGTTAGTGGCTTTGATGTATTAATTGCCACCCTCGCTCTCAAAAAAATCCAATTGCCTTTGCCGAGTCCTTCAATTCCTCAAATTCCCCAATTTGTGAAGCTAGTTTCCGCACATTTTCTAAAGTTACTAGATATAGGGGAACATCTCTTATTTGTACCCAAAATGGAACAACTTCCAGATTGATTTCCTCTAAAGCTAGCTCACTTGGCCATTTTTTAATAGAGAAATTTTGTTTCATAACTGCCCACGGCACCTGTTCCAGAATTTTCACTGCAGTATTTTCATCAAGTACTGTAATAATAAACATATTATCTTTTACCTACTTCACTTCTATTTCCCCCATCTCCTTCTAGAAAGATCGAAGAATTTTTCTAATTCATCATTTATTGAAGGGTTTATGTACCAAAGCTACACCTACTAACTTGACGCCCCACTCCAAAGTAGTAAGCTCCAAGTTTCTCTCTAGATGAACCACTAATTCCTCAACAGCCTCTCCTGCCATGAGGTGTTGTGAAATAATTTTCTCACAGGCCAGCCAAATAGAGATATACGACCAATAATCACTTGAAATGACTTGCAGATAAGCTGTAGTTGTTTTCTTTGTTCACTCACCCTGCACGCTTCTCTCAAACTCCAATAGGAAATACAGAAGAAGCACCAGCAAAAAAAGAGATTTTTGTATTCCACAATTAAGGGTTAAGTTGGATCGTACCTTGTCTTTAATGTTTGATTGAATGTTTGTTGGGTCAATTAGCTGTACCTCTATTATTTCAGACAGCTGAAGGTCATGCTTTCGCAAGATTGAGCCCTGAAGTAGGTGAGGCCATAATAGTAACCGCTGCATTAAGGGTCTTCCACAGAAAACACTTAATCTTAGGTAAAGCCTCCATACTCCACACCCATTTCCAAATAGAATTTAGAATAGTAGCTGAAGTAAAACAACTCATGTGTTGTGGTAGTCCCTGGTGGGCATAAGCCCAATGGTAACCCGAATGAACAGTATAGGTGCCATGTTTCTCAAAAGGCCACACCAAACGATCATGACACAACGGGTCACAAACAGGTGTGTCCAAGATTGCTTAATAGTTTCTCAGCGACACAAAAGATTTCAAGAATTCAACATCCCATTGCCCAATGGCCGGATTAATCAAAGAACTCACCTTCAAAGTTCTAGTGATAGGCACCACACTCAATGGTTCCGGTCTACCTAATGAGATGTGTGGGTGTGGGAGCCATTTATCTTGCCAAACTTGAACTTGTCAAACATTCATAATTTGCCAATGAACGCCCCTTAACAATATATCTTGTCCCGCCAATAAACTAGACCAAGTCCAGGAAGCACGTCCTCCCCGCTTAGTGTCAAGGAAAGAACAAGTGGGAAAATATCAATCTTTAAGAACTTGTGCCCACAACGTATGTGGCTCTTGAATCAATCTCCAACATTGTTTGGCCAGCACAACATCATTAAAAGATTCAAAATGCCGAAAACCAAGTCCACCTTCAGCCTTGGAGCTGTATAACCTTGTGTTGGAGACCCAATGGATGCGGTTTTCTCCACTCCGCTGCCCCCGCCAAAATTGAGAGATCATGTCATCAAATTCATTACATAATGTCTAAGGAAATTTAAAAAGGTTCATCAAGTAGACTAGAATTGCTTGGGCCACCGCCTTGATAAAGACCTCCCGCCCCGCTTGTGAGAGCATTGATTGTTCCTAACCTTGCAGTTTTTGAATTGTTAATCATAATAACCAAACTTGGTATCAGTTATGAGTCAAGTTGAAGATCGTTATCTAGTGAATTTTGTTGGCTGAGATAATTTGATTAAGGATGCATCTCTAAGAGAAGCTAAAAAGCCACTAAAACTTTATGTTGACGAGCTTAATCTATAACTTTATTATAACAAAACGAAAAGTTACTTTTTTTTTTTTTTTTTTTTTTAATACATCGATATTTTTAAATTAAAAGGAGAAGGGGTTAATTACTCTTTAAGTTTAGAGAGTGATGTTTATGAGCTAAAATATGAAATACTTAGTAGAACTCGAGGGTGGGCTCATGTGCGAATGAGAAAGGGAAGAGAGACAAGGTGATTATAGAAAATGGTAATGGTTGAGAAACTAAATTTATAGATAAAATTTGCAAACTAAATGATTTGTTACCAATAGGAATGATTTATCAACGCTTAAGTAAAATTCAATCATCAACTTCCATGCTATTTAGTTTATAAAATATTATCTATAAATTTATTCTTCCTAGGTTTTTTGTTTTTGAAATGATTGATAATAAAATATCCAAAATTTGTTAAAATAGAGAGTGTTGTTAAAGATAAAAGAGTAAATTGTAGCAATGGTTCCTCAACTTTAATCAAATTGGAGCAATGGTCCCTCAACTAAAAATCTGTTACCATTGGTCCCTGAATTAATCAAAATGTGTAGCTATAGTCATTTTCATCAATTTCGTCAAAAATTTTCAAAATAAGTTATGTTGGGATAACCATTTATATAATAAGGGTCATTCAACTCATCAAAGTGTGTAATTATGGTCATTTTCGTCAACTACGTCAAAATTTTTGTCAAAATGAGTTATGTTGGAAGGACCATTGCTACAATTGAGTTAAAGTTAAGGGACCATTTCTCCAGTTGAATTAAAGTTGGGGGACCAATGGTAATGGATTTTCAGTTGAGGGACCATAGCTGCACATTTTGATGAGTTGAGGGACCAATGGTAATGAATTTTTAGTTGAATGACCATTGCTCCAATTGAGTTAAAGTTAAGGGATCATAGATAAAAAGCTAAGAAGACTAGCTAAAGTAGTTTTTTTTTAACACTATTCACCCACTAACATAACAAAAAATTAATAAAAAAGTAACGCTAGATAGACTAAATTTGTAGGCTAAATTAGCAAACTAAATAATGTTTTATCAATAGAAATAATAAATACTTAAATAATGATCTAAATCATCAACTTCCATTTACTTTATAAGATTTTGTCTACAAATTTAATCTTCCTAATATTATCTTTAATAAAACTGTTGAAGATGTTGGTTTCAATAGCATTATTTTATGGAACTGGTTGTACTAGAGGCTTTTTATTTAATTAACTTTCTTATTCTAGCAAAAAATAAAAAATAAAATAGCATTATTTTAATGAAACAATGATGACATGGAAAATTTTCGCATGATGATTCTATTTGGCATATGATTACATCGTGAGAAATCTTTGTTTGGCGAGATGCAGAGTCTGCGTTGAGGGCGAGGCAAAAGTGCAATTGCACAGGCCCCAAAAAATTTTTGGTATCTTATATTTATATGTAATAATGTTATATATTAAAAAAAAACTTTTATTAGCACTTTAAAATCTTATAATGCACTTTTATAAGTGTAATTTTTTTTCTTTCTAAATATAAAAAATTGGAGTGCACAATGAGATATTAGGAATGCCAATAATAACACCTTAAAAAATGATTTTATTTTCAATTTTATTATATAATAGTGCTATATATTCAAGTAAAACTCTAAAACTCTAAATTAGAGTTTTTGAAGCTTTTTTTTTTTTTTCTTTCTTTATCTGCTGTTTTTTATTGTTTGTAACTCTTTTTACTTATTTAGTGACACTTGTAAACTTACAATCAGTGAGTCTTGAAGGTTGTTTTGATTTAAGTTATTATTTTTTAGTGTTAATATATTGTCCAATTGAAAAAATAAAAAACCTAAAAAAGGGCCATTTTATAAATTTCGCACAGGGCTCTCGAAATCTCAGAGACAGCCCTAGCAAGGTGGAGGTATGGGGAGTTGTAATTGCATGGGGGAAATGTGTGGAAGAGAGTTTCTTGTGTGCGATGAGTGAGGATTCTTGCCGGATCCTCTTTGTGAAGATTTCAGAAATCCTCTAATCACATCTGTTCATCGTACATTGTGCAGTTTTTGTCATGTACTGTTTATATTCAATTTTAAATAAAAAAATTATAATAATTTCTGACTTCACGACGTATGATAAACATATATGATTGAAAGATCCTCAGGATCCTCACAAAGGATCCTCCTGAGTGTGCAGTGGAGGTTGAAGATACGACAGGTTCTTTGGATCAAGACAGAGGGGAATGAGTTTCCAAAAAACTAAAAAAGAAAAAGAAAAGAAAAGATAGAGGGGAAGGTGCATGTTCATTTTCCTTGGGGTGTAATCCCCAAGCATAGTTAGAGGGTGACGGCCACAATGATGTCTAGTGAGCACCTCATCTTTCATAATACAAAGAGGAACTCATGTAAAATGGTACATCGCTAGTGTTGTGTCTACTTAATAAAATGATCTTAAGTTATGAAGGATTTTTATCGTAAATGGTCTTGAAAATTTATCCAAACTACTAAGATGTTCTATGAAATAGATAATAGATTAATATAATCTTTGAAAATAAGTGTTACAAATCGATGTGGTCATTTCGTCACAATTATGTCAAAAATACTGTTATATGTTAATGTGGCACATAAATGGGTTCCAAAAGATTTAAGGGCTTTTACCATAAGTGATCCCCGAAATTAACATACATCATCAAGATGTTCGCTAAAATTGATAATCAAACAATGTACTTCCTGAAAATGAGTGTCACAAATCAATGCGATCCTTTCATCACATTTTTGTCAAAAATTCTGTTATATGCTGATGTGGGTTTAATAATTAATTAAAAAAGTTGTCAAAATACTTTTTAACATAGAGAGATTATCTCAAGGCAGAGCTCGTCGTTCTTTGCGTCATCAAGGTCACCAGGGGAGCGCCTAACAAACTCTCCAAGAATAAGGTTGTGAGGTTGTCGTTCTCATAAATGTTAACGGTGATGTCACATAAGTAGTCGGCAATCCAAACCATCACTCATAACCAAAGGTCGTCACAATCCTGGTCCAATTCAGTGAAGGGTGTAAGATGGTGTCTTGAGAATTTTTTTAGACAGGAGATGGCAAAGGCTATCATAGATGGAGGTAAAGGAGTGTGGGCTGGGATCAGAGGTGATTGCGGGACTAGGATTCAAAGTTGACAACTTTTTTAATTAATTATTAAACATATTCCTAATTTATTTTTATAATTAGACTTGTGAGACCCATTTCTATATCACATCAACATATACTAATATTTTTAACAAAATTGTGATAGAATGACCACATTGATTTGAGACACCTTCTAGGACTAATTGATCGATTTTCAATTTCAGGGACTACCTTGATGGTGTATATTAATTTTAGGGAACATTTGTGATTAAAAACGACTTGTGGACTCATTTATGTGCCAAATCAGCACTTAACGGAATTTTTGACAGAATTGTAATGGAAGGACCATTCTACTGTCTGTTGTGACATCCCACATCGCCCAGGGGAGTGATCCTTATATGTATATTCCCACCCTACCTAGCACGAGGCCTTTTGGGAGCTCACTAGCTTCGGGTTCCGTAGGAACTCCGAAGTGAAGCGAGAAGGGGGCTAGAGCAATCCCATGATGGATGACCCACTGGGAAGTTGCTCGTGAGTTCCCAAAGACAAAACCGTGAGGGAATGGTAAGCCCAAAGCGGACAATATCGTGCTACGGTGGTGGAGCGAGCCCGGGAAGTAATATGTCCCGGGCCGGGATGTGACACTGTGAAAATGGTTACCACACTTATCCTTTAGAAAAATACATGTGATGTCACATAAGTTGTCGACAATCCAAGCCGTCACTCGTCACCAAATGTGGTCTTGATTGTTGGAAATGTGCCCTAAAGCCAATCATATGATGATACTTTACGGACATTTCACATGCTAAACTAATCTAGTTTAATATAAAGGGCAAAGATTATTGTTTAAAGTTGTCTCATATAAATGTTATATGCTTAAACGATAAGTCCAAGGAATATGTAAATGAGGAAGTTAGATTCATGAAATCATTCTCTTTCGTATACTTATCCTAAACGTTCCTGATTATTGGATTGCCAATTAGGCTTTGACAGTCCGTTAAGATCAGTACGTGTTATGTCTTCTCTTAGAGAAAGTGACTGGTCTCGAGTCACTGGTGTGACTGACACCAAGACAAGCATGTAGGTGCTCAGTAGAGAATGAGTCCACTGAATGCAATCAACAATGAGTTCTCATACTCATGTCACATGAAAACTCATGGTTGAGATAATGCAAAGTAGTCCTTTGACTTGAGGCATCATAGATGTCTTATGTTTAGGTCCTTGATCTTTGACTATGTCAAAGTCACTATGTCAAAGGGTGTCAACGACATAGTTTGGGTTAAGCCACTTAGCCATGGAGGCAAATGAATGCACAACAAGGGATCTTTAACCTTCAAATCGTTTAAGGGAGAATACTCTATGATACGATTAAGAATCTTTGGCCAGAGTATGAATGAGATTTAGAAATTTGTTCCAAATCATCATATAAATAAGATAATCACATTGGATAGTAGACATGAATAAACTATCAAATCAAACAATGTGGTCAAGAGTATTGTATTAGAGAAAGACCATATTGCATTGTAATCCCAAACTGAATAGGTTCTCCACATCTTCTGATTAGCTTGGATAGCCATGATATACTGCTAGGTGTCACTCATGGTTTGTGGAAGCCCTAAAGGTGTATAATCACTAAAGGGAGAATTGAAAAGTAAGTTTCAATTCACAATCGATTTGAAGAGTTCTAATCGCCCATTGCCTCGCTAAAAGGAACCTAATGGATCATACACCGTGTAAGATAGAGATTGAAGAAACAACGGAGATGAGTAAGGATAATTAAATGGTTTAATTATTTATGGCTAGGATAAATTAATATGTTAATTAATCAAATGAATAAGTTCGTTTTAGACCTCGAGTTACTTTTGGACCTCAAGGCCCAATGGGCTTCGAATGTCAAGTCCAATAACTCAAGTTGTATGACACTTGAAAACACAAAGGGCATGAAAGCCCAATGAACCCACATGGCCGGCCATAGAGAGTGTGAGGGAGAATTGGTTTTAATTTCAATTATGCCACTCAATGTAAGTGGCTATAGAAAGGAAATTAAAACCCATTCCCTCATAGGGGTTTTCTAGAGAGAAAAGAGAAAAACACAAAAAGCTCTCTTCTCTTAAGAGGCCGGCCACCCTAGGAAGAATGGACTAGCATCCATTTCTTCTTGGGTCACTCATCTCTTCCTCAATGCTCTCCTTGGTGTGGAAACTTAGAGGTTCCCTTTCTTGGGAACATGGAGAATCCATTCCTTCACCCATATCCAAGAAGTCATGAAGCCAAGAAGCAAAGTTCCTCCATCCACATCCATGGAGCCAAGGAGCAAAGGAGACTAAGGAAAGAAGGCCCTCACATGGGTGAATATCCTTTGCTAAGCAAAGAGGTGCTTCAAAGGTATAAAAGTTTTTCAACTCTTTTCTTTAAGATTTGAGTTGAGTCTTGGTTCACCATAACTACTAGGCCTTGAATTTCAAGGGTAAAATTGTGTTTTTGAGTGCATACAAGCATCATTCCGCCTTTAATTGTTAATTGCATGCATAGACGTTGCTCAAATGGACTTGTTTTCACAAATTTTTCCTTCATCGATCCTGGTCCAATTCGGTGAAGAGTGTAACATGGTGCCTTGAGAATTTTTTTTAGACAAGAGACAACAAAGGCTATCAATGATGGAGGTAGAGGAGTGTGGGCTAGGATCAGAGGTGATTACAGAATTGAGATTCAAAGTTGACAACTTTTTTAATTAATTATTAAATATATTCCTAATTTATTTTTATAATTAGACTTGTGGGACCTATTTATGTATCACATCAACATATAATAATATTTTTAACAAAATTATAATAGAATGACCACATTGATTTGAGACATCTATTTCTAGGACTAATTGATCGATTTTCAATTTCAGGGACTATCCTGATGGTGTAGATCAATTTCAAGAGTCATTTGTGATTAAAAACGACTTGTGGACTCATTTATGTACCACATCAGCATCTAATAGAATTTTTGACAGAATTGTAATGGAATAACCATTCTACTGTCTGTGAAAATGGTTACTACACTCACCCTTTAGAAAAATACATGAGATATTATTTCCCACAAATTTTCTTTATATACATCAATTAGAGTGATTTTGATCATGACATTAATGTGAGTGGTTGTTAGTCGCATACTGACTATTGGTAGCACAACTCTTTCACTTAAGGATTTTGATGATTTGAATTTAATTAAAAATTTTCACATGTATTTACAATTTGAGTGTAATTAAGTGCTTTTCACATGCAAGCGCTTGATAGTGTAGAGAAAAATTCAACTTACTTTATAATGCTATGGGAATTTTACAACTAATTAAGAATTAATTAGATCATACCAAGTGGATAGATGATGATTTTTTTCTCCATTTAAGCACTCGAAGTAATTTTTTTTTTTGGTTTTAAAAGTAACATTCGTTATGGAGAAAAAAGAGTTGCACAGGTCCAACACAAAAGAAGGCAACCCAAAACACAATGGGGAGTCCCAAGTACAACCTAGCCCAACAAGCAGAAAGACCAAAAAAAAAAAAAAAAAAAAAAAGAAAAAAAAAAAATCTATTTTCCAATGGCAGAAAACAAAATGTTGCAGCCATCACAAATGACTTGTCAGCAGCTACCAAGGCAAGTAGACTGGAGAAAACAATAGAGTGGTCAATTCAACTAAGGCATGACATCACATCGGAGAAAACCTGCAACTAGAAGTGAACCACAACCAGATTTCTTCACTAGATACGCCTAATCAGGAGAAAGCCATCGACCCGAACTACCTTCACCAACCCCTGCAAGTATATACAAACACAATAACATGTGAAAATGAGTGAGGCTAAGGGGGTATGTGAAATAGCCTTGATTTGACAGAAATCGCAACGCACTCGGCCTTGAGGAAATCTGGCATGCCAGTCGAGGGTAGCGAAGGAAGAAATTGGATCTGTCATCCATCTTCGATTCATCACTTGTAGACCTCAACAAAGGTTGTGGTGGTGATGATTTGATTAGAATATTCCGTGCGCATTAACTAAATAGTTAATTAGAAAGAAAAAAAATACGCACCATTTATAAAAAAAAGCCTTTTCTAGTGTTAAAAAGGCAACTAATGTCCTATAATACTCCCGCCTTCTCGTGCTCCGCCCACAAACGTCTCCTTCGGTTGCCGTTTTGAGAGTCGGTAGCATGCTTCCTCAACGTTCATCGCTTGTTTTTGTTGTTTTCATTTCTTTAATTTTCCACCCATCCTTTCTTCTTGCAGTTTCTTTTCAAACCCAAACAACCATCATCATCCCGGTAAAAGTTTCCAAACTTCACCTTTTCGCTCATAAGACAACTCCAATCAGCCACCACACGCATGTAAAAACGAAACTAAAGCACATCGTTGTGAAAGTTCATGGTTTCCACACCCTTAACGTAGAGATAGCGATCCATATAAAAAAATAATGGCATATATATATTGATGTAATTATGCATGAAACCTAATTAAAGTTAATTAACTTGCTAAAACTTCATTACAACTTGATATGACAATAATGTATAAATTCTCATTATTCACCTTACAATGTGCCTCTACGTTAATATACGTCAATATGTTACTTGTAAAAGATGAATGAGGTAATAGACCTATATATACAGATAGGGTAAGGTGCGGTTTGACCATTTGATTTATCACCCCAATTGAAATTGACCCATGAACTATTTTTTTAGTAAATTAAACCCCATAACTATTTAAAATCACAGTCAATTAACCCCTTGTCGTTCGATTGCTAAATCAATTCCATCAAATTCAAGGGCAAATTAGTCATTTCATCATTAATTGTTACTTGTCAGCTATAACCACCAATAAAATTTTGACACATGGACACAAAATAATTCAAAAATATATAGCATACTAAGAAAACATAAAAAAACCAAACGTTTACATAATGGACCATTTCACATTGTCATTACACATTTTTGTTTTCATGTCATAATTACATTGTTGGTTATAGTTGATAAGTAAGAATTGATGAAGGAAAGACAAATTTTCCATTGAATTTGATGAAACATTGGATGAAATCTACCGACAAGAGGTCAATTGGCTTATTTCAAATAATTCACGGGGTTAATTTATCAAAAAAATAGGCAGGTGTTAATTTCAACTTGAGTAATAGTCTAAAAGATCAAATGACAGTTTGGTGTCAATTTCAATTTGAGTAATAGTTCAAAGGATCAAATGACAATTTACCAGTACAAATATATAATTATCTGTTTGTGTGATGACCAAACAACACGATGAGCGCTTGTTATAAGCAACATCCATGCAACTTCCAAGAAGGAGACGAAACTCTCCACAAAATGATGAGCGCTGCGCCTGCCCCTTTGGCTTTTTTTTTATTTCTGTGGCTCTAGCTAGCTAGCCATCAATTCAATTGGTTGGCTGCTTCTTCCCTTTCCTCGAAATCCTCCCTCCCTTTCCTTATTTCGCTTTTTGTCTAATTGCTAGCCACTTTCAAACTACGTACGAATATGCATGATCATCAACTGCATCATTTTTTTTTTTTATCACGTGAGCATGCAATATCAACCTTTTGTTTTCATCTAGTACTAGGCTACTAGCTACTTCGTACAATAATGTACATGTATTTATAAATGGGTATCTATGATCTGTTCCAGTTGCGATGGAAATTCATATATTGGTGATGAAATTTAGACTTATATAATATCCAATCCAATTTCACGCATGATACAAGTACGGCACGCATGTTCTGTTTGCGTAAATATATGTCCAGTTGTGTTAGGATTTGGAATGTTAGCATAGAATTAACAAACACCAAGACCAAAACATGAACTAGAACCATACAAGAAACCAGGAAGGATAACATACCTGTAGCAGCACCAGAACTTGAAGCCATCGCAGCAAGCTTTTAGTGATCCTTCTCTTCTCTTGCAAATTATCAAGAGCTCGACTCACAGATAGGCTTCGGTCCAATATGAGTGTTAGTTCTGTGAGAAGAGAGACCACTATATATATACATATAGACTTTACCAAAATAGATTAGGATTTCCTATCAAAATCCTAATAGGAAACAAATACTTGTTTCCGTGTCCTGCAATCCGATCTCAATGCTATACAAAATCCTTCTTTGTCAAGGATTAGCATTCCTTTCATCAACAAGACTTTCTATCAAAATTGAATACCTATAACTAGTCCTAAAACTTCTCTATCTCATACTCATATTTTTATATTCTCCCACTTGAGTATGATAACAGTTTCAAGCATTCAGTTTATTCAATCATACTTAGATAGAAGTGATCACTATGTCTGTTAACAAAAGTTTTCAATCACAACCAATCTCACTTACATTTCAAAATGTAGAACTCTGAAACTTTATTACAACCATAATGCAAAACAGTTTTCAGGAGTTAAATACATTCAATTTGCATCTTTATCATTGTGAACTCGATCAATATGAGTAAAATGATTTGCTCCCACTATTTCATAACAATGTCAGCAAGAATTCAAAATAAATAATTGCCCTAAACAATGCATGAAACGATAATTCAACAACAACTGCTGAAACAGACAAACTGTCATGAAAGCATTAAATGAACTAGCTCAAATTTTATTTCTCAAAACAATAGACCATTATAACAAGTCTCAATTCGAAAATAAAATAAACCAATCAAAACTAGCTAATTAAATACTAGCTTTAAGCTTTATTGAAAAACATAAAACCTGTTTTCATCACTGCACTAGCTCTTTGAACTTCACAGCAGCAACCAACAGTCAATATGCAACAATGGATCACTCCCACTGATCAAATGGTTCAAGAACCCCCATCCGTGCAACATGAGCTTTAAATACCCCAATAGGTAACGCCTTAATCAAAGGATCTGATATCATCACATCAGTACTCAAATGCTCCACTTGTATATAACTCAATCCTGAACCTTTTCTCGAACCTTAAGAAACTTCACATCCATCAATCTAAAAGCTGAAGTTCTTCTATTATTCTTAGCAAAAAATACTACAGAGTTATTATCACAATACATCTTAACATGCCCTTGCACCGAGTCAACAATTCTTAAATCACTTAGGAAATTTCTTAACCATACAGCTTGTTTCATCCCTTCAAAACAAGCTATAAACTTTGCCTCCATGGTAGAAGTGGCAATTATAGTTTGTTTTGCACTTTTCCATGAAACTGTACCACCCTAAAGCATAAATACATAGCTACCCGTGGATTTTTTGCCATCTACATCACCAGCTAGATCCTAATCAGTATAACCAACTAGCTCTAGATTCTCTTCTCTGCCATAAACCAACATATACCCCTTGGTTCTTTGCAAGTACTTTAAAACCTTCTTTGCAGCCACCCAATGAAGCTTTCCTGGATTTGTTTGAAATCTACCCAACATTCCTACTATGAAAGCTATCTCTGGTCCCGTGCAAATGGTAGTATACATCAAACTACCTACCAAAGAGGCATAAGGCTTGTTCTTTATGTACCTCTATTGATGTCTTGAGACAGTGAGCTTTAGAGAATTTGTCTCCCTTATTCATAGGTATTTCACCATTATTACACTTTTCCATATTAAATCTCAGGAGTACTCTTTCTAAATAACCCTTTTGTGATAGTCTAATTAGCCTTTTGGACCTGTCTTGAATGGTCTCAATGCCAAGCACATAGTGTGCCTCTCCAAGGTCCTTCATCTCAAAGTTCTTGCTAAGTATGGCCTTAGTATCATTGAGGAGCTTCACATTAGAACTTGCTAGTAGGATATCATCGACATACAATACCAAAATAATAAAGCTTGAACCTGACCACTTAATGTATATGTAATCATCCAATTTGTTTTCCACAAAACCATACTTTGTAACAACTTGATCAAATTTTAAAAACCACTGTCTTGATGCTTGCTTCACTCCATAAATAGACTTGTTGAGCTTGCATACCATGTTTTCTTTCCCCCTTTCAACAAATCCAGGAGGCTGTTGCATGTAAATGTTTTCTTGTAGTTTACCATGGAGAAAAACAGTCTTCACATCCATTTGATGTAACTTTAGATCAAAGTGTGCAACTAGTGCCATTATGATTCTCACAGAATCCTTGGAAGAAACAGGTGAAAAAGTGTCATTGTAGTCGACTCCTTCTCTCTAAGTGAAACCCATGGTAACCAATCTTGCCTTGTACCTTTCAATTTTTCCATAAGCATCTCTTTTGGTCTTATAAACCGATTTGCATCCTATAGCCTTGATTTGAGGATTGGAATCCACTAATGTCCATACTTTATTCTGTGACATCGATTCTAATTCCTCCTTCATTGCAATGTTCCATAATGCTTGTTCATGACTGTTCATGGCCTGAGAGTAGGTGAGAGGATCATCTATATCGTCAAAATCATACTCACTCTCATGGAGATAAACACAGTCATTTGACATGGTGGTCTTCTTGATTCTTGTTGCTTGTCTCGATGGAACCACATATTCATTAATAGCTTCAATGCTTGGATTTCCTTGAACTTCAGACCTTGGAATTTGATTATGTTGCAGCTGCACTTGAGACCCAAAATCTATTTCCATTCTATCTTCAATAGGCCAATCTTCTTCCAACTGAATTGCAGATGAGGGAGTTATCAAAATCTCCCTATAATTTTCCTCAGAAAAAGCAACCTCAGTTTGATTTTGTTCTTCAAAAAGAAATCTGCCTTGTGACAATTCTGCAACATCTTGATCTTCAAAAAACTTGACATTGTGAGTTTCTTGAATTCAAGTATGAGATAGAGAAGTTTTAGGACCAGTTATAGGTATTCAATTTTGATAGAAAGTCTTGTTGATGAAACAAATGTTGATCCTTGACAAAGAAGGATTTTGTATAGCATTAAGATCAAATTGCAAGCCACAAGACATATAAACATGAGTTCAATCTATAAAGAAGAAAAGTTTGTGTGTGATTATTTTAAAAAATAAATAATAAATAAATAAATTTGCTCTCATGGAGAATCGAAGTCAGCTTCTCGAGACTGTGAGATCAGTTGTGGTGGAAAACGACAAAATAACGGCTCCTTTAGAAATTGAAAATTTTTTGACCATTGGAACCTCTAAACCACAACCGAATGAGGGTTTTCCAGATTAGACTTAGGTTTAATTCTTTCCATGAAACTATGATATGGGTTTTCCCTAAAGCGCAAAAACCTTGTGTTTGGATATATAGATGGATCTCGCTCTTGTTCATGAATGATCATGATGTGCATAAATGATTACTTTGATTAATTGAACTGCAAGTAGCTCTTGTTCAATCGTTTAATAATTTCATACAGATAAAGTTAAACCTAGCTAAGTTATGATTCTTACTCTCCCTATTTATTTTCATGCTCCACACAAATAAGATAAGTGAAGGAAGAATCAAAGAATACAATTTTATGGTTGAAAGAAGAAGCTGTTAAGCTATTTTCTTGCATTGGAGTTGTTGTCCAATTTCTTTTTCCTTGGAGTTGTTCATGTACTTCTGACTTGATATTTACATATAGGTGTACTGTGTTGCATAATGCACTCCGCAATGTTATAAATTTTGATAATTACTTTGTTTTGGTCTCGAGATTATAAGTTTAAATCATGGATTTAAAAGAGTTTTATAATCAATTTGTTAATTTGGTTAGGTTGATTATTTCTCGTCACTTGTTAGCTTAGTGATTTTTCAATGGTGATTGATGACATGTTTAAAAAACAGTTTGTGATAAATCCACACATTTCATATAAATAAAATGACTTGCTACTAGGTCTATTTGACATGCTTTATTTTCAATGAACTTGTAACATAACATGTCACGTAATATTAATTTTACATCATTTCGTGCATTCTCACACAGTTGTAGATACCAATCAAATATTAAAATTACTCTTTTTTTTATATGTGCACGTGTGGCAATACACACAACTATAAAATCCAAAATCCAACTGACTAGGCCACTAGGGTGCTCATGTGAACTTTTTGTGTGTAAATTAGCACCTTTGCTTTTGGAGGTTCAGGAAGCGTCAAGAGTTATGCTAAGGGTCGGACAAGGATAGATTTTTCAATGTGATCGGAAGACGAAATTGTATATTATATATTATTATATAAATAATATGATATATGTGTTTAAAAGTTAACAACTTAAATATTAAAATTTTCCATAATTTATATAAAAACACTTAATATACCACCTATATTTCCGTCACAATAAAAAAATTCTTTTGGATAAGATCTTCCACTGCGCGCCAGTATTGTTCTAATAATCAGCATCTCTATGCCAAGTACCATGTATCACCATTGCTTCCTATATGCCAACTAAATGCAATTGAACCAGCAAGCGTTTCTACTGACATTGCAATATATGAAATTAAATCAAGGAGAGGGTACTTATAATTACATAGCATATGGGTGCTTGAACCACACACATACATATATAGGTAAATATCAGTTTACTACTTTCAAATTTTATGGTTTTCAATATTTGGTATATGAAGTTTTTTTATCCCAGAATCATACTTAAATTGTTAATTTTGGAACAGTCTCATACATCCGTTAGTTGGCTGTGAAGTCTTCCATTAACTGATAACATGACGTCTATGTGGATAATAACTGGACTCCACATGTCATTAAGGGTCCACATGAAAATTCAAAATTCAAAATTCAAAAAAAAAAAAAAAAAAAAAAAAAAAACCACCCATCTTCTACCTTCCCCAACCCTCCCTCCCTTCTTTCCTCTGCAACCCTACCCTCCCTCCTCTCCTCTGCAACCCTCATCTCCTTTGATCCATAGCCTGCCTCAGCTCCCCAAAATTGTAAAACACATGCAACCCAATCCCCACCTCGGCTTGGTTCAAACCCTCCATCCCTCTTTCCTCCGTAAGAAACTTGTCTTCGGTCTCTTTGACACACTCGAGTTCAGAATCGACCACATCAATGCCAGCGAGGTCGTATTCGTTGTAGAGAGCTAAGATCTCGCAATGGAGCTGAGCGGCCTTGGCGAGATCGAGGCCCTCGGGGTCGTTGGAGGTGAGGGATCCGAGCTTACTGGAGAGGTGGTGGGCTCTGTTAGAGTGATGGAGAAGATCAGAGGAGGCATGGAGATTTTGGAGCTGGATGGTGAGGGTGTGGATAAAGGCGAGTGGGTCGGAGAGCTTGGATCGGGTGTGGCAAATGGAGGACTGGAAGGTGGCAACGGAGGATTGTACGGTGGAGAGGGCAGAGAGCTGGGCGAAGAGGTCGGAGTGGCGGGAGAGGATCTCGGAGCGGAGAGAAAGGAGGGTACGGATTGCAGAAGGGAGGGAGGGGGTTGAGGGAGGTAGAAGACGGGTGGGTTTTGTTTATGGGTTTTTTATTTTTATTTTTATTTTTTTGAATTTTTAATTTCCTCGTGGACTCTCTTAATGACATGTGACACCCAGTCATTATCTACATGCGCGCCATGTCATCAGTTAACGGAAAACTTAACAGTCAGACTAACAGATGTATGAGACTGTCCCAAAATTAACACTTTAGGTATGACTTTGGAACGAAAAAAACTTCATGTACTAAATGTTAAAAACTACGAAACTCGAGGGTAGTGAACTGATATTTACTCATATACATGTGTGTGTGTACAAATCAAAGGAGAAGAAAAGAAGAAAAAGGAATTGCAAACGCTGAATCTTATTCTATAAACAAAAATAAGTTGAGAAGGTCACATCTTGCCAAGACTCAATCTACACAAAGTTACAGGAAGTGTGTTTATATAAAGAAATAATGAAGCAAACAGGAAAGCAATCTTATACCCTAACAAGAAGCAGGAAACAATCATAATCCTTATTCTATTAGAAAATCCCAATACATAAAATAGAAAAATACCATAACATAATTAATAATGAATTGAAATTGCTAAACTTATTACTTTTCTACAATCATTGATACAACTTTATCAAAGTCATTATTAATTGAATAAGATATACCAAGGACAGACAACAAGATAATACATTGATCATTGGAAGCCTACATGCGTTTGATGATCATTTACACGACGGTGATCGAAGTCTTCCATCCAAAATTGCTTTGATCCATCCATTATCCCTGGACTTAACCTAAACATGAGAATACAAAACTCCATCTGACTGAGAGCTCCATCTCCATCCAAATCACCCTCCATCAACATCCACAGAAGCTCATCATCTCCCATGTCATACAATCCCAGCAGAACGCAGTTCCTCTTCAAGCTTTCAAAAGTGATGAGCCCCTTCTCGACATCCATCAGCAATCGAAACCCGCTGCAGAGCTCCCCGATAAACCCCTCGTCTCCCATCCTTGCAAACATGGATGGAAAGTAGTCCACAAACTCAACTGCACTCATGATATTTTGATAATGATGATCTAATGCTGTCATGATTAATGAAAAATTAGTATCCAAAACTAAAATAATCGAAAGCTTTATAAGTGAGCTAAGAGAGATATGGATGATGGAGAATATGGAGTTCGGAGGAGGTTATTTAACGATAAGGACTGAGGAGTGAGGAGTGATGAGTGATGAGCTGAGGTGCGAATATATATAAGGAAAATAATATATCTATAAATTATTATTATTATTGTGACTTTCTTGGTAGCCCTTTTTAACTGTTGGCAGCAACTTCCTTCCTTCTTTTTTCTTTGGTTCTGTGATGAGGCTCATCTCCTTCCTGGAAGCTGCATCGGATCTCGGGGATTTTATGCCTATTGGTGCGCTAATACTAAGTAATAAACTTTAGCTCAGTTAAGGAGAGGAAATTACAGATAAACCTTACTAAATTAATTGCAATTTTTAAAAAAAAATTGCAATTAAATACTGTATCTATCTTAAATTTACGAGTGGGGCTGCTGTTGTTTTGGATAATTTATTAACAGGAGCGTCATGGCCAAAGTCTAGCTGTTTGTACTAGCTAGCTCTAGGAGTTAAGTTTTTTTCTTGGAAAATTGGCCAAGATGGTACCTTGGAAAAATTTTATTACTAAAATAATTAGTTTTTTTTTTGTATGTTATCAATATCTTTATGGTTTCAGTGTCTCTTTAATATTTGATTGATATATTATCGCTGTTTTTTGTTAATATTTGATTGATATGTCTTTGCTATTTGATTTTTATTAGTTAAGTAATTAAGATTTGACTTCTGATCAATTTAGTCAATCTCTGCTTGAGTTTGTGACACAATTTCTTTAAAAAAGAGGAGAAAAGAAAAACACTAGCTCTTTTTTAGTAGAACAATAACGTTTTTAGGATTATAGGACGGTACGATAGACAGCTGAAAATGTGAAAAGTGTAACAATTTCATAGAATCATTTATGTTAGAGAAGGTGTTGTTAATGTTAAGGTGTCATAGTACGAGAGTAATAGACTCCTCATCAGTCTCTACGTAATTTCAACAATCTATTCAATGAAAGTTTTCCTTTCTTCTTCATTTCTTTTGCCAATTAACAAGCGTTAGTGAGTTAAATAGTTAGTTGTCATGGGAAGAGAAGTCGGTGAGCATCAAACTCGCACCAATATACATAAACATAGTTAATTTCCACCACTACAGTACAACACTTACTTAAATATACGCCAATGAGGCTAACCACAAATTGACCTGTGATGGAAGTGTCAGCGAGCACCCCGCTTACTGCCTTCTACTTATAAGTAGGGGAGTTTGTCGTTAGTAGTGGAGCCTGGGCTCGCGATGGAGTAATCCACTCTCCAACAAATTAGGTCCACTTGGATTTCGTTAGACGCTTGAGAAAACAAGTCCGATCAAACAAGAAGCCGTTGCACGTTGATGATGCCATGTTTGGAATACTCTAGATAAACCAGAAACCAGATCAAGGAGCAATACTTGAACACACACCTTCTAATTCCTAAATCAAATTAGATGCAATTAGATGGAGACCACCTACTTTTAAAACTTTAGATTATTGTTCTGCATCCCCCATGTGATTACTTTCTTCACATCTTTTTTTTGACTTGCATCGAGCCAATTATACACTAACATTGACGTCAAAATTACACAATGTTGAAATCGTTAACTAATTCTTTTAAGGTAATGCTAGAGAGACCAAATTCCTAAATCAAATGATGTGGATATTGATGATTGAATTATTACTTAAGTGTTGATTAACGTGCTTATTTTTTATTGATGACACATTGGTTTGCAAATTTCGTTAAAAAAATTTGATCTTCCTAGTATTATCGATCTTTTTTTTTAATATATCTTTGTGTTTGGGCCTAAAATTCACATTTGCTGGAGTTGATTGATGTCAGCCTAAAAAGGTGTGAGTTTCAACCTAGTGGTGCAGTGTTGAAGGAGTAGACGAGTCTTAGATAAAATAGGATTGTCTAAGGACCAAGATTAGGATCCTGGCATGGTCGAGTCCTAGATGAAGTAGGACTATTCGAGGATCAGGATTAATCTTTGAAAAAGTATGAACTGATCATGATTGGTTTTGGATGGGATTTCAATTGATCCTCAAACAATTCTAGGTTCAAAATTCTAGTTCAAGTCAAAGAGGGCAGAACTCGGCTGTGATAAAGCTTGGTGGAAGAAGGATTTGTGGGAAAATTCTAAGTGTTTTGAGATAATATGCCAAGGAATTGCAATATTATCCGGATTCTGCAACTTGGTAGTCTTAGGCATCAAGTAACTTATTTATATAAATACAAGAAGATTGGCAACATAGAGAAGACCTTCAACTAACAAACAAATCAACGCTCTAAGCGAAACCTTTCACACCATTTTGTGAAAACTAATTGATTTACTAATTGTCAACACGTATTCTGACTAGAGAGAAGGGTTTGGGTTAACAACCAATGACAACGACCAACAGGATAGACAGGGTAATAGTTGTGGAGTTAGTTTGTCTTAGGAGTCTCAACTAACTGGATAGACAGAGATTTTCCTAAGTTTGTGGCTAACTATTTATCTCAAGTTTCAACCGGTGAAGAGTCTTTGATTCTTTCACCGAAAGAGGACACTTCATCAATGTTCTTGGCGAATTGAAGTGTTCTATAACTGATTACTCACAAGTCACATTCAGAGTTCGGCACACAAACAGGCGAACCACTTTTACAATAAAGACACTCATCACCTTTGCGTATCTTTGCCCATATAGTTTGACACCCATTCAGAGGATCTATATTCTCAATATTATAGTTGAGGTTGCCGAATCTAGTGCAAAAGATCCAGACCTCTAAAGTGACTAGCACAACCTTATCTTCATGTTTTAGAGCCCAATCTCAAGAGTGTTCATTCATAGGTCAAAGTCACTTGATTCAAAAGTTAGCAGCGCATTTCATCACACCCACCACGTTCAAGATATTCGCCTGGCCGAGTAGCATTCAAGCCACCAAAGGATGCAATTAGCTCATAATTACTTCAACATGTGCACCACGCAGTTGTGTAATATTTAGGGAAAGGGATCCTCTCCGGATCCCTTCCACCAAGTCCACCTATTCGGGCCATTGAAATTTGATCCAACGGCTACAAATAGGGGGTTTCTTTAAAAATTATAATAACTTTAGCCGTTAGATCAACTTTCAATGGTCCGAATGAGTGGACTTGATGGATTTGGTGGAAGAGATCCAAGAGGATCCCTTTCCAATATTTAGGACCAACACTTTTTTTGAAGAAGTTTGGACCAACACTTTGTTGTTAAAATATTGCAAAGTTAAGTTTGATGCATGATGATCAATCGATGAGGTAACGTTCACATTGATTTGATAGTTTCCGTCCAACATAAAAGGGAATTTCCATGCAACTTCCTTCATCCTTTTTACTTTGTTAGGGTGCAGCCACATTTCTAAATATGTATATTTTAACAGTTCAACGCCACCCCAATTGGAGTAAATCAACCGTACGTAATGGTTGAAGAGCACGTACTCCTTATTTGACAGCCATTATCAGAGTTTTGAAAAGATGTCAAGAATCCAATAGCTCTACCTTCGAAATCCAAAAAATAATAAGGTCCCAAACTATATGTGAACATGAAAGTTGAGGAGTCAAAAAATAATTAAAAAAAAATTATGGAAGCGACATGTGTACTTTTGGGTAAAAAGAACAAAATTATTTTCGAGGCACATCGGGATTCACACGCGTATGCAATGGACAATAACGGTTCGATCAAAGAAAAGTCAAAGGTGAACAAAATGGTACTTATTCAAAACCCCCTCATTACTCCTCATCAAATCCTTACTCACAAGATAACTCCAAATTATTCTTTTCAAATTGTGATTAATTACGAAATTAATTACAAGATATTTTTTGACATAATATCTTGCAATTATATTCAAAATACCACCATAAGTAGCCAATCCCTATTTCTCCAAATGCACTGCAGTTGCAGCATAGACGAGCCGAACACATAGAATAGCAGCCTAGACCAACAGGTTAAGATTGGGGGTAGCCGAGAGCTCCACTACCTTAACAAAGGCGGTAAATTCAAGAAGAAGTAAAAAGGCTCTTGACTGAGTGATTGTGTGATTTTCAATGCAACGAGGTCATCGATGAAGCGCTACTACGTGACATGACCAACATAAGCGGGCCACCTTTCATTGACAAGATATAGCATACATGACTATCCTACATAGATTGTCGAATACAAGGATTACTTATATTCCAACAAATGCAGAAGCTTAACCTAATGGCGTTCTGCGGGCAGACGAGTAACAGAAGGACACACCAGCCCAACTACCAAAAACGGGGGGCATGCCTTGTCTAGTAGTCGAGAATCATAGACCTAGTGGTCTAATTCCTCATGTTGCTAGCAAAAGACTTAGCGGTGAAGAAGCTTGCAATCCATTCAGATTCTCAGTTGATCACCAACCAAGCCTCAAAATGGCACACGATGAAACATCTAATGATGGCGCAATACTTGATGAAAGTCTAGAAGCATCTCACTACGCTTCCTACGTACACCTTTACATGGGTTTCACAAGCAATATGAAGTCTCAAGCAGATTGCCGAATAAGACCTCATAATATCTCACATGCTGAGGATTATTTCAGTTATCTAACAGTGCAGTTTTCCTCAGTTGCGCTCACAACAATGATTTCCATGCTCTCCAGTGTGAGAGGGTAAATTAATTCCCTAACACTCATATGGGTCAGCTCTATAGCGTGAGAGGATAAACCGATTGCTCTCCAGTGTGAGAGGGTAAACTAATTCCCCGACACCCATCCGGGTTTGCTCTCCAGTGTGAGAGGATAAACCAATTACTCTCCAGTGCGAGATGGTAAACTAATTCCCAGACACCCATCTGGGTCTGCTCTCTAGCGTGAGAGGATAAACTAATTGCTCTCCAGTGTGAGAGGGTAAAATAATTCCCTGATACCCATCTAAGTCTTTTATCCAGTGCGAGAAGATAAACTAATTGATCTCCAATGCGAGAGGGGTAAACTAATTCCTCGACACCCATCTGGGTTTGCTCTCCAGTGCGAGATGATAAACTAATTACTCTTTAGTGCAAGAGAGTAAACTAATTTCCCAACACCCATCCGGGTCTGCTCTCTAGTGTGAGAAGGCCACACAACTCAAAAAATCGAATACTCAAATACCAGCTAAGCAGCAAATGGTCAGGGGGCAGCAACCACTTCGCACTCAACTGTTTACTCATCCGACACTCTATTTACGGCAGTTGAGAAATCAAACTGAAGCAGTTTCCTCATTCTTGGCAAGTAACCCAAAAGTAACAGCCCAAACCGTGGCCCATACCATATCACTTCCTCGGCCCATGTCGAGCCAGCTCTTAGCTTTAGTAAAGCCAAGTAGCACAAGCCGTGTCATTTGCCACACCATCTCCTCGGCCCATGCCAAGCTAACTCCTAGCCTCTGCCAGCTGACGTGCCACAGTGGTAGCACCATCCAAGAAGAAGACAAAGAAAATTAAGTTTTTCTTATATTGGTGCGGCGAGGAGAAGACAAAGAGATCAATGGAAGATGGTTCTTTGCATGGGCAAGCAAAGAAGAGGGTTAGGGGAGGGGGAACAAATATTTTCTAGCTTTCTCTCCTTCTTGTAGGGATAAATAATTGCCCTCCGAAGTTGATTTAATATTGTACTTAAGGTATGCTTAAATAGGCTTTAGAGGCAATTTATTTCCCTTCTCTAGAAGAATCTAATTATAAGTACAAGTGGGAATCTACATCAAAGTTGGAGATCTCTACACCTGCTGCCCTTTCTTGCGAGCAGCCCAGCATGTGCGGGGGCATTTGTGGAGCCAAAAATAATCAAAAAAAATTATGGAGGCGACACGTGTACTTTTGGGTAAAAAGAATAAAATGACCCTTGAGGCACAACGGGATTCCCACGCACATGCAATGGACAATAACGGCTCAATCAAGGAAAAGTCAAAGGTGATCAAAATGGTATTTATTCAAAACCCTCTCATCACTCCTCATCAAATCCTCACCCACAAGGTAACTCCCAATTATTATTTTCAAATTGGGATTAATTACCAAATTAATTGCAAGATATTATTTGACATAATATCTTGCAATTATGTTCAAAATACCACCATAAGTGGGTGGTCACTATGTCTGCAAATAGGGTCGGCTACACCTGTCACATCCCGGCCCGGGAGGGACCACTTCCCAAGCTTGACTCCACCGTAGCACGATATTGTCTGCTTTGGGCCCCCAGCACACCCTCACGGTTTTATTTTTGGGAACTCACACGAGAACTTCCCGATGGGTCACCCATCCTGGGAATGCTCTCGCGCGCTACTCGCTTAACTTCGAAGTTCCCATGGAACCCGAAGCCAGTGAGCTCCCAAAAGGCTTCGTGTTAGATAGAGATGAGAATATACATATAAGAATCACACCCCTGAGCGATGTGGGATGTCACAATCCACCCCCCTTAGGAGCTCGATGTCCTCGTCGGCACACCACGGCCAGGGTTAGGCTATGATACCAAATTGTCACATCTCGGCCCGGGCGGGACCACTTCCCGGGCCCGACTCCACCATAGCACGATATTGTCCGCTTTGGGCTCCCAGCACACCCTCACAGTTTTATTTTTGGGAACTCACACGAGAACTTCCCGATGGGTCACTCATCCTGAGAATGCTTTCGCGCGCTACTCACTTAAATTCGGAGTTCCCATGGAACCCGAAGCCAATGAGCTCCCAAAAGGCCTCGTGCTAGATAGGGATGAGAATATACATATAAAGATCGCACCCCTGGGCGATGTGGGATCTCACAACACCCCTATATATAGTCTCACCTTCACACCAAAATGCAAGTTGATTATTTCCCTAAAAATTCCTAAACACTTTCTCTCTCAAATTCTAACTTTGGCATCAGAGATTATATGGCCAAAGGCCCCCCATTTATCATGGGTACATGAGACTTTTGGCCTTAATCTTAAGTGTTATTATTTTGCAGGTGCATTTTCGTCACAGGAGAAGACGGTGAAAATTCGCATCCACAAAAGTTTTAATTAATAATATAAAAGAACAAGTTCTGCCAAACATGAATCCTAGCTAGGTCTTGATCTTTCTCACGCTCAAAACCTGATTGATGCTTTCGTCATCTCTTGGTGACACCAGTCACCTCTTCCAGATCTTCAATCGCAAGACCAGTAATGAGTTAAACTCCACAACAACCTTCACCTTGACAAAAGGTGTAACAACCCGTCCCGAGATTTACGTAAGAAAATGGGTATTTTTGTATTTTCACTAAGTTTGGGGATACTTTCCTTTTTAAAATTGTTTTTGAGCCTTAATTGGTGAGCCCAAGGGGCCCACCCCCTGTTTTGTTCCCGGTTCCTTTCCCTTTCCCTTTCTTTTGTTTGTTCTAAAATTCTCTCTTCTCTCTTTCTTCCTCTGATTTCTCCATCCCCCCTCTGGGTGCTCTTTTCTCTGACAAGAACACACACACACACACACCCATGCCCACACCTATCTTTTCTAACCCCGTGGTTGTGTTTTGGACGTCAAACCACGAAGAAACCACCTCGGAGACATTTCCCAGTTTTCCGGCGAGCACCGCCCCTTTCGAGGAAATTTCCGCCCAAACCACGGCGAGTTAGCTGGCGTGCAAGGTATCAATCTCTTCGTCTCGCTGAGTACTACAACTTTCCTTTTTGTTTCACCCAATTTAATTGAGTATTGAAGAAGTTATACTCATTTGAATCTTACCTAGTTTCCGGCGGACACCCGTGGCTTCTAGGCTGTTTTCCGGCCAACTCCGACCACGATGATGGGAACCAAAGGTATATTTAGATTCCTTACCTTCGGGGCTTCAATTTGGTATATTGAATGACATGTTTTGGTTGAGTTTTGAGCTCCACCGGAGCTTGGGAATTCTCCGGCCGAAAACCGGCCTTCTCCTTCCTTGGAATCCGGCGAACACCCAAGGCCTTTGGGCCTTTCCTGCCAAGCCCAAAACCCTGGGCAGCCCAACCCAACATTTTTATTATTTTTATTTTTGGTTTTGTTAATTTAAAGGCCTTTGGGCCGTTTCTTTTAGGGCCTCCGGCCCGTTAACCCTAAACCCATTAAACCCAAACCCTTTAGGCCCAAACCCGGATCCAACCCAAGTCCAAACCCTTTAACCCAACCCGGATCCAAACCCAGACCCGTTTGACCTGTTGACCCGGACCCGGACCTGGTCTGACCTCCAGGCACTTCTGCATCGGCATCTTCGAGTCCTCTCGGTGTAGGATCCACTCTTTTGTTTTATTCAATTTTATATTATTTTCTTCTAGTGTTCTAGATTAGAGGTGTGCTCTGAACACGGTCCTTATTTGCATATTCATTATTCTTTTATATTTATAAACCTTATTTATCCTTTGTTTTCAGTATTTACATTCAATAAATGGCTTTCGTCACCCTCAGGTGTCGGCCAGCACGTGCCTATCCTGGTATTCGGGGAATATCAGGGTCGGGGCGTGTCAAAAGGTCCTATGGCTACAATTATATGAAAACAACCTTGAAAAGCTTCCTAAAGCCTTAACGTTTGCACACCTAAAATAACTTCCTTTTTTTTAATGGAACCTGCATTTGTCTTCCTACAATTGTTGTTTGTATTATTACTTGTTTGATAATATTGAATATGCCACTTAAGCTTTTAATTAAATAGGAGATACTTTTTTTTTCAACTAAACTTTTCTTCTCTTGCAATAAAAAACTACAAAAGAGTGAACTTTTTCGCTATGGAGTGCAAGTTCGTTGGAATAGGGGTCCAAATGAGATAGGGGTGGAGATTTGAGACCAATAAGTACCAAAGAGTGAACGCTTTTGTTATCTTGGTTCTATCTTGCAAAAAAAGGGAGAATTGGATGGAGATCTCAACCATAGAATACAAGTTGGATGGATGAAATGGAAGAGTGCATTGGATGTGTTGTACGATTGTCATATGCCACTGAAGTTCAAGAGAAAATTTTATAGGACGGCAATAAGGCCAACAATGTTTTATGGTACGGAATGTTGGGTGGTTGAGCATCACCACATGCAAAAAATGAGTGTAGCAAATATGAGAATGCTTCATTTGATGTGTAGGCGCATGAGAAAGGGAAAAATTAAGGAAGAAGATATCCGATGTAAAGTAGGAGTGGCCGCAATTGAAGATAAGATGAAAGAAAATCGGTTAAGATGATTTAGACATGTGAACCGAAGGCCTACCGATGATTTGGTTAGAAAATGCGTTTATTAAATAGAGGCTCAGGGCAAAAAGGGTAGAGGAAGATCTAAGAAAACTTGGAAAGAGATTTTAAGAAAATACATGGTGTACTTGGACCTATTATAAGACTTGGTGCAAAACCGGACGCATCTAAGATTCATACAAACAATATCATTTATTAGGATAAAGCTTTGTTGTTGTTTTGTAATTAGGATAAGACTTTGTTGTTGTTTTGTAATTAAAAAGAAACTATAGTTTGTTTATGAGAGTTTTAATGAAAATGGTATGGGCCAAGTTTATTTTAACAAAAAATTATTATATAACTTTATTTAATGAAAAGAGTTTAAATTTTAATGAAAATGACAAAAGTTAAATATAGAAAAATAAAATAGAAAAAAGTAATTAAAAATCATCACACACACTAGTTCTGAAACTGAACAGTACTACACTATTTTTGAAACTAAACAGTACTGCATTATAATAAAAAACTGACATGCGGGGTCTCGCGCGTCAGTCACACACTATTTCTAAAACTAAACGGTATTACACTATTATTTCTGAAAACTGAACACTAATTATTTTTGAAACTAAACATGAATGCTACATTATTTTTTAAATTAAACACAGGTATTACATTATTTTTGTAACTGAACATGAATATTATTTCTGAAACCGAACACAAATTAACTTCACTGACTATTTCTTAAACTAAATATGGTATATCTTCAGAAAGTCTAACAACCATTCTTCTCGACACTTGGTCTTGGCCAGATCAAAGGCAAGGTTCCTTTCTTCATTTCTCATCTTCTCTGACAAGGAGAGCCTCTTCAATACCGTCACCGTTGCCTCGAACAAAACAAGTTTCATGTCAAAACAAATTGAATTAATTTTCTAAATAAAGTTTTGTTCAGAATGAATCTCTTATTTAGGTTTCTCGTTAATTTTCTATTTTCTAAAATTCTTAATTTTGGTTTAATATATTTGAGAATTGCTAGAAAATTTGAAAACCAAAGGTTCGTAGTATGGGAATCGAAATTGCAGGTTGGAGGTGTGAGATATTTAGCTTCAATTATGTACGGAGAGGGTGAGTTCATAAAAAATCTAGGCATATTTGTTGATTTGTCTCCTAAACTTGTATAGAGATGCTAATTTTCCTTATGAACTTTAATTTTAGCCGATTATCCTCTTGAAATTTTATAATTAACCAATTTCCCCTCTTGAACTTTAATTTTAGCCAATTACCGTATGAACTTTTATAAATAATCAATTTCCACTGCGTTAGATTTTAAAGTTTACATCCAATTTTCTATCAATCTTGATCACGGAAACAACACATGACAACTATATGAGGGCAAAAATGATGAAAAATTGAATGAAAGTTTTTAAAATCTAATGTCAATGAGGTAATCGGCTAAAATAAAAGTTCAAGGAGGAAATTGGCTAATTTAAAAAGTTTAAAAATTAATCGACTAAAATTAAAGTTCAGGAGAAAATTGACAGCTGCATACAAGTTCAAGGGACAAATCAACAAATATCTCAAAATCTAACTGCACGCATGGCACATAGATCTCTCTCTTTTTTTCTTTTTTCTGTTGTTGTTGGGGATTTTTGGTTTCTTTGGTTCTAGATGAGATATCAGCTATTGTACTCAAGCTCGGTTCCCACACTTGCAAAGCCGCCAACACCGGCAAAATGCGCCCAAGGCCGTTTCTCTTCGGTATTTGCTTACGCGCAATCTTTACTACAATTGTTCATAGTTGCAGTCACATTTAGAGTTGTCAGAGGCAAGAACTATCATACAGGCAACAGAGGCGTGAGATAATTAGCAAGAAAGGAAGAAAACGGCGAGGGTGTTGCAAGCGCTTTGGGTTGTGTTTCTTTTTTTCCTTGTCCTTATCATTAAATAAAATTATTATATGATTTTTCTGATAAAATGCAAAATTTTAAATTATTAAATTATTTTTTATTTTGTTTAATAGCTTTTGAGTTTCTCTTTTCTTGAATTTGTGAGTATTTACTAATTTATTAGAATATTTTTTTAATAAACGAATTAATTTAATAGAGTTGATATGCATTGAGAAATTACCGGATCCCCATAGCAAGACCGTGCCTTGGTTTCTTATTTTTAGTTTTTTTAAAAGAATTTTAACAAAAAGCTTCTAGTATTATTCACTTTAATGAAAAATCATATTTTTACATTAAAAAGTCAATCATGGTACTATTCACATTACCCTTTATTTTGTCTTTATCGTTAAAACTCAAAGTTTTCAAATCTTTTTCATTAGTTTTTCTTTTTCTAGATCGGGTCTTCCATCACAAAATAATCAGAATAATAAAAAGAACTAAGGAAAATGGTGTTGATGCTGATGCTAACGCTGATGACCATGGTATTTTTCTAGATTATTCTGCTGGTTTAGTCCTTCCACATCCAATAATTAAAAGGGTTATTATCCAAAATGGTCATTGAGATTTGCATGATCACTAGAAATGGTCATTGAGATTGAAAATCAATAGAATGGTCTCTAAGATTGTCCACCATCTATGATTTTGGTCATTCCGTTAAAAACGATTTTGGGCAATTTTCAAAACTTTGTAACTCAATCGTTTCTTAACCAAATTCGACTCATAATATATCAAAATAAAGATATGAAAGTGTAGAATAAGATTATACTTATTTGGAAACCCAATTGTTGCTGGAGATGGCTGGAAAATAGTCTGAAAGGTGACTGGTCCATGGGAAAACTGGAAAAATTGCTGGAAACCAAGTAAACTTTAAACGTTCATAACTTCTTCAATACTCAATCAAATCGAGTGATTCAAAAATGAAAATAATACTTCTTGACGAGACGAATAGAATGGTACCTTTTTCGAAGGCTAACTCGTTGTGCTTTGGTCAGACAATAGCTCGAAAGTGGCTAACCATTTTCAAGTTAGCCACTTTCGAGCAGTTTTCTAGCATAACCACATCGATTTAGCAGTAAAGAAAGATATCATTCTCTTCATGTCGAGAAGTATGATATTCATTTTTGAATCACTCGATTTCGTTGAGTATTGAAGAAGTTATGAACGTTTAAAGTTTACCCAGTTTCCGACGAATTTTCTAGTTTTCACGCAGACCAGTCATCTTTCAGACTATTTTCTGGCCATCTTCAGTAATCATTGGGCTTTCAAATATGTATAATCTTGTTCTCCACTTTCTTATCTTCATTTTGATATATTATGGTTGAATTTGGTTAAAAATCGATTGAGTTACTAAGCTTTAAAAAAACTGCCTAAATAGTTTTTAACAGAAGGACCAAAATCATGGATGGTGGACAATCTCAGGGACCATTTGTATTGATCATGCAAATCTCATAGACTATTTTGGATAATAACCCTGATTAAAATGAAGTTGTCTATTTCAATTTTTTAACAAGCATACCAAAATATATGTAGAGTATTATGATATAAGATTGATATGGTATGATTTCAACCTTAACTTTTTTCTTTTTAGTACATCGATTACATTACGGGAAAAAGAAGTTTGACTAAGTCATACAATGGACAACCTAATTTCAACCTTAACTTGCATTATATTGTTTTAAATTTTTGTAGTCCACACCACAACTACCTGATATTTTATGCAAATTATAAATCATTTTCCAATTTGAAAAACCACAGAGAACCGTGTACACGCTTGACATGGATTGCTTCTGTACGGACTTTAATGTTTTCAGTCAGTCAATAGCCAAGAAAATGGATTGGTTGATGAGGCCATTCATTCTGTTACCTGATGACGCGTTTACTAATCCGTTGTTCATGGAAATGAAAAGTCATTGAGATCATTTGATGTTCACGGAAAATGCTTAAATTCCATTCCCTTCTTGTCCTTCCTGGTTTTTTGTTAATCTTACTGAACTTGACGATTACAGCTGATACCATAATCTTTAACCAGTTTGTCAATGATTCTCCGATAACTTCGTCGGGTGGAAGATTTGAACTATGTTTCTGTTCTCCGCCGGGAAACTCCAGGAACAGGTACTTGGGAATACGGTACAAGAACATACCTAGCAAAGTTATGTGGACTGCAAGCAGAAACAGTCCACTTACTGATTTCTATGGGAAACTCGCGATTGACACCGATGGAAATCTTGTTCTTCTCAATCAAAATGCAAGTAGTATTTGGTCTTCAATTGTATCAACAACACCAAAAAGTCGAGTTGCGCAACTCTTAGATTCCGGAAATCTTGTTTTGATGGACAATACAGGTACAAGTAGTGTTGCAACTTATTTGTGGCAGAGTTTTGGTAATCCATGTGACAAATTGTTACTAGATATGAAGATGAGCTGGAACATAAACACCAGATTAAGGCGACATTTGACATCATAGAAAAGCATTCATGATCCATCCGCTGGCGAGTTCTCATATAAAATTGACAATGAAGGGGTTACCACAACTAGTTACCGAACACGGCCACAGAATGGAGTTCGATTCAGTGGTCTTCCCGCCCCAGCCGACTCAGTGTTCAATGCGAGTAATGGAATTGCATGAAGATGAGTAGTATTACAAGTTTGAGGCTAATAAGAATGTGGTTGCCTCACAATTAAGGATAGATCAGTCCAGTTCTTTGCAATTCCTTGTGTTGAATGCCGGGAGCGCAGAATGGGATGTTATGATTTCGTTACCAGATGATCCATGTGACAATTATGGATACTGTGGTGCTAATGCTATTTGTAGAAACAGGTATCCCATATGCGTTTGTTTGCAAGGGTTCACTCCAAGGTTTCAAGAAGAATGGGAAATGTTTAATGGAACCAGTGGATGCATGAGAAGGACACCATTGGATTGCCACAGCAGAGAGGGATTTTTAATGCTTGAAGGGGTGAAATTGCCTGGCATGTTAGAATTTTCACTCAATGAGAGTAGGAATCTCGAGGAATGTATGATGTGCTTAAAAAATTGTTTGTGTACAGCTTATGCAAATTCAAATATTAGGCGATGGGAGAAGCGCCTTAACATTATCATGGGAATAGCAAGGATCTCAAAGCAGGCATTATTTTGTAATGTCAAAAAAGCCAATTCAAAGACTGAAAACTAACTCGATAGCGCTGTATGTATCTGCTATCTTCTCTGCAATTTTTCGCTTTGACAAATATTCTCTCCAAATTTCAAACTAACCAGCTAGCATTCCTTTCTGGTGCCATCACCTTGTGGGACAAAGGACTTTGACGGCCAAGAGCTTGCAGCGGGCATGACAGTTGTACGTGTCAAGCAACATGGCCTGGAAGGAGAAACACATCATCTATGTGCGACGCGAAGGGTTCCCTACTGTGAGCGAACCGGGAGGCTTTGGAAGATTTGTCAATTATCAACAACTTGGAGTAGGAGTTGGTTGGAGACTCATACTAGGTTACTATTGATTCAAGGGTCGCTTTCACTTCACATCGTTAACATTGAAATGCTAGTAATCAATCTTGACATGCCAGGAAGCCTCATAGAGACGGGCTGCAATACAGCATAGATACTATTACTTCCCCACTTAATTACCTGTGCAATCAATAAGTGCATGATTTTTATGCAAAAGACCTCAATCCAATAAGACGCGAAAGCATTTAAAATTTGTAATTTTTAGCAAGCACGTGTGAACAATTCTAGATTTATCAACTATCATTCTCGAAAGAATTGTTCAAAGTGGAATAGCATGGAAAATGACACAAAAGTCAAAATACTCCAAAGATAATACTTGTCAAGGAGAGAAGGTGACTGCAAACTTCAAACATAAGGTCCAACATTCCCATTTGCTTGCCAAACGACACAGAATGAAGCCCTTTCCTTTCATCCTCCTTACCTCTCTACTCCATTTTCTACTATTACAATTCTCCACAGCAGCTGATACCATTTCTCCATCAGAATCCATCACCGGCACGAATACCTTGGTTTCTTCCGGCACAAGCTTCCAATTAGGCCTCTTCTCTGCTGGCAGTTTACGGTATTTAGGAATATGGTACAAGAACTTTCCAGATACTGTTGTATGGGTGGCCAACAGAGAAAAACCTCTTGCAGATTCAAATGGATCCTTGACGTTATCGAAAAACGGAAGCCTGATCCTCTTAGACAAAATGAACAACACTCTTTGGTCGTCCAATTCTTCCCGAGCAGCAGAAGATCCTGTTGCGCAGCTTTTGGAGACCGGAAATCTTGTTGTTAGAGACAAGGCCGCAACTGATTCAGAAGATTATGTATGGCAAAGTTTTGATTTCCCCACGGACACTTTGTTGCCGGAAATGAAGTTGGGGTGGAACTTCGGAACCGGCCTCAACAGATTCTTGACTTCTTGGAAAAATGCTAGCGACCCTTCTCCTGGAGAATATACTTATGGGATGGATCGTGTTTTGTTGCCTCAGCTTGTTATTTCAAAAGGATCGAAGAAAAAGTTTCGTACTGGACCTTGGAACGGTATCCGAATCACAGGTACTCCTTTTCCAGCCCTTTTGTTCGGAGGGGTTGTGCATCCATATTTTGTGTATAATTCCAATGAGTTATACTATGCATATGGGGCTGTCAGTAATTCTACCATCACAAGGTTAAAGCTTACTGAATCGGGCGAGATCCAGCGGTTACTTGTCAATAACGGAAGCACTGAATGGGCTGTTATGTATACTTTGCGGAACGATGAGTGCAGTAATTATGGACAGTGTGGAGCAAATGGCTTTTGCAAGATTAACAAATCACCCATTTGTGACTGCTTGCCGGGGTTTTTTCCGACATCAACAAGTGAATGGGGGGTGCTTAATTGGACTCGTGGGTGCAGGAGGGAGACCCCACTGAATTGTTCGAAGGGAGAAGGATTTCTGAAAATTGAAAATGTGAAACTTCCGGACCAAGTGGATTTTTGGGTCAAGAATAGCACTAGCACCAGAGAATGCAAGGCAGAGTGCTTGAAGAATTGTTCTTGTGTAGCTTATGCTAACTCAGATATCAAAAATAAAAGCAGTCTCTGTCTGATGTGGTTCGGCAACCTAATTGATCTGCGTGAGTTCGTTGAAGAAGATAGTGATCAAGAGCAAGATATATATATTCGGGTGCCATGTAAGTCAGTCTTTGCTTTATTTCTTTTGAATTGGATGTTGCAGGGATCAAATTGAATAGGTCAAAGTCGGGTAATTTTGTTATTATTCAATATTTTAGGGCCTAGACTCATGAAGAAGTGCTGAAATCAGAATATTGAAATGTTGGTTTAACGATTTGATATAATCTTGTAAATGACCTTCAGGGAAAACGAGTGGGAAGAATGATAAAAAAGTAGTACTCATTTCAGTCATACCAGCCGTTTGTTTGCTACTTTTTCTCGGTTTGGCTTTGTTTTCCTGGTGTATAATTCTGAAGAGGAGAAGAAATAAAAGAGGTAAGTTAAAATGCATATGCGCCCTGCTGTTATATTTGTGGACACATTATATCGAAAAAAGATGCTTCAATATAGTGTGCCCTGTGAAAGACTATATGAGAATGATCATGCTCATGCCCCGTGACGTTTCTAGGAACCATTATATGCTGGAGGAAACTCTTATGCATTGACAAAGACATTGTGTTTGAATACTTGTGTTTCCTTCACATTCTTCTCATTGTTCTTTTTAACTTTCTGGTTTTTCATTTTACAGCTTTAAGAGACAGTGAGGAGAACTTGGAGTTGCCACTGTTTGATTTTGATACAATTGCAGCCGCCACCAATCACTTCTCCCACACAAACAAGCTAGGAGAGGGAGGTTTTGGTTCGGTTTACAAGGTAACAAAACGATACTTGACGCTGATATTTTCTACGAATTTAAGCTAATAGACAAAATTTTCAGGCCAAGTTAACCCAAGAAGAATTCATTGCTGTAAAAAGACTCTCAAAAGATTCTGGCCAAGGAATTGAAGAGTTTAAGAACGAAGTTGCGATGATAGCCAATCTTCAGCATTGGAATCTTGTTAAACTTTTGGGCTGCTGCATCGAAGGAGATGAAAGGATGCTGATTTATGAGTACATGCCCAACAAAAGCTTGGATTGCTTCATTTTCGGTCTGAGATTCTGTGCTTCAACTTCAAGAATTGTTAATAGTTATTTAGTTCAATTTATCATTAAGTTGAGTTCTTTGCAGCTCTGTTTATGTCATTCAAAGTTGACTAATATGGGGGATGACTTGTGCAGATCAAAATAGAAAGGTGTTGTTGAACTGGAAAAAGCGATTCGACATTATCATGGGAATCGCACGAGGACTTCTCTACCTCCACCAAGACTCTAGACTAAGAATCATTCATAGGGACCTTAAGAGCAGCAACATCTTACTTGACGATGAGTTGAACCCCAAAATATCTGACTTTGGCATAGCAAGGATTTTCGAACGCAATCAAACTGAAGCAAAAACAAAACGCGTAATTGGGACATAGTAAGTTATACCAACACATGTCATGCATGAATTTCTTCCTTTCTAGTTATAAACTACTGACATTGTCTTGTTTGCATGCAGCGGATATATGTCTCCTGAGTACGCAATTGACGGGAAGTTTTCAGTGAAATCTGATGTCTTCAGTTTTGGAGTTCTTTTGTTGGAGATAATTTGTGGCAGAAAGAACAGAGGGTTTCACCATCCAGATCACGATCACAATCTTCTTGGACATGTAAGTATTACATGCATCTGTGGGTTTTCCAAATGTTGAGCGCCATAGACTATAGTTTTCAATGAGTATGTACTAAAGATAGATAATTTTGCAACTGAACCAGGCATGGTTACTATGGAATAAAAGCAAGTGTTCGGAACTAATAGATCAATGCTTAGAGTACTCGTACGTTGAGTTTGAGGTGCAAAGATGCATTCAAGTAGGTCTATTATGTGCTCAAAAGCTTCCAGTAGACAGACCGGCAATGTCATCAGTGGTGTTCATGTTAGGCAATGAGGGAGCGCCATTGCCTCAACCGAAGGAGCCTGGTTTCTTTAGTGAAAGAAGCTCTGAGGACGTCGATACCTTAGTCGACGAAGGTAGAAGCCAGACGGGAACCTCAATTACCATTACCACGGTGGTAGCTAGATAACCAACATATATATGGATTCACTGGTCCGATTTTCACACATTCGACATGGCGGATACTATGTATATTTTTATACTAAGAGACACAGAAGGAGATTGGCCTCAATATATGGGAAGGTGGATTGAGAAATGTTAAAAAAACATATAAAATTATTTATACATAGATTAACAGAGTGTGTGTTAGCTACAATATATCTCATTAGTAAAAGTAAATAAAACATTGTATGTGTAGGTTATGAAACTAGTTCGTTTCTTCTTTTTATTTTCAAATAACTAGTATATGTTCACACAAAGTGTGTGAAATTTTTTAACTTTTATTTTTAAAATTGAAGGAGGGATGAAGTGAGTGAGAGAAAATGTGGGAGTAGGGAGAGAAGTTTTTTTTTTTTTTTTTTTTAATTAAAGATGATTTTAGGTGAGATTTAAACAAAAAACAAAGAGGATTTCATTAATATGTAGGTTAGATTAATAGATAATAAGAGTAAGATCACCTTCAATTAGTTGGTCACACTCCTCATAAATTCGAAAAAATCTAAACACAATTGCATGATAAATAAGAAAACTCTCGAATCAAGTGAAATGAGTGTAAGGATCGGATGTAACGAAAATATAAGGATTTCATGTCTTCATAAGAGCAACTCTACAGTTGCAAAGGCCCCTAGGGCAAGTCACTATTGAATAGGCTTCAATGAACAATAACTGCCTTTTTTATCTCTACCCCTACACTAAATAGTCATGGCAATAGGTAATAATATATTAATATATTAATATTTTTTTATTTTATAAAATAATACAAAATAATTACTTGTGGGATTTCTTTTACTTTGACCCGTTCCCTATCCTAGCCCTCTCTCTCATTTCCCTTACACTTTTTTTTTTCTCTCTACTGACGCAACCCTTCCCCCTCATTTCTAAAACCTCTCTCTCTCTTCACAATAATTCCCTATCATTTCTTCACATCGTGAACTTGGAACTTGTATATTTGGACGCCTGGCAACTTTAGGAACATAATTGGGTCCTTTCATGCACCATCGGTGCATTGGGAAGTGTAGTGATCCTAGACCTGAGAGCTTCATGCTCTGCTTGTAGTTTCAGGTGAGATTTCCTTGTTCCTTTGAATATTTGGGATTTTCTTGTTGGTGTTGTGATTCCGAGTGAAGACTTAATGGTTAAATTTTGTTCTTTTCACTATGCATGCTTTCTGTTTCGTTTTTCCAGAATTCGGCGAGAAAATCCGATGAGCTCCATGACCAAACCTGGCCAATCTCGACCTCGGTTGTTACTCACAGTGGTAGAATTTTGTTCCTTTTCATTTTAGCATCATTTTTGTGCTTAAATTACAATTTTTAATGGAGTTTTAAGTCGAGATTGGAATCAGGATGAATCCCTGCCAAATATTCCGATGTTCTCCCTCGAGGGGTCCGGTGATCTATGTTTTAAATCATAACTGATGTCAGCCTTGCATCATCTCTGCCTCAGGCTCTCGGGCCAACGATTCATGTCGGACCTGTCGCTCGAGCCCGCTTCTGATGCTGAAGCCTGCATGGGCCCAACGATTTGGTCCTATTCTGTCCACAATCCATCGAACTAAAAGCCCCGCTAGACTTGCTCTAAACTATCGTGGTCTGAGTGCCGTGGCACAAGTTTTCTTTTCCCCAAAAATTCATGTTATTTTGGTTGAGGTTGATTTCAATGTGCAAGTATTTCTTTTCTATGGTCAAAAGCCCAAGTTTGACAAAGGGTGATGAATTAGGACGTTTTCGAAAATAATTTCTGATCCAAAAGCCACGTAACAGAAATGCTAGCTAGTCAATTTCGTGTGCAAGAGAAAACGAGGTGTTTGACTGCATAGTTGAAGATACGAAATGACATCCCAAGCATCCTTCACGTTATGCAATTTTTTTTCTGCTAATTGTGTCACCCAACTAACATCAAATTATGGAATATGTATGTTAAAAAATTAATAACTTAAAATATAAAATTTCTCATCATTTACATAAAAACATGTGGTGTACCACTCGTATTTCCGTCAAAATCAAAAATTTCTTGTGGATATGTTCATTAGCGACTTCTTTCAATTTAGGATAATCATTTGTTTACAATGAATTCCCCATAATTAGGTATCAAATTTGTTGTCTATGTCAATTAAATTTGAAACTCTCACTTATAAATGGGAATAACATGCTACTAAATTGTAATGCTCATAACCCTAAGATCAACGTTAGAAAGGCAATATTAATGAAGAGAATATTGGAGCTCTCTTATGCACAGGGTCAATGATTTTTTTTTTTTTTTTTTTTTTTTTTTTTTTTTAAGTTTTAAGGAGAGGCCAATGAAAATACAATAGAATTTTGATAATTTAATATCCAACAAATTAATAGCTTCGGTTAAATAATACCTTTGGTTAGTCCCAACTTGATCATAATGTGCTAAATTAATAATTCATTAAATTCATAACTAATACATTATAAAAAATTCGCATAGGTTATGCGTAATATATAAATTAATGATTCTCTAATTTCTTTACACCATTGAAACCAGAAGCCATTGTTGTATATATGATGTGATGTGTTACTAACACCATTGAGATCATAAGTCATTGTTGTATATATAATAGGATGTGTTACTAACTTACTATGGCTTTTGTTTATTTAAATAGAGTTTCTGCTTGCGTAAATGCTCATAAAATGAATAATGTAGTACATAGAATAATGTACAATCTATTTTTGTAAAGAAAAAAAAAACAAAGTAGGTTCAGGAATTTTATTTGGTTGAACAAATACTTAAAATTGTTAGGTCGTAAAATAAAAAACTAAATACAATATATATTACTTAAAATTGTTAGTTAATTAATAACTTATTAATTTATAGAATATTTAACGCTCGCTAAATTAATAGATCTTCTTTAGTCTCAAGACTATCAATTTATAGAGATTTAACTGTAAATTTTAACAAGTGTTGACCTACAGCAGAGAAGATTTTTTTATTTTTTTAATTTTTTTTTATTTTTTATGTTGGAGTGAAAATTGTTTCCCAGGACCTATGGGTTAAGGAACAATCTCAGGTAAACAGTTTTTATGGGATTAGGCCTCCCAAAGATGGCGAAGGCACATTGGCAGAACCACATAGAAGCCAGCACAGGCCTAGTCCTATCCTGGAATTTCACAGTTTTATATGTACTATATGAAAGTTTTAGAAATAATGAGCATGTGGTCAGTGGCTTTCGCAATTTCAAGTCACCTTGGTTCGAGACTTGTTGGTGTGGGCCACCAATATCTTTCAAAAAAAAAAAAATAAATAAACTGAAAGAAAAAAAAAAACCTTTATAATTTTGCTTTCTTTTTTACTATATATAATAACCAAACTCTTTTTTTTTCAATTAGCCTTATTTTTTTAGAAAATTGTTATTAGCACTTCAAAAATCTCATTTTATATTCCAAACTTTCTATATTTGGAAAGAAAAATACACTCGTAAGGAGTGTAGAATGAAATTTTTGGAATACCAATAACACTTCTTTTTTTTTACCATATAAAAACTATATCCACTTTTTGGCTAGTTAATATAAACAAGGCCTATACAGTTTAGAGCAAGAACTAATTTTAAGTCATGACTTAAAAAAAAAATTCGAATCAAATGTGTTAACATTTTCATTATCAAAGCTCATACAATTTTTTTGTTCTTATGATATAATTAATACAATACTAAAAAATTAAAGCTACACCAGTCTTGTTTCGATTAAAATTTTTTATGACAATACAAAAAACAAGAACTTAAATTTCTATATACGGTTTAAAGGTCCATCATAATCTGAATTTCTGGTTCTGTCACTGTAAAGGTGTGAAAAGGCTTTCATGGGCTTAAATCTTTGTTAGAAAAAGAAATGTTCATTTATAGACGCAAACAAAAGCCATAAATTATCAGCAACACTATTTTTTGTCCCAACAAACATGACTCACAAATAAAACCAGTTTTTGTAGTATCTCGTTGTACTAATTTATTTCCCTAAAGAATAGAGAACATATTTGTGAAAGGAAAAATATGCGAGAGTAGTTGTAGCACCACAAATCTGTTATTCCCCGCAAAGGAGAGATTTTTTTAGTGCGTTTGGAATAAGGGATATAACACTACATGCATTATATAATTAGAGAGATACTTGAAAAAATAAAATAAAATAAAATAAAATAAATAAATAAACTTTTCTCCAAATTTATAATGACACATGATGTTTTATCTTATTTTGAGCATACTAAAAATCTCCCTCAACTAGGAGAGATTTTTCAGTGTTCCCGTCACACGAGATGGTACACCACGTGTCTCAATATAAATAGTGGGTCATATGTGTTAAAATATTAATAACTTAAAAATTAAAATTTTCCACCACTTGCATAAAAACACGTGGTGTACCATCCGTGTTCCCGTCACAACTAAAAATTTCTCCTCAACTAGGACCGAAAATTATTATTTTAATGAAGGATGAGGTGGATCTTGCGGCATTAAAAGGGCACCGATATTTTAGGAAACAGTCGCGACTACGTGAAAAGATCAGCTTCGGGCTTGAGTTGGCAAAGAAGACCAACTCACACACCTTCAATTTTAAAGCCAGCCTAGCTTTTATGTGTGGTTCAACAAAACCCAAACTACAGACCCATGTCTTTACATTGTAGGGTACGGAATCATAACTTCAGCCTCTGTGTTAGCTCCAGCTAGCTGTATGTAAGCATTATAATAGTATGAGAAGTTTTTTAGCGTGTTAAGAGCATGATTCGATACATTAAGTGTATTAATATATTGGTCGAAATTTTTTTTCTTCAAGTTTTCAACTAATTGTATTATACATTTTGTGTATCAAACCGTGTTTCAGCATATTGAAAATGTCTCATAGTTGGATTATTATTGCCTTGTTCTTCCGCAAATGTAATAAAATTCAATCGTATCATTTTCAATCCTACCATCATCATTGACGCATTGAATGCAAATCTTCGATGTTTACTACGCGGAGTAAGGTATGCTCGATACATAGTTCCTTGCAGTACAATGGACTTGTTCAAACTTTTTGAAGAATTGGTGCTGCAAACGACCCAACATTGATAAGATAAAAAAAATATAAATTAGACTAAGTGCTAAATTTTAATGACTTGAGTTCAATTTCAAAATGCGACCAAAGAAAGTTTGCGTTCAAGAAACTTAAGACTTGTTTGACAATCATTTGCATTTTACTTCTAAATTTAGATTTTATTTATTTATTTATTTACCTTTTAGAAATGAGACGATGCATGAGAAAAAGGAAAGGTAACAAATGGTAAGAGGTAAATGGAATTATGCATGACATACATTCTCATTCATTTTCCTTCCTTCCCACCACCTTTCTTCATCCCTTTTTTTCATATACTTTTACTCTATCTCAAGACAAAACACATGCAACCAAATGTTGTTGAAAGCCATAGACAAGAAAACATGCAATGCATGTTGTTAAAAGAAAGTGGCTTTTCACAACATGTGTTGGAATTGGGTGAAGTTTTGTCCGATGAAAAATTAAAGGAGACGGAGGATGTGTAGAGGCAAATACAAGATTCAATCTAAAACGAAGAATATAATCCTAATATGTAGCAAGAAATTACAAAATATAACCTCAAATGTAGCAAGAAATTGAAAGAGGTGGAGGATGCGTAGAAACCAATGCACTTAGTGCTGTAAGATCATGTGAGAAATGAAGGCTTTCGAATCAACTGTGAGATTGGAAAATACCATACTTCTATTTGAACTCTATAGAGGATATCATGGCTCCAAATCACCTCGTGATCCTAGGTCGCCATTTAAAAGTACATTTAACAAAGTCAACCATCTCACCAGCCATACTCTGGTGAACCACCATATCGACCACACAATGGCTAATATCGACAACACGATGGCTAATTTGCCTAAAGCGAGAATACCAAACTTGCCTATGACGAGACCAAAACTCATACTATTTTTCTAGCTAGAGTTATTTCAAACATGAGACTTGAGTAAAATAAAAAAAACAAAAACAAAAAATTAGCACACAAACCTCTACGCTAAATCCCCTAAGACTTAGAATCTCTTTCCAAACATATATAGTCTTAAGAATAAGGTCCGTGGCCTCGAATTCTATTGAATGACTTAAATGGAGTACAATATTATCATGACATCTCATGCCAATAACTCAATAAGACGTAATAGTTTTTTTTTTCCTGCATGGCGTTCTATTATTAGCATGGAACATTAGTAACATGTCTAATAAATGTTGCTCTCTGAATCCTAACCTATCAAACGTAGGACACCTTTAACGCTTGTCCTTGTTGATGTTTCTTCTACTTTTAAGAAGTGAATTGAAGAAAAGTTTCTTGAATCTTTCATGTATCTAAACCTTGACCTATACTAGTTTTTCTGCCTTAAGAGCCATGGAAATCTTTACAGTACTTTTCGTTTTATCATCTTTCCTCTTCTTTCCAAGCATCTCCACTACAAAAGATATCATCACTCCGACAGTTTCGCTCAGAGATGGAGAGTCCCTTGCTTCCTCCGGCGGAACATTCGAACTAGGATTCTTTAGCCCAGGTAATTCGAAGAATCGGTACGTTGGAATATGGTTCAATGGAATATCTCCTCAAATTGTTGTGTGGGTGGCCAACAGAGAAACTCCACTTACTGATCACTCTGGAGGTTTGAACATCACTGATGGAGGAGTTCTTGTTCTTTTCAGTGACAAAAATAGCAGTATATGGTCATCTAATTTCACTTCAAGAACCCTAAGGAGCCCGGTTGCTCAGCTCCTGGAATCCGGCAACCTTGTTGTGAAAGACGGAAATGATGACAACTCGGAGAGCACCCTTGTGTGGCAGAGTTTTGATTATCCAGGCAACACCTTACTACCAGGAATGAAGCTTGGATGGAACTCAGCGACAGGTATAAACAGGTTTTTGTCTTCGTGGAAAGCCGCAGAAGATCCATCTCCAGGTGAATTCTCGTATTCCATAGATCATAGCGGATACCCCCAACTAGTCCTTCGGAAAGGTCGTGTTCCACACTATAGGGTGGGGTCTTGGAATGGCCTTGGTTTTACTGGGATTCCTGAACTTACTCCTAATGCAGCATTTAAAATCGAATTTGTGTCCAATGATAGTGAGGCCTATTACAAATTCGACCTCATGAAAGATACGATGCATTCGAGATTGGTACTCAACCTGTCTGGTGGTTTGCAGCGGTTCTTGTGGATTGATAAAACACATAGCGGGAACATGATTTACTCCGCTCCAGCAGATCGTTGTGACACTTACGATTTGTGTGGTGCATTCGCTTTCTGCAAGCTTGATTCTGATCCTCTATGTTCATGCTTGCAAGGTTTTGTACCAAAATCTCCAAGAGACTACTGGACTTTGAAAAACACGTCTTCAGGATGTCTTCGTAAAAGTCCATCGGGTTGTACGAATCAAGATGAATTTCAGAAGTTCATACGGGTGAAATTGCCAGACACATCTTCGTCACGGATCAATAATACCATGTCCCTTGAGGAATGTAAGAAAATGTGTTTGACAAACTGCTCTTGCACAGCATATGCAAATTTGGATGTTAGGGGAGGAGGAACTGGCTGTTTGCTTTGGTTCGGCAACCTCATTGATATAAAAGAATTCGACTCTGGTGGGCAAGATCTTTTTGTGCGGATACCCCCCTCCGAATTAGGTACTTATTTCTACTTGATTTCAAGCTTCATTACTCTCTGGTATTGTTAATAAGTTTTGTTGAGCACAAACGAATGTCGGCTTTAAGGATTTACCTAAATTATGTAGATGCTTTGAGTTCTGGCACTTGTTTGATTTGAACTTAGTTGTAATAAAACGTTCATGATCGAAAATTGAATACTATCACCAATCTGCCTTGATCTTTCAGATGGCACTAAGACAAGCAAGCTCTCTGGTGTAAAAAGGAAAGTGGCAATCATAGTCAGCTGTGGGGCAGTAGTCACGGGAGTGCTAATACTAGGATTGGTTTTCTACATACGGAAGAAGAAATTGAAAGCACGAGGTAGAAATTATTCAGTTAAAAGATTAGTACGTTATGGTCAAGCTTTTGATTGATTCTTCTACTGTCTCAGGAAACATGAAAAACATACGTGAAAAGAACTTTGGTTTCGAAGGTGGAAGCGAGGACATGGAGTTGATAACATTTGATTTGGCCACTGTATCTAGAGCCACTGATAACTTCTCAAACAATAACAAGCTGGGACAAGGTGGTTTCGGACCAGTGTACAAGGTATTAAAAAAGGGTAAAATGTGATTAGAATGTGGTGCTTCCTTCAACAAATATATAAATCAACTTATCGAATGATGGTTTCTAGGGAATCCTGGAGGAAGGGCAAAATATAGCAGTGAAAAGGCTTTCAAAATGTTCTGGGCAAGGAATCAAAGAATTCATGAATGAAGTAGTATTAATCGCTAAACTTCAACACCGAAATCTCGTAAAGCTTCTTGGTTGCTGTATTGAAGGCGATGAAAAAATGTTGATCTATGAATATATGCCAAACAAAAGCTTGGACTACTTCATATTTGGTTTGACCCTCTATATATAAATTTCGTGAATTAATCTGTGTCTTGAGTCTTGTCATAATTTTGTTGTCGAATTAAGGGAAGATTCAACTAACATTTATGATTCATTGGTTAGACGATACAAGAAGTAAACTCCTCAATTGGGATCAGCGCATCAACATTATCGGAGGCATTGCTCGAGGACTTCTCTATCTTCATCAGGATTCTAGACTGAGGATCATCCATAGGGATCTTAAAATCAGTAACGTTTTACTAGATAAAGATATGAACCCAAAAATATCTGATTTTGGCACGGCTAGAGCATTCGGGGGAGATCAAACTGAGGAAAATACTAATCGAGTGGTTGGAACATAGTAGGTAGCTCGAAACTTGCTTTGTACATTGTATGCTTGTAAATGTGCTTGTAACTCTAGTTTCATTTTTAACAGTGGCTACATGTCTCCTGAGTACGTGGTCGATGGACTCTTCTCGGTCAAATCGGATGTTTATAGCTTCGGTGTGATGATGTTGGAGATACTTAGCGGGAAGAAGAACAGGGGATTTCATCATCCAGACCACCAGCTTAACCTTCTAGGACATGTAAGCTTAAGCAAAGATTGACTTTCCCAAGTTTAGTAAAATATTTGGATCGTATATGGAGAATCATCATATATAAATTTTGTGAATTAATTTCAGGCTTGGATGCTTTGGATTGAAGGAAGACCAACAGAAATAATGGATGAGAAGTTAGATGGATCATGTGCGCTGCCAGAAGTGTCACGATGCATTCATATAGCTCTACTGTGTGTGCAGCAACAACCAGAAGATAGGCCAAACATGGCGTCTGTGGTCCTAATGTTGGGTGGGGAGGGTTCATTGCCTATACCCAAGCAACCTGGTTTCTTTACTGAAAGGAACTCGGTTGAAGCAAAGGCTTCTTCGCCAAGCAAGTACGAATCCCATTCCATAAATGAGATGAGTCTAACGCTGTTAGAAGCAAGGTTTTAAAAGGCATGTGCTCCTCCGACGACAAGCAAGGACCTAGCGCGCGTATGATTAAGTAAAAAAATAAAATGCAAACATTTTTTTTTAAGAGATACTTTGGATGTGGTTTCTAACTATCAATATTCTTTGATTGAAACCTTATTGGTTTTCAATATTTGATCGAAGTTCCTAAAATTAATGTGATAATGTATTTCTATGTCGGTTACTATATTTTTTAAATTAAAAATTGAAATTTATGGTTGTTTGTATTAATGAGATTTTAAACACAAAAAAAACCCATAATTTGTGGATTAAAATTATTAAAATATAAATTATACTCTCCAATATATTGTGTGAGTGTGTGCGCGTGTGTATAAACATGGGTACATTCACCAAAATTAAAAAAACATTATTGTACCAAAATATGGGTACATTCTTCAAAACCACACAAAAAATAATAGATATTAAGCTTAATAACATTAGTAAATTTCTTTGATTAAACTTGACATGGATACATTCTCAAATCAAGAAAAAGAATGTACCCATATAAGTTTAAAAATGGATTAAAAAAAAATTGAATAGATTATATATATATATATATATATATATAAGGGTACATTTTACTACAACAAATTGATATATTTAAGAAAAGGTACATTTTAAGATTAAAAAAATTGAAAAATTACATGAATTGGTACATATAAGATTAAAAAATTGGAAACCTTTTTATAAAAAATTAAGGGGGGCAAACTTATTCTAATGGTTTTTTTTTTTTTTTTTTTTTTTTTTTTTTTTTTGGGAAATGTTTTGAATTGAAAATTATTTGGGAGTTTAATACAGGTGTGAGTATTAATGTCACATCCCAGTCCGGGGCGGATCACTTTCCGGGCCTGCTCCACCACCGTAGCATGATATTGTCCGTTTTGGGCTTACCATTCCCTCACGGTTTTGTTTTTGGGAACTCACGAGCAACTTCCCAGTGGGTCACCCATCATGGGATTGCTCTAACCCCCTTCTCACTTAACTTCGGAGTTCCTACGGAACCCGAAACCAGTGAGCTCCCAAAAAACCTCGTGCTAGGTAGGAATGTGAATATACATATAAGGATCACTCTACTAGGTGATGTGGGATGTCAAAATCCACCCCCTTAGGGGCCCAACGTCCTCGTCGGCACACCACGGCCAGGGTTAGGCTATGATACCAATTGTCACATCCGGACCCGGGCAGGACCACTTCTCAGGCCCGACTCCATTGTAGTACGATATTGTCCGCTTTGGGCCCCGACCACGCCCTCACGGTTTTGTTTCTAGGAACTCACGCAAGAACTTTTAACTTCGGAGTTCCCATGGAACCTGAAGCCAGTGAGCTCCCAAAAGGCCTCGTGCTAGGTAGGGATGTGAATATACATATAAGGATCACTCTCCTGGACGATGTGGGATGTCATAATTAAAATCCTAAATCAATTATTATTTTTTATTTTAAAAATTATGTAACCGACATGTAAATTCATTATTGCATTAATGTTAAGGACTTTGATCAAAATTTGAAAACAAATAAGATTTCAATAAAAGAACATTAGTAACTAAGGACCAGATACTAATTTTTCCTTTTTTTTAATCATGTAGGAGTTAGAATTAATTTCAGTTTATCTACTTCTATCCATTGATTTTTTTTTTTTTTTTTGGGACAATTGAATATTAATCCTTTGATAAGATTGAAATTCAATTAAAACCTAATGTAAGATCAAATATTATTTATAGTCCCTTGACTAGATATCCACATAAGCATTTATATTTAAATTCATAATTAATTGTTATTAGATACTTAAATTTGTTTTTTTCATTCCCAAAATGCCCAAATATTTGACCTTTTTTTTTTGTCAAACTAAAATTTTGATTTATTTGATCCAGATTTTGCCATCATTCTTGACTTCCTCTATTAATAAATGCACCTGAATGGAAAACCATAACAAAAAAAAATATTAATGAAACGTTAAGAAAAAAAATGCAAAATACATAAAGTTTGTCATTATGCAAGTTGCAAAGTAAAGAGTATATACCAAACAATTATAAAATGATTGTACCTAAATATGTGTACCAAAGTTTGTGTACCGAAGTATATGTACCAAAATATAGTACCAAAATATGTGTACCGAAATACAGTAAACATGTGTACCGAAATATATGTATCGAAGCATGTGTACCAAAATATATGTACTGAAACATATGTATCGAAATATTATACGAAGTATATGCACCAAAATGTATGTACATGTATAGTTCTCAAAAGTATAATGTAGCTTTACTAAAAAAGGCTTTTTGTTGAGATCACTATTGTTGTGAAAAATGGAAAAAAGGCTTGATATATTTAGGTATAACAATCACCAAATGGAAAGTTTCTGTCACGCGCCGATCCCGACATACGTCCAGGATCGACACATGACGCCATACGTACAAAGCATAATTCAAGATTCAAATTACGTAGTAATTTTTTGTATGCTTTATGGTTGCATTTAACTTCCTTGTTAGGCTGCCTACGTAACCTAAATAGAGATCAAGCCATTTGTAGTTCACCATTTCAATAAACCCCTATCACCATTGCAAGTCATTACTACATACATGTAAACATAGTAACCCTTATGAGACGTATAGACACATAGCTTCAGAATGTGAATCGTCAAATTGGTTTTGGTTTCAGTGTATTAATGCATATAGATATGTATACTTATTAAGACACCCATTTTAACTTTCAAACAAAGAAAGTGATGTATAAACATGAAGCACTTAATCAAAACAGTAATCACACCGAATTGAATTTGTCAAACTATTGATAGCTATACCAGCCCTAACCTTACGAACCAATATAATTTAAATACAATCACAATCAATTTCTATATGCATACCCCTTTCGAATTCTATATCAAAACATGGAGCCAATAGTACATATAAAAGCAATAATCTAACTATGGTTCGATAATAATTAGCTGGACTAATTGTAGCAAATAAAATAGCTTGTTTTCTTCAAAACCAATCCGATTGGATTGTAAAAATTGAGTGAGGAAGATATGCATGTACTTTGATACACATGTAGATAAAACCACTTGCATATATTTTCTCTTTATAAGTAATTATGTATTCAGTATACGATCGTTTGGAAAACAACCAACTTCCCAAAGTGGACTAGTCGAAATACTTTGCCAAGCGTAGTAATACAACAATATAGCTTTCTGCATAATACAAGTCTTCAGAAACAGGGCTAATAAACAAAACATCCCTTTTCGGCTTTTATACCATTCTAGGGTTTAGGCATTTGCATATATATAATACTAGTTTTGCAAACAATAGCTAATCCACGACATATTAACCGAAAGAAATATTAATAAGAATTAGCTAAACGGAAAGGATAAAGAGAGTTAAGTATGAACCCATACTGCAGATTGACATCCCCGACCACGCCCTCACGATTTTGTTTCTAGGAACTCACACGAAAACTTCTCAGTGGGTCACCTATCCTGGGATTGCTCTCGCGCGACCTCGCTTAACTTCGGAGTTTCTACAGAACCCGAAGCCAATGAGCTCCCAAAAGGCCTCGTGTTAGGTAGAGATGGGAATATACATATAAGGCTTACAGGATCCACACCCATAGGCGATGTGAGATCTTACACAGCAAGTCAATGAAAGTCGACACATACCTTCTAAAGGCATTTTGATAGTTTCACATTTAAAAAATAAAATAAAATTATGGATGGGTTGTAACAGTACCATTTAGATTAATTGAATTGTTTGAGGCAATTCAAACTAGAAGATGCAAAATCAAAATTCATGAAGCCCAAGTTTTTATTTCGGAGACTGAAAAGGAGTTTATGAAGATAATGTGAGCCTTTGGCCGATGCATGGAGAGGAGTGGTGGTCACCGACTTACCGTGGAGCAGTATGGGTGACTGGCTTGTATGAGGGAGAGAGGGAGAGAGTGAGAAAAAGGATCATCACCTTATATTAAATGAGTAATAAATTCTACAAAATTTCTCAAATGAGTAATAAATTTTGCAACATCTCTCATAAAAACAATTATTGTTCACGAGGATAGAATTGGAAGAAAGAAAACCATAAAATCAATATAAAATGGGTAAAAATGACATGGAATATGCATGATGACATGTAAAGCAGATCAAATGACTAAATTCAAAATGGGGCGGGCCGGGGTGGGTCCTAGTGGGGCGGTGTGGGTACAAATTTCAAAGAGACCCCAGGCTCAAACCGTCTCCACTATTCATTGTAGGGAGATTAAATCTCCACCGTTTATTTCTTAGGTTATGTAGAATTCTCCAGACTTCCAGAGTCTTAAATCCTGACTTCGATCATAGTAGCCTCCAAATCCTGACTCTTCTTGACCTAGATCTCAAATTTTCCCAGCTCTGTCTGTTCAGACTTAGCCGTCGATGGTGTTGTAGTGGTTGTAGTAGTCGAGCTACTTGTTATCAACCATCAGAGTCGTCAAGTCATCGCCAACAATGCCATTGAGTCGTCAAGGGTCAGTTGGTCTCCATGAGTAGCCTCTTTGTTTTTCTCAGGATTCGTCAATGTCCTAGTCATCTTCGCCTATCTCATTTCACAGCTCCATTATTAGCCTCCTCGATGTCGAAATTCACATCCTTGTCTATCAAATCCAAATCTTTACCACCAATATTCAAATCCACGGAATTGGCTTGCGGCAATTCGACATCTTTAGCCTCCAAAACCTTAGACCCACTAACTAGAGAAGCATCTTTAGTGGAATTGGTTGGAACAAAGGCAGCGGGAGCTAGGATTTGGGAATTGGGTGGGTGAGAAACAGAAAGATTAGAGTGCAGAGTTACAAAAAGGATATTGTCCTCTTCGTCAAGGACATTGGGATCGATCAGAGGTGGAAAGATTGGGGCGCGGCGAAGGATTGATGGGGATGCGATGCAGATGATGACAATAGTTCGGACGATTCGAAGGGTCGAAGAACGTCAGTGTAGAGATCTTCGAATTCGTCGTCATCTTCCATAAAAAATGAGGGAGCTTTAGTGAGAGAAAGTGTGTGTAGAAGGAAAGAGAGGGGAAAGAAAAGGTTTTGATGTCTGTACCTCGTTATCGTATGACCCGTAGGAACCAGCCCATTTCAAAAGGGTCGAGTTAGGTCCAAATCTCATTTAAATCCAAAACCTGCCCCGCCTCTCCCCGTGTTATTTACAAAAGAGTTCGGTCTGGTTCCTTCAATTTTGGGCCCGGCCCAGCCCGTACCCACATCTAAACAAAATACTTCACAATACGCCACTTAGTACTACGGTCTAGTGGTATTCTTGTTCACTTATAAGTGAGAGATCTTAGTTCAATTCTCACCAAAGGAGAATTTGAACCACATTATTGCTAACTCATTGTGAGACTAAGCTCACCTCCTCCCCCGTAGTATAGATAATCTCATTTGTTCAAAAACAAAAATCTTTTGCAATGCATTGCATAAGTCACAAAGGGCCGTTAAGTGAGAAGCTGACAATGGTGGTCTAGATGATCAGTAAGCCGGCGATAGGGATGGAAACATGATTTAAAGTGGACCGAACTAGCTTTAGCATGTGAAAATTGGAATTGGGAGGTGTGAACCCCTTTTTTTCCAAACATACCCAAACATGTTAAGAGTAACTACAATGATTGGGTAAAAATTCAATATTTAAATTTTAAACTCACCCAAAACTTCCTCAATCATCTGGCTAAAAATAGGTTTTGAGTTAAAACTTATTTTTTGGCCAAATTTAGCCCAAAAATGAGCCAAAATGAATGACTAGGACCTAGCACTGGACCGAATTGATGACGTTGTCAGCCACTTGCGAAAAAAACCCATGATTATTATTTTTTATCTAATGGACCACAACCAATAGTCCATATTCAATTTTTTTAAAGCAAATTTATAAAGACATTAAATTCAACGGTTTGAGATCGAATATGAGTAATTCTACCATTAAAAAAAGATCTAACAACCAAAAATTATATCCAACTGCTAAAACAATTAAAAATATTATTTAAATTAAAATTCACCTAGAACTCTAAAAATACCTACTTATGTGCTCACACATCTACACAAAATTCATTTTCGTCAAACAATTCTTCTTCTTCTTTTTCTTTTTACCCACCTATGTATTTGTGTTTAAAAATGGGGTAGGTTTAGTGTGATATTGTCCGCTTTGGGCCCGGACCATCACGGTTTTGTTTATGGGAACTCACACGAGAACTTCCTAATGGGTCACCCATCATGGGATTGCTCTTGCGCGAACTCGCTTAACTTCGGAGTTCCTATGGAACCCGAAGCCAATGAGCTCTCAAAAAGCCTCGTGCTAGGTAGGGATGAGAATATACATATAAGGATCACTCCCCTGGCTGATGTGGGATGTCACGATCCACGAATCACTCCCCTGGACGATGTGGGATGTCACAATCCACCCCCCTTAGAGGCCCGACATCCTCGTTGACATATATGCAACCAGGGTTAGGCTCTGATACCAAATTATCACATCTTGGCCCCGGCCCCCACCATATCCCGGGCAAGACTCCGTCGTAGCACGATATTGTCCGCTTTGGGCCCCGACCATCACTATTTTCTTTCTGGGAACTCACACGAGAACTTCCCAGTGGGTCACCCATCATGGGATTGCTCTCGTGTGAACTCGCTTAACTTTGGAGTTCCTACGAGACCCGAAGCCAGTGAGCTCCCAAAAGTCTTCGTGCTAGGTAGGGATGAGAATATACATATAAGGATCACTCCCCTAGGCGATGTAGGATGTCACATTTAATGATTTTTCGTTATTTATTAGAATTTAAATATATTTAAGTTAAAATGTTTATTAAAAAATTAGAATTGTCTAAATAAATTTTATTTTACAAAAGTTACTGAAAAGATTAGGCTAAAAATCAATCGTTAAAAATTTCGGGCTAAAACCTTCCATGATAATCGTTGGCAACTATATATAATATACACAAATCATGATAAAATATTGTTATTAGCAATTTAAAATAATTGTTCTGCAATTATCATTTCTCATATTTGTAGAGAGAAGTGCATAAAAACTATTTTAAAGTGAAAATAATAGTTATAGTCCAAACCCTAAGGGTCTATTTGGTATTATATTAAAAAAAAAATCATCATTTTACAAAACATTTCTTAAGAACATCTTTTAAGACCAATTTTTTTTTTAAATTCAAAAACTTGTTTGGTATGAAATTCACAATTGTTTTTAAAGAAAAAAAATATTCATCCTACAATGGCAATTTCTAAATTCAACAAAGAGAAAGAGGAGAGAGAATGAAAGAAAGAAAGAAAGAAAGAAAGAAAGAAAGAGAAAGAAATAGGAGAGTGAATCGGAGGAGAGAGAAGTAAGAGAGGGATCAAAGGAGACAAAATTGGAGGAGTGAGAAATGATAGAGATAAAAGAGAACATATCAGGTGTGAAAGGAAAGGGAAGAGAGAAAAAGTGAGATCTAAATTTAAAAACTCTAAAAAATATATTTTTTTATGTTTTTAAGAAATAGACTAATTCTTAAGTTAGTTTTGAATTCAATTTAAAAAAAAAAATCTTATTAAACAAGTTTTTAACACTTTAAACGTGAAAATTATTTATGAGTTTCAAAAGTTATATTCAAATAGAATATCAAACAAACCCTCAATTTGTTGGCAACTTATTTGAGGTTTTGATGCAATTGCTGTCACAAACTTCCACCCTACACATAACAAAAGGGTATTACGTGATCACTTAGTACTAAAGTCTAGTATTATTTCTTTTTACTTATAAGCGTGAGGTCTTAGGTTCGATTTTCACCAAAAGAAAATTTAAATCATATTGTGAAGCTAAACCCACTATCTCCTCTTTAGTGTAGATAATTTCATTTGTTTAAAAAAAAAAAATGGTATTACGTGAGAAAGAGGATGGAAATAGGCAAATACTTATGGACTAAGCTTCCCTACTAAGTACTAAGTCCAAGATCCCACCCTCTCTCTTTTCCTCTATATAATTTAAGGAAAATAGAAAGATTGAGACACCTTCCTCCAAAGTGACGGATTTACCCTTGAGCGCCTTCCTCTTTTGACTCCTTCACCGATATTCTTTCTCCAACCCGAAAGGCCATCATTCCCCTCATCCACTCCTTAAACGCGCTTTGATGACAATCCTACCCCTCGTCACTTTCTCAGAAACCCCAATGGCAGCTTCAATAAAACAACAGACCGACTGACTCCCTCTTCTCTGGACCTGAGTTGTCTCGCATGGCCTCTCTTTCTTGGAAAACCCAACCCGCCCTCCCTTTATGTACTCCCCCACTTCTCTCTTTCCCCACCAACAAGCATACCCTTTCTCTCACTCATCATCTTTCTAACTCTTCTCTCTCTCTCTCTCTCTCTCTCTCTCCCCTCTAAATTGTCAATGGCTTCCCAGCAATCCAATTTCCAAGACTTGTTGCCCACCATGGCCGACAAGCTTGGCGGGGACGGTTTAATAGGCGAGCTCTGTAACGGGTTCAATTTGTTGGTGGATTCTAGCAAGGGAGTCATCACCTTGGAGAGTCTCAGGAGGAACTCTGCTCTTCTGGGGTTGCAGGATCTGAGCGACGACGATCTACGGTCCATGTTGGACGAAGGTGATTTCGACGGAGATGGCGCTCTCAATCAGATGGAGTTCTGCGTTCTCATGTTTAGATTGAGTCCTGAGCTCATGGACGAGTCCAGACTCTGGCTCGAAGATGCTCTTCAACACGAGTTTAAACATTGTCACTGATTTGGGATTTTGTTCTTTTAGATATATAGAGATTCTCTGATCTGGGTTTTTTATGTTTTTATTTTCGGTGATTGTAATTTGTCCCTACGGAATTACTGGGAAAGAAAATTACAGAAATGCAATTGACAGTTGACAACTTGACACATACTTTGTTCTTCATCCTCGGGTGATTCGGTTGTTTTGATAAATGTTGAATGAATGATTTTAATGCGTTTTCACACACTGCATTATTTTTATTTTTATTTTTTATTTAATGAGTTTAGATTGTTAAATGATCTTTAATTTAAAAATTTTAATAAGAATAATTTATATTGTAATTAACTTTGTAGCCCGGTGAAAGTGAAAAAAAATAGCGCTGTTATTATCCATGCAATCGGGGTAATATGCTGCTAAAATATCAAACATCAATTGTTTTGGTCAAATGTTGGGATTTCCCCGCATTATTTAGTTTCATATAAGATTTAATTATTATGAAATTCTAGCGGATCTTTATATAAGTCTTCACCGTTAATTTTTCAAACGAGCAGCAGCCGTGAAGGGAAATATCTGAACGTTGAATGAATTTTTTTAATATAAAAATTTAGACTGGAGAGTTGCCAATAAATGCTGGAAGACTAGTCAGCGCTAACTAATTCTTGGAATGTGACTTCTGTAGAAAAGGAAAAGAGACATGTCAACTCGGCTAGGAAGGTTTTGGACCACAACACGTTGGAGTTTGAATTATTTTAAATATTTTTATTTAAAATTAAATATAAATAATGATTGACAAAAATTAATCACACAGTGTATGATAGACGAACATAATTTACGGATAAAAACATCTGAAGAGAATCCTATTGGAACAAAGATATCATATGATTGAATCAATTGTAGACCGGTTTTTTTTTTCAAACGAAAAATTATCCTTTTCATTAAGACAATTTTATATATGAACACAAAATTACAGATTCGCTCGCATAGTAATTAACATCTTCACTTGTTCATTTTTTTTCAAAATAATGAAGTAAACTTGATTGGGACGGTTTTGTTCTGGTATATTACAATGTCTTTTTAACGAAAACAACAAACAAAATCAACAATAAAAAAGGCCTCAAGGTTCATTCTTTGCAGATTGCGTGGCAAACTTGAAGGTCCAGTGGCAATTTTGATATATCACAACAAATACAGTACCAATATTAGCAAAAAAATCAAAAACAAAAGACGACCGTGTTTTCCTTGAAATATCAACGCCCTCATCTTCTGGTTTTCCTTCTATTCAAAGAAGTTAGGCAACCAAATCTCCTCTGTAAGTCGTGGTTTTCAGTTTCCCAAAAAAAAAAAAAAAAAAAGAGGTCATTGTTTTCAGGGCTTCGAATTCCTGCTCCTCAGAATTTGTGGTCTTCTGATTCTTTTCAGGTGCTCTTCACGCACAAAAGCAGCGACTACAAAGGGGCGGATTCTCGTTCTCAGTCCTTGCTGTGCTGTAGCTTCGCCAGTGAATGAAACCACAAGGGGTTTTCTCAATTATCTTGTACTTGAATCAAATCAGTTGTCAAGGAGAGGGAGCACAAGAAGAAATATTTTATGGGCGGTCTTTGTTTTTCGTTTATGATCAGCGCTAACTTGTTCTTCTTGTCATCAACAATTTCCCTTGCAGTTGACGGCATTACACCTTCGCAGTCTGTCCTTGATGGAACGACGTTGGTTTCAAGTGATGGGAGCTTTGAGCTCGGTTTCTTTAGTCCAGGTAGTTCCAAGAACCGTTACTTGGGAATTTGGTTCAAGAATGTCCCGGTTAGAACGGTTGTTTGGGTTGCAAACAGATGCAACCCCATCAATGATTCTTCCGGCGTGTTGATGATAAACAGCACAGGTAATCTTGTGCTTTTGAGTCAGAATAGCAGCGTTGTTTGGTCGCCGAGTTTAGTTAAACAGGCCCAAAATGCGACGGTAGAGCTCTTGGATTCCGGGAATTTGGTACTGAGAGATGCAAAAGATGGAAATTCAGGAACTCATTTGTGGCAAAGCTTCGACCATCCTTCTGATACATTATTACCAGGAATGAAGTTGGGGTGGGACTTGAGAACAGGCCTAAAACGGCATTTGTCAGCATGGAAAAATTCAGACGACCCGTGTCCCGGAGATTTTACTTACGGAATTGGAATGGAACATCAAGCATATCCTGAGGCATATATTCTGAACGGAAGTACAAAATTCTTTCGCACCAGCGCATGGAATGGACTGACAATCTGTGGTTCACCCGAAGATCCTAGCCCTCGTTATAGTTTCAATTTTGTCTACAACGACGACGAAGTTTACGTCACATACAAACCGAAGATTGAGTCGATACTCTCAAGAGTGGTTTTGAACCAAACCACCAGCACATGTGCTCGGTTTCAGTGGAAGGTGGGAGATCAAGCTTGGCAGGATTTTTCATCAAGACCTACAGAATCATGTGATTATTATGGCTTCTGTGGAGCCAATGGAAATTGTACCAGTGAGGATCCGGTCTGCAAATGTATACAAGGATTCAGCCCCAAGTCTCAAGAAAAGTGGAATTTATCAGACTGGTCTCTAGGTTGCGTGCGCAATAAACCATTAAGCTGCCGCGAAAGAGATGAAGATGAGTTTCTCAAATTTGATGGCATCAAATTGCCAGATACTACAAATTCTTGGGTGGACAAAAGTATGAATCTCAAGGAATGCAGAGGCAAATGCTTGAAAAACTGTTCCTGTACTGCTTATACGAGCTCAGATATCGGAGGAGGAAGTAGTGGCTGCACCATCTGGTTTGGTGATCTAACAGATATCAAACAGGTTCCTGTTGCTGGAAAGGAAATATATATTCGAACGTCAGCTGCTGATATAGGTATCGAACTATACAAAACGAGCTTCGTGTTTATACTTTTATGTCACTTGTAGTTCAACTATTGTTTTTCAACATGTTTCAATAAGAAGTTGGTTTTGTTTCTCGCAAAGTTGAACTGACCCTGCTATTGTTTTTCTGTTTGCTCCATTTTAAATTTGTTTGCTTTACTTAATCAGTCAACAATGAAGGAGAAAACAGCAGAAAAGTGAAGATTGCAATTGTAGTTGTTGGCATAGCAATAGTGTTTTCCGGAGTGCTGTTAGTTGGCTATGTCATTCGCCGAAGAAAGAGAAAAAATAAAGGTATGTTAGCTTTACCCTGACCATCCTTCAAGCATTTGTCAATTTTGTTTGTGTTTTGATATGCGTTTTTGAGGGAACGGGATGTAATCTATCTGCAAATTTAAGTTTTAGTTTGGTTACTACATCTAGGCTATAGCTAACAGGAACTCCATCACAGAAATAAGGGAAAGAAATGAGGACAACGAAGGGGCTCCAAGAGGGGACATGGAGCTCCCACTCTTTGACCTGATGACAGTAGCTAGCGCCACGGATAACTTTTCAAGCAATAAAAAGCTCGGAGAAGGTGGATTTGGCCCTGTTTACAAGGTAGATTTCTAATTTACTCTACAATAATGAACAGACTAACAAAGAATCATTCCATGAGGACTTTCAAAATTTTGGAAATTGAGTAACTTTCCAGGGGACGCTGGCCGACGGACAAGAAATTGCTGTGAAGAGGCTTTCAAGAAGTTCTGGCCAAGGATTGAACGAGTTCATGAATGAAGTTAGATTGATTGCCAAACTCCAGCACCGAAATCTGGTAAGGCTTCTTGGTTGTTGCGTTCAAGGAGAGGAGAAATTGCTACTTTACGAATACATGCCCAACGGAAGCCTAGACTCCTCCATTTTTGGTTTGAACCTTTGGACCCTATAAGTTTATAATTATTGCTTGGTTGCTTTAAAATAATAATCATATATAGGCCATTATGCAATTTGTATTGAAAATTGAAGTTGAATTTGGATTTAACTTGCCAGATGAAACGAGAAGAGAAATGTTCGATTGGCCTAAACGTTTCAACATTATATGTGGCATTGCTCGAGGTCTCGTCTATCTCCATCAGGATTCTAGGCTAAGGATTATTCATAGAGATCTCAAAGCAAGTAATGTTTTACTTGATAATGAAATGAATCCGAAAATTTCAGACTTTGGCCTCGCTAGATTATTGACTGAAGGAGATCCAACTGTAGCAAATACAGAGAGATTAGTTGGCACGTAGTAAGTTTGCTGTATAATATTCCCCCGATCAACTACTAGTCCCCGTCAGTTGTTTATTTTGTTCACACTCCTGTATGATGTCTCTACTTTCTACAGCGGTTACATGGCACCCGAATATGTTATGGGCGGGCAATTTTCTGTGAAATCCGATGTCTTTAGCTTTGGTATTTTGGTGCTGGAGATCGTTACTGGAAGGAAAAATAAAGGATTCTCCGATCCAAGCAACAGCCATAACCTTTCTGAACATGCAAGTATCATTAGTAATTGTGTCGTTCCTATTGAGAGCGGCAATTGACGACGGAGTTTTGATTTGTTTCAGTTATGGAGATTGTGGAATGAAGGGAAGCCTTTAGAACTGATTGATACATGCTTAGCAAGCTCAGGCGCTCTATCGGAAGTGTTGCGTTGCATCAACATTGGTCTCTTATGTGCGCAACATGATCCTGACGATAGGCCAAGCATGGCGGCTGTGGTTATAATGTTGGGAAGTGAGACTGCTTTGGCTCAGCCGAAACAACCCGGTTTCTTCATGGAAAAGGGAACACCTGAAGCAGGTTCAACCAACGAATTATCGATCTCGCTTTTGGAGGCTCGATAAGGATCATCTTATTCATCTCAGACTACATCTCTATGCTTTCCTATCAAACATTTGTTCAAAATAAATTTTGAGAACAAAGCTGAAGAGGAGCATAGATATATGAATCATTTGCTGTATGGATTCCAACGTTTTGCAATAGGGCCCTCTGTGCTACTGCTTGTTTAACAAGTAAATTAATGACACTATTTGACCCCAAAAAAAAACTGCGGACTCTAAAAGAGCCCAATCCATTGAGCAATGGAAAATAATTGTTGTTATTTATTATACACAATAATATATTTACGCCAACAATAACTAAATGAAAGAATAAGTTAATATAAATCATACTAGCAGAGAGCACACACTTTGTGTGTGTAAACAATTTCTCTTAATAAGTGCATATTTTTTCTTAATATTACATAATTACTGTTTTGTCATAGGAAAAATAGGTATATGATTGTCATTTTCTCAAAAAATAAGGGTAAAATAGGAAAAATAGGGATATGATTGTCATTTTGTCCAAAGGTACAAAATTAAAGCCTCTTCAACCGTCCACCTCCTTCCACGTTCTCCTCAAGCGCAATCGTTTCAGTTCATTCAAACTATCGAAAAAACATCATGATTTCACTTACGTGTATGAAAAAATGATGGTGGGGCAATTTCTCTTAGTAAGTGCATATGTTTTTTCCTTCAATTGTATGAAAAAACATCTGCAATTGTAAAAGACTCAAATGAGAAAGTCAATGGAAAATAAATGTTTTTTCCTTCATTTTTGTTGGAATTTGTTTGCCCCTCTTTCTTCAAACCCTCAGTTCTAGCTGATTCCATTACTTAAAAATCCCAACGGATCAGAGATGCCATGGCAGCACCTTGATTTCCAACATGGCAGTTTTGTACTGGGCTTTTGTAGTCCCCCAGATTTCGGCTTTTCCCAGAAGTGCTTCCTGGGAATTTGGCACAACAGTTCAGTCCCATCACTCCCAAATGTTACTTCGGTTGTAAACTAGCACAACCCCATCAGTTATTCATCTGGTTTTTATATGATTAACACCTCAGGTATTGCTGTTGCCTGGTCAATATCTTTGTCCAAACATCCCCAGAATCCTGTATTGCAGGTCTTGGATTCCGCAATCTTGTCCTAAGAGAAGCAAAACATGGAAACCCGAGAAACTACCTATAGCGAAGTTTTGGTTATCGATCCGGTACGAGTCTTTTGGCACTACTAAATCCCCAGTTTGCTGTTGCTTCCAAGGATTCGAGCCGAAAGCGCCAGAAAAATGGAGTTTTGGAGAGTACCAAGAAGGTTGTGTGCGGACTCAACCACTCAAGCTTTGAGCTGCCAAAAGAAACATGGGTTTGTGAAATATGGTTTGGGTGAAGTTGCCAGATACCACAAAGTCCCGGGCCAACCAAAGTCCGAGTCTCGTCGAATGCAGGGACATTTGCTTGAGCAATTGCTCTGGTATGGCTTACTCAATAGATATGTAGTTACTCTAATGCATTGATCTTTTTTTTCTCATTCATAGATATGCAGTTTCTCTTTATATTAGAGAAAACAGGGAAGAAAAACGAAGGACGTGAAGAAGACCCGGAGCTACCATTGTTTAGTCCGTGGGAAAAGTCACGGCCACTGATAACTTAGCATTCAACAGGAAGCTGGGAGAAGGTGGTTTTGGATCTGTATGCAAGCTAAATTTCCTGTGTGTGAGATCCATCCTTACGCTAATGAGAATTTTCGGGGTAGACTAGAAGATATTGCTGTGAAGAGTCTCTCACCAAGATTCCAGATTGAGGATTATTCAGAGATCTTAAAGCGAGTAATGTTTTACTTGATAAGGAGACGAACCCGAAAATCTCAGACTTCGGCTTGGCTAGAATGTTGGGAGGAGATCAGACTGAAGGAGTGACAAGAAAAGTGGTCGAAACCTAGTAAGTACGCATAACATCTCTGCTTACTATCTACTGGTTTCTTAGTTCATCTGTTTCACTTCTTGGTGAATAAATTATCACACAAAAAAATTGCTCAAAAAGCTACCGAGAAAAATTAAGATTTCAACTGCACACCCAACATCCCAAAAATTATGTAATGGACACCCAAACTAGCCTAAAAACAAATAACAACAGACACTCGCGGCGAATTCTGAGCCTAAAGAAACACCTACTACAAATACTTGTTGAAAAAGTAAGTCCCTATTTTCCCTTTCTTTGTAGTCTTTCTCTCATCAGCCCTATGAATAAACAATCTCAATGTAAGCACAACTGTATCTCTAGAACAGCTCTCATCTTCCGTTTTCAACACGTACTCACCTCCGTTATCAGAGCCGCTATGGATTATGAATTCGTTTGTACTTCCATATGGGATTGTGACAATTGTGTTCGGGGAAAACTTCTCTGCAACTACAACTCCGCTTCCACTCGGGCCTCCACTGCCCTTTATGCTGTAAGCTCCCCTCTTTATAGCCAGTGTTGCAGGCTCCCATATGTCGATGTACCCGGCGAAGAGGAATATTTTGAATGAGGCATGGCCCTTGTGAAGAATCTTCTCTATCTGAGATTGCACTTCGGGGTCGCAAGTTATCTTCTTGTGGCCGTTGGCGTACACCTTTACGAGCTCCCCCTTTCGCTTCCTGTTGTCCAGAGGCTGAACTTCAATAGCAAGGTATGAATCCACATCATCAGCAGTTACAAGGTAGTTCGGTTGCTTTGCTCCGTCAATGTAGTTAACTGATCCGTCTTGGAGATGTCTTACCCACTCAAAGTTGCAGCTGGTTGTTCCGTTGATGGAGTATCCGCATGCTTGAAGCTCGTGTCCTGGAAAAGCTTCACCCGATATTTGAAGGCCCTCTATAGCTGGTAATGGGTCATCATCTGCAGCCTCTGAATACGATGAAGAACCCTCTTCCATAACTGGGGGTAGGAAATGGGGATACGCGGAGCTGGATTCGTTGTGTGGCGATGCATAAGGAGATGTTCCTGCACTCCAATTGGATGAATCTCTCTCATTGTGGTTTCCCTCTGCATCTTGATCATCCATCTCTCTGTGTGTGTTCCTGATAGGATCACGAAATGTCACCTGTCTATTGCTTGTTACTTCATTATGCCGATTTCCTTGCGTATCACCTGGAACAACAGCATGATTAATGGGTACATCTTGGGCAGCAATAATCCGGTTTGGATCAGGGGAATACCTATTCCCCATGACCAGGTCATTGTGTTCCACATTGTTGGCGACAACCCCACCAAAACCACTCTGCTGATGAGGATTCCATTCCGGGGTTGTCTGAGCATCAGAGGTAGCAAGCGCCCTGCTTCCACCAATGTAAGAATATGCTTGCTGATTCTGAGCAACCATTTCAAGAGCATTTCTGCTTACATTCAGCAATGCTGCTCCAGCAACGGACTGAGGTGGTGGCGGTGGTGGTGGCGGCGGTGGTGATAACTGCGGTGCAGAAACATTAACATTATTAGGCTGCTGATTCGAATCTGATCGCCAAGGCGTTAACTGATACTGCAACTCCTTCAATTTGGACTCAGTAAGAAGCAACTTCTCCTGCAAATGCCTAAACAAAACCTTCACATTACCAACAATTGATTGCGCATCGGGGACAGGTGGCTGCAACGAGTACTCAGCCAGAATCGGCAGCAAAGACGAAACAAACGTGGATCTCTCCTGCTGCGCATCCTGCACGGCGTAAGCGAGCCGAATGTTCTCCTCAATTATGTCTTGCCTGTAAGATAGAGACTTTGATGCAGCATCCACAAGGTCCTGCTGCTGCTGATCAAATGCCAAGCGCATGTAAGCAATGCGCTTCTCCAGCACATACTTTTCGTTCCGAATTTCCGCCTCTTTGATTGAATAATCCGCCAAATGCTTTCGCAATTGCGTAATTTCTTGCTCGTGCTCATGAACCCTACCAACCAGATCCTTCTTCCACATGCTGCTATTAGGGTTGTTCGATTCGGTCAATGGCATCAACCCATTTCCGTAATCCCCCTCCGTGCTCGACCTACCTGGCGAAAACGACGTCGTGGTGGATGGCGACGACAATCTCGATATCCCGCTGCTCGCGTTATCAGCCGCCCGCGGAGTACCCGAAACCCGAACCACCTTTCCTCCATTGATTTCGCCGCCGCCCAATTGGGTCTCTCTTGTTTCCGATTCCCCGCGACTATGCTGTGCAGAACCGTGATTCGCAATCCCCTCGATTCGATTGTCGACGCCGGGGGCAACTACCTGATGAGCTTGGTCCTGAGATCCGCCGGCAGAAGGCGGCAACTGGGAAGCCATGGATTCGTGGAGCTTGTACCTGTGCAACTCGAGAATCTTGTGTTCGAGCTGATTCCTCAATCGGATGTTCTCTTCCACCTGCTGCTTGATTGTGGCCTCCGCAGCTTCCATGGCGTTCATAACCTGAATCAAGCTGCTGTCTTGATTGTTTGGGGTGGCGGTGGGGGTAGAAGAAGGAATTGGGTCGGCGGCGGAAACCGTCAACCCTGAGAATTTCTCCGCGACTTTCCAATCGTGACCGTTCTCCATTGTTTTTGATTTTTCGGTCTCGGTGGTGGTGGTTTGGGGGTTTTTCTGGTCGCGGTCTGTCTCACTTCATTATTTCCCTTTGTTTTATTGTTTAAGTGCTCCAAGTTGTGCTTGTTTTTTTGTGTTGTGTTGGGGCAGAGTTTGTGGAATTTTGAAGGTCCAATGTGTTATTTATATTTGACCAGGTCTTGTGTATTGAGCCCATTTTATGATCTAGAAATAATTTATGGGCTCTTTTGGAGATTCTTCTTTGCTTATTTGACCCACTCTAAGTCTTTTCTTAAATTTCAATCTCTTTTCCTTAAGTAGAGGATGATATTATCAACTGCCATGATTGATTAGTTTGCTCACTAATCATTTCCTCTTTAATTAAGAGCGTTTATTCTTGCATCGTGTACCTAGTTTATTGTTCAGTTTTTCTTCTGCATGTTATATTTATATTCAAATTGCAAATTAGGTTGATGTTGTTAGCAAAGACCTTATAGTTTAAGTAGTTAATAACATTTACTCTTGCTCCTAATGATCTGTGCGCTGTTCCTAAAATTGATTCTTGAACTTCCATTGTAGTTTGGATTTGATTCTTAAACTAAAAGTTTGTTAACTGAGGTCTTTGAGCTCGTTTGGAATTGCTTCTTTAAAAATCACTTTCAGTAAAATTGCCTATACAAGAAGCACATCGAGTGATTTTTTGAACTCAAAAGCACTTCTGCCTTTTTGGTCAAAAGTACTTTTAATTATTTTAAAACCACTTTCAAACAGAATGTGTACCATTGGAATCAGACATTGCCACCAAATGACACACATTTTGTTAAGTTCAGCGATGTTATTTAACAAATTTTTACTTCAATGATCAATTATAAACTAGAGTAAAAGTTTCAAACACTAATTGTAAAGTTTTATCAAATAAAATAAATGAAGGTTGAATGGGTCACTGCCATTTAAAATAGAAAACACCTTGACAAAGTGGAAGCAATCTTATCGTATGTGTTAAGGTTTTATGATTATTGGAAACCCATGATATACAATCATGAGCTCAACGCAATGAAACATTGGAATCGTCATGAGAACAAATCAATAAGCAACCACCTGGTCACAAATTAAGCCTCTTTTTGCTTGCTAATTGTGGGGTTTTAAAGCTAGAAGCCCGTTAAACATTGGCAAACACCAGACTCCCCAATGATGCAAATTTCCGTAATTGTCACACAAGTCTCTTTGCACCCAAGCAAAGACATTTCGAGTTCCAGTTGCCCCGTTCCATGAGCAGGGTCGATCCTGAGTTTTCAAATGTTCGTGGCAAAATTTCAAATGGTGATTTTGTAGATTGATTAATAGACATTCTTTTTACAAATTAATTAACTTTATTAACAATTAGAAAATAATGTTATGTCAACTAAAAAAGGATTACAACCGAATGGGAGGAAACCTATGCGATCTAGAAAGCACGACTAAATAAATAAACGATGCCAAGATTAAAAGTTAACATAAAATAAATTGGAGAGTTAAACATTGAGAGATGAAACCCTAAAATTGTACAAAAGATATAAGCATTTGTGCATATTACAATTTGTTTAAATGTTGAGTTTATGGGTTTATTTGTTCTTATGCTATTGTTTGTAATGAACAAATAAGATTAGAAATAGCTCATAGGCTATATGAATGACAATTGTTATAGTAGCTGTGTCTTAAGTTGTACAGATGTAGTGCACGTGAGTTAAGTCATATAAAGTATCCTAGAACAAAACACTAACACCTTGTGGTGGCAACACGGTTGCAAAAATCTGACAAGGTTTTGAGTTTGGATGTTAATTTGATGATTCATGAAAAAAAATTGGCGTTGAATAACTAATTAGATGAAGAAAGTTTAAATTTAAATCGTTTTAGAAATGAGGCACTGTTCATTTACTAATTTTCTTGAAAAGGGAGAACTCTTCATTTACTAGTTTTTTTTTTCGTTTTTAATACACATGGACTAAAAATAATAGGGAAATTCTTATATAAAAAAGGAATTGGGAAATAATTAGGTGCCCGTAGAAAAGAAAAATGCTCATGTGTCTGTTAAATAATTAAAAAAAAAAGAAAAAAAAAAAAAGAAAGAGAGACATTATGAGGAATCAAACACACATTCTAAATGCAACAAATACCACTACTACTAAAGAAACACTTTGATAATTAATCAAACTGCATAGATAATTATACGAATATAACAAAAACTCATATAAAGTACCTTAATATTTTTGGCGCCTCCGATATTTCGGGCCCCAGACAGTGCCCTACTGGCTCTGGGCCATGTCCATGAGTAGACCTCAAGCAAGTAATAATGGAGAGATTGGAGAAATGATAAAATCTCGCATTGGAAACTTGACAAACTAAAATACAATATTTACATAAATGATTACACTACTAATTTGTTGTGGTCTTTTACAAAATCTCTTGACTATTGGGCCGTGCATGTAATTAATTTGAGAACGATATCAGTGTTGGACTAACTAGTAGTAAAGTAATCCGTTGGATCAGGTGTCTGAAACCTTAACAGGTAATTGAAAAAAACCCAATACCAATCTTTGAAGTCCCAGCTGCCAAGCTTCACTCAGTTCCTTTGGTAAATATGTATCTGAAGGATAGCCAAAGCTCTGCCACAAATGTAAATAGTTGTCTGAGTTCTCGTCTCCTACTTCTGCATTTTTCAGAATGCAAAAGCGAGTTATGTGATGATTAGTGAATCTTATCGAGGCTCCAACACGGTTATGGAAGATTCAATCGTTGAAGATGTTTCTTTTTTCACACCGGAAAGGGAAAATATTTCGTTCTTACTCGAAGATTCGGCTTCAGATGATGAATAATTTCCTATAAAGAAACCTGGCTTTCTGGGTTGAGGCAATGCACTCTCACCACCTAACATCAGAATCACAGATGACATGGTTGGCCTGTCTTCTGGAAGATGTTGCACACATAAAAGACTAACATGTATGCAATGCAAGACTTCCGATAGACTGCACGAGTCTGTTAAGTATTCATCAATCAGCTCTAAAGACCGCCCTTCTTTCCACAATCGCCACGCCTGAGGCACATACATCATGTCAAATCGTCAGTCACAAAATCAAACACAAGGAAATGAGGAATTCAATAGTTGATGCTCACATGTCCAATTAGGTTGAGATTGTGATTTGGATCATAAAACCCTCTACTTCTCTTTCCACTTAGTGTCTCCAGCAGTAAAATACCGAAGCTGAAAACATCGGATTTTATAGAGAAATGACCATCAATCGCATATTCTGGTGCCATATAGCCACTGTCGTATGTCACAAGAAACAAAACACTTCAATTATGAAAGTAGTATGCTATAGTAGATAATAGACAGAGATGCATTGTAATACTTACTAGGTTCCAACAACTCGTTTTGTAACTGCTTCAGTTTGATCTCCTCCAAAAAGTCTAGCCATGCCAAAGTCTGAGATTTTCGGGTTCATATCTTTGTCAAGCAGCACATTACTGGCTTTAAGATCTCTATGAATAATCCTCAATCTGGAATCTTGATGCAGATAGAGAAGTCCCCTAGCGATCCCACGGATAATGTGGAAGCGTAGAGACCAATCCAACTTTCTACCTTGAGTTTGATCTAGCAAGTTTAAATCCATGTCACTAATTTAAATTCTCAAAGATGCAAATTCAAGAGTCTTAGAACCTATTATACGATATTTGTAGTACTAAAACTAATTCGAACAGTATTATTAAGTTTTAAAGAATCCAAACCAAAAATGTAGAAGTCCAAGCTTTTGTTTGGCATGTATTCATAAATCAGCAATTTCTCATCTCCCTCAATGCAACAACCAATAAGCTTTACAAGATTCCGGTGCTGAAGTTTGGCTATCAGTATAACTTCATTTTTGAACTCGGCCTGTCCTTGACCAGAACTTTGTGACAGTCTCTTCACCGCCATTTCTTGGCCATCTTCTAGTCTACCCTGTAAATTCTCTTTAGTGAAAGGATTATGATGTTTTGAACAAAACAGTTGCTTCCCTCAAGTTTACACTTCTTATGTGCACAATGTTAGAAATTTACCTTGTACACAGATCCAAAACCACCTTCTCCAAGCTTCTTGTTGAACGAGAAGTTATCAGTCGCTGTGATTAATGTGGACAAGCTAAACAATGGTAGCTCCAGGTCTTCTTTCTTTCCTGCAGTGTTCTGACCCATCATTCCATCTTTCCCCAGTTTCTCTAATACAAAGAAGAAGAAAAATGTAATCATCAAGTACAATAACAGAAAAGTTGTCTTAACTAAAATAGAAAAAACAGTGAAGGCCTAAATTTGATACATTATACGTGAACCGGAAGTTAGGTCATATGTCCGGGCTCCATTCATATGAAAATATACTAAGAGACTTGTAGCTAAAGTGATTAAGAACATTTAACAAACTCGCATGTATAGCTACTCTCTTAAACTTTCCATATTTTTGTTGTATGCATATAGTGTCGAAACAGAAGCTTCAGTTACAACAAACTGCATGGGAACTACTAAACCTGAATTTATCAATTCGGAAACATGATGATATATATGGACTAACGGACACGTGTTTTACAAAGTTGAATGTAGTTTTGTGGTTAGAGAAGAAATGTTACCTTTGAACTTTTGCCTCCTTCTGTAAGTGTAGTAGACGGCTAAGAAAATTCCCAAAACAATGGAAACAGCAGATACAGCTATCGCTATTATCTTTGTCTTAGATGAATTTTCTGCACCATAGTCAATTCAACAGGGCAAAGCAACACTATAGTTAAAACTTCAACCTCATCAACAATGAAAAAATTACAAGAACATAAATCTGGGGCAATAGGGTTCGAAAAGTTTAGACGAACATAAAGCGGGGCAAGTATAACAGTTAAACAATGATTTGATGTCACTAGCACTCCTAAATATTTATGAAGGAGAAAGAAAATAAGGGTTTGACATACTTGATTCAGAAGCAAGGATTCGGACATATAGATCCTGCCCGCTGTCAGTAAGCTGCCTAAGGCTGATCAGATCCCCAAACCAAACAGTGCAGTCAACGCCTCCTCCTTTGACACTAGAGCTTGCATAAGCAATACAAGAACAGTTATTCAAGCAACTTGCCTTGCATTCCTCAACACTCCTACTTTGTTCCACCCGAGAATTTGTGGCATCCGGCAACTTCACACCCCCGTATTTAAAAAACACATCTCTGGTTTGGCACATCAGCGGCTTAACACGCACGCAACCTGCCGAATTATCTGCATAGTCCCAATTCTGAGGGTCTTTTGGTTGGAATCCTTTTAAGCAGCTGCAAACTTCTGAATTGCTAATGTCACACATTCCGTTGGGGCCGCAACGGATGGAATTGTCACAGCTGTCTCTTGAAGCTGAAGCCAGTAGACTCCCGTAAACACCAGACTTGAAAAAACCCAATTGAAATCTGCCATCTCTTTGGGTTTGGGATTGAGTAATAGCTTCAGCTGCAAGTGAGGGTTTGAAGAAAGAGAGGAACACATGAATTGCAATGAACATGACTGAAAAAATGGTGTCCATTGTTTTCTGATCTTGGAGTTGTATGTATAATCTATATGCTACTGCTACTAACTGCACTCTGCAAATTTGAAGTTTTGCAGATTTAGATAAAATTTTGCCAGAAGAAAATAAACATAAGAACAAGATTAGATAACACAAGCAGTGAAGCCCGCGCGATGCTGCAGGTTTCAAAACTGTCTTGAACGTGTAAAAAGTTGGGCATATATACATGAGAAAATATGTGCCAAAGAGTAGGGTTATATACATATATTACATGAGAACATTGAGGATGCTGATATGGCGCAGTTAGAGAGTGCTATTTACATTTTTATATTACATGACAAAAAGTAGTACAGTTATTTAAGACAAAGACTCTGACTTACCACTTGCAGCCATGTTTTCAATTGCTCCATTTCTTGTGATTTATTAATTTTTGTTCTCTAATCAAGGGAAATTACAAAATCATATTGAAAACCCCAATTGAAGCACGTTAATAATCTAACTAATGAATGTGATTCGAGAAACAAACCTTGTTCAAGTGCAATCGATCACATCTCACCCTTGCATTGCTGGTTCCAACACAGCACTCTGTACACAAAATCCCAAAAAAAAAAAAAAAAAAAAAAAAATCAACAAGTAACCTACTTAATAGATTAATTTAGGCAGATGTGAATTTGAATGGCTTAAAACTAAAAAATTGCGAAATTTTATAGAAAAGTTTCGATCAGACCTTATTTCAAAAACATTCTTCTGCTCTTCCTCAGGCTGCGGAACAACTCCTCCACCAAAACTGATTTACAGCATCTGTTTCAAGCCTAATCATTATGAGTCAATTTGGAGATTTGATAAAAGATCTCAGAAATTAAATGAATAATTCAGATTAAAAAAAATCATATCAAAAGAAAAATTGTCCTAAACCCTGCAAATTTAAAACTCAACCGTTGCACACCAAATTCACAACCTAAGCAAATTTGAGGGTGTAGAGTAAGAATATCACCTTCGCCGAAACCAAAAAAGGTCGGAAAGGCCTGAAACCGGTCGGAGAAAACTCAGATCTTCGTCGGAAAAACGCACCGCGAGCTGGGTTTATGGAACTCCTCGGTCTAGGGGCAGATTCGAGCATGCAAAACTCGAATGTTGTTGTTGGGACTCTCCTAAGTTGAATATATTGAGATAATGCTCTGAAAGAATAGATGCAAAGTTACAGATACACACACACAAAACCTTAGACAATCCCTCCAGCTCAAGGGCATTCTTATGCAGATTATACAGTTTCCTTCCATTCATCTTAAACTGAACTACTATTGAACATGCAATACCTTAACGTATCTCCTAAGAGTGAGAGAAGTTGTTTCCAGGTAACGGAGAGGCCCAATTCGCCGGCGATCGGCACGAATTGGGTCGTGGTTGGGAGGCGTGGTGATTTGCGCGCGGAAGGGACGAGAGAAGGCACGAGGAAGAAACGGAGAAACAAATATTTCGTATACATAAACGGTGGCAGACTTGAAATAACAGAAACTAATAGAGGGTAAAACCAGAACAACACTGTGATTATGAACAGTGTTTCAAGGCGAAATAGATTTTAGGGCATTGACCAGGAGCCACAATTCAGGTGACTTTTGGTCCACCTTGACCCCACTAGTTGAGCTAAAATTGAATTATTGGGGGATTTTGAACTTAAAAGGATTTCTCGCCATTAAATTTCATCAAAGCTTACACTAATCAAGATTTAACGGTTAAAACTACTAAGGAAGTGTTATTGGCACTCCAAAAATCTCATTTTACACTCCTCGCAAGTGTTTTTTTCTTTCCTAATATAGAAAGTTTGGAGTGTAGAATAAGATTTTTGAAATGCTAATAACAATTCACAACTACTAAAGTAGATATTTATCGTTCCCATGATTCTCTAATTTGAAGAATGGTTGTGGATGTTGAGAATGAATTCCATTTTGATGAGTGGAGGGACGTTGTATGTGCTTATAGGTAGTTGGGATACTCCTCATATTATCAATTAATTTTATGGTGAAATCTCAACTTTCTTCAATGTACAACCTTAAGACGTTATGGTTGGTTGGTAAAACCAATACTACAGCATCACGTTTTTTTTTTAATCTCATATAATATCTTATTATAGATGTAAAACGTCACAATCAATTGAAAGGTGCATGCAAAACGTTATAATTTTAAGATGAAACAACTGCAGATGCGCCCTGTGTCCCATTAAAGTCATTAAGATTATGTCATTTGGCATCAATGCTAAGGATTTGAGTGTCTCGTTGTGAAACCTTAAGTGACAAGTCCTTGCTACTAAACCCTAGTGATGGTATTAGTCTAATGTGCTCAATTATCTAAAGAAAAGAAAGAAGGGCAGGTGACATGTTACTTTCAGAGCAGTCCGATGACATAAATGTCACGATGTTTCCACTGGCTTTTTGACTAATACAAAGAAATAAAACTTGTACACGCTCGATTCGTCAGTTTTTACATATAGCTCAGGTTGGCATTGTTGGAAAATATTAGGCTTCTAGAAAATCCTTTTTTTTTTTTTATAAAGAAAGAAAAAAAATGATATTAGGCTTCTAGAAAATCTCGATGATATATTTTCCAGATATTCAAAGAGACGTGTCATTGACACACTTATAATTTACACGATATTGTCCTTCAACTTGCATCTTGCCAATTGTACATAACATCAAGTGTGGTAGTTTTACACAAAAGGTCTGGACAGTTTTAGAAGCGGAACCAAATATTTATATATTGTATTTTATTTTTATAAAATTTTCAACGTGGGACGTATATTCAACGTGCTTCCCTATGTAGGACTGCTACATAGTGGGCCACATATGCAACTAATCCTACATCGATCATTAAGTGCGAAAGCATGGCGTTACATTAAACTCAATAACTCGGACGCAACATGGACCTTTAGGAACCACAATCAAACCCACTATGATACCGTATCTGATAAACAAAGAAGCAGATCATTGGCCATTTCTAACCACATTGATAGTGTCATCCAACTTGCAATTTGTCATTTGCAAAGAATGGCATGCGTGTCGGTTTCACACAGAAGGCACGAAGTTATGAGGAGTGGAACCATACACATATCAATTGTATTTTATTTTCTTGATTTCTTCTCAATGTAAGACAGATATTCAACAATACTATAAGCATAAAAATTGAATAAATAGTAGGTTAAGTATGAAAACATACTCAACCTTTAGGGGTGATTCCAAATTGATCCTAACATTTTAAAACATTCCAAATAACTAACGTTTTGAAAAATGGACATCTGTTAGGTTTATTAATATTAAATGATGACATGGACATATATTAAAGCTTGCAAGTCATCAATGTAGCCTTGAATCTCCAAATTTTTCCATTTTTAGCCAAGCAAATTTACGATTTAATTTGGCTAAAAGGGGTCGATTTGGGGGATTAGAGCTCCAAAGACAATGATTTGTGAAAACCAACTTTGGTATCCATCCATGTCATCATTTATTCAATTCGGTTTTGTAAAAAAATAAAAAAAAAATAAAAAAAAAATAAAAAATGCATCCGAATATGAAAAAATCCTTACTTTGAAAATGGAAAAGAAAAAGTGTGACATTAAGTGAAATTCTCATCCCTCCAAGAGTTGATTTTGTACATGGTATGCGACATGGAGGTCCCATTGTTTTAGCAATAGATTAACAGGGTGGGTAAATGACGTTAAATCGCATTGCAATCAGGCATTCTTATTGATAATAATTTGATATTTGATCGTATGATACGACTTAATTAGATTTGGTCAATTTATTATGGTAAAGTTATGTCACCACTAATTTGTTGTGGCCCTTTACATAAAATCTCATGACTATTGGACCGTGCATATAATTAATTTGAGGACAATGTCAGTGTTGGACTAACTAGTAGTAACCCGTTGGATCAGTTGTCTGAAACCTTAACAGGTAATTGACAAAAACTCATGACCAATCTTTGAAGTCCCAGCTGCCAAGCTTCGCTCAGTTCCTTTAGTAAATAGGTATCTGAAGGTTAGCCAAAGCTCTGCCACAAATAGAAATAGTTGTCTGAGTTCTCGTCTCCTACTTCTGCATTTTTCAGAATGCAAAAGCGAGTTATGTGATAATTAGTGAATCTTATCGAGGCTCCAACACGGTCATGGAAGATTCAGTCGTTGAATATGTTTCTTTTTTCACACCGGAAAGGGAAAATGTTTCGTTCTTACTCGAAGATTCTGCTTCAGATGATGAATATTTTCCTATAAAGAGACCTGGTTTTTTGGGTTGAGGCAATGCACTCTCACCACCTAACATCAGAACCACAGATGACATGGTTGGCCTGTCTTCAGGAAGCTGTTGCACACATAGAAGACTAACATGTATGCAACGCAAGACTTCCGATAGACTGCACGAGTCTGTTAAGTATTCATCAATCAGCTCTAAAGACCGCTCTTCTTTCCACAATCGCCACGCCTGAGGCACATACATCATGTCAAATCGTCAGTCACAAAATCAAACACAAGGAAATGAGGAATTCAATAGTTGATGCTCACATGTCCAATTAGGTTGAGATTGTGATTTGGATCATAAAACCCTCTACTTCTCTTTCCACTTAGTGTCTCCAGCAGTAAAATACCGAAGCTGAAAACATCGGATTTTATAGAGAAATGACCATCAATCGCATATTCTGGTGCCATATAGCCACTGTCGTATGTCACAAGAAACAAAACACTTCAATTATGAAAGTAGTATGCTATAGTAGATAATGGACAGAGATGCATTGTAATACTTACTAGGTTCCAACAACTCGTTTTGTAACTGCTTCAGTTTGATCTCCTCCAAAAAGTCTAGCCATGCCAAAGTCTGAGATTTTCGGGTTCATATCTTTGTCAAGCAGCACATTACTGGCCTTAAGATCTCTATGAATAATCCTCAGTCTGGAATCTTGATGCAGATAGAGAAGTCCCCTAGCGATCCCACGGATAATGTGGAAGCGTCGAGACCAATCCAACTTTCTACCTTGAGTTTGATCTAGCAAGTTCAAATCCATGTCACTAAAATTTAAATTCTCAAAGATGCAAATTCAAGAGTCTTAGAACCTATTATACGATATTTGTAGTACTAAAACTAATTCGAACAGTATTATTAAGTTTTAAAGAATCCGAACCAAAAATGTAGAAGTCCAAGCTTTTGTTTGGCATGTATTCATAAATCAGCAATTTCTCATCTCCCTCAATGCAACAACCAATAAGCTTTACAAGATTCCGGTGCTGAAGTTTGGCTATCAGTATAACTTCATTTTTGAACTCCGCCTGTCCTTGACCAGAACTTTGTGACAGTCTCTTCACCGCCATTTCTTGGCCATCTTCTAGTCTACCCTGTAAATTCTCTTTAGTGAAAGGATTACGATGTTTTGAGCAAAACAGTTGCTTCCCTCGAGTTTACGCTTCTTATGTGCACAATGTTAGAAATTTACCTTGTACACAGATCCAAAACCACCTTCTCCAAGCTTCATGTTGAACGAGAAGTTATCAGTCGCTGTGATTAATGTGGACAAGCTAAACAATGGTAGCTCCAGGTCTTCTTTCTGTCCTGCAGTGTTCTGACCCATCATTCCATCTTTCCCCAGTTTCTCTAATACAAAGAAGAAGAAAAATGTGATGATCAAGTACAATAACAGAAAAGTTGTCTTAACTAAAATAGACAAAACAGTGAGGGACTAAATTGGATACATTGTATGTGAACCGGAAGATAGGTCATATGTCCGGGCTCCATTCATATGAAAATATACTAAGAGACTTGTAGCTAAAGTGATTAAGAACATTTAACAAACTCGCATGTATAGCTACTCTCTTAAACTTTCCATATTTTTGTTGTATGCATATAGTGTCGAAACAGAAGCTTCAGTTACAACAAACTGCATGGGAACTACTAAACCTGAATTTACCAATTCGGAAACATGATGATATATATGGACTAACGGACATGTGTTTTACAAAGTTGAATGTAGTTTCGTGGTTAGAGAAGAAATGTTACCTTTGAACTTTTGCCTTCTTCTGTAAGTGTAGTAGACGGCTAAGAAAATCCCCAAAACAATGGAAACAGCGGATACAGCTATCGCTATTATCTTCGTCTTAGGCGAATTTTCTGCACCATAGTCAATTCAACAGGGCAAAGCAACACTACAGTTAAAACTTCAACATCATCATCAAGGACAAAATTACGAGAAGAACATAAAGGTGGGGAGTAGGCTTCGAGAAGAACATAAAGGTGGGGGCAAGTTGAACAGTTAAACAATGATTTGATGTCACTGGCACTCCTAAATACTTATTAAGGAGAAAGAAAATAAGGGTTTGACATACTTGATTCAGAAGCAAGCATTCGGACATATAGATCCTGCCCGCTGTCAGGAAGCTGCCTAAGGCTGATCAGATCACCAAACCAAACAGTGCAGTCACTGCCTCCTCCTTTGACACTAGAGCTTGCATAAGCAATACAAGAACAGTTATTCAAGCAATTTGCCTTGCATTCCTCAACACTCCTACTTTGTTCCACCCGAGAATTTGTGGCATCCGGCAACTTCACACCCCCATATTTAAAAAACACATCTCCGGTTTGGCACATCAGCGGCTTAACACGCACGCAACCTGCCGAATTATCTCCATAGTTCCAATTCTGAGGGTCTTTTGGTTGGAACCCTTTTAAGCAGCTGCAAACTGGTGAATTGCCAATGTCACACATTCCGTTGGGGCCGCAACGGCTGTAATTGTCACAGATGTCTCTTGAAGCTGAAGCCAGTAGACTCCTGTAAACACCAGTCTTGAAAAAACCCAATTGAAATCTGCCATCTCTCAGGGTTTGGGATCGAGTAATAGCTTCAGCGGCAAGTGAGGGTTTGAAGAGAGAGAGCGACACCTGAAAGGCAATGAACATGACTGAAAAAATGGTGTCCATTGTTTCTGGTCTTGGAGTTGGATGTATAATCTATATACTACTGCTACTAACTGCACTCTGCAAATTTAAAGTTTTGCAGATTTAGATAAAATTTTGCCAGAAGAATACAAACACAAGAACAAGGTTAGATAACATTTGTGAATCCGGAAGGGGCATTGGCCAGGAGCCACATGTCAGTTGACTTTTGGTCCACGTTGGCCCCACTAGTTGAGGGAGGTAGATTGTCTGCACTTCTGTTTGGATGTCATTTTTATTCCCTCTTATTTTATCCGATTACAATTAAGTCACGTCAATATTTTATATTTTTATTATTTTTTATCTTATTATTCCTATAAAAAATTAATATAAAATGTTGACGTGGTTTAACCGTAACCGAACAAATAGGAGGACAGACAATCTACTTCCTTAGTTGAGCTACTTGAGTGTCTCGTGATGTGAAACCAGTGACAAGTCGTTGCAATTAATTGCTATTAAGTACTGGTTTGATACTGAAGTGCTTTTATAAAAAGTGGATATAAAAAAAAACTGAGCTCAAAAAAATATTTGGTAAACACTTAAAAACAGTTTATTTTCACAGTTTTTTGTAGAAAAAAACTGAAAACTTGAAGCAGCAAAAATGAGCTTTGAAAAAAAACCTGAAAATGTGAAGCAGAATAAATGTTGAATTTTATGTTGAATGTTGGATTATGATTTCTTGTTATACGTTGAATTATATGTTTAAGATAAAGTTTATAAATATATTTTTTTTAAAATAAAATATATTTAGTAATTCAACTTTATTTGTTAAGAAAATTAAATTAATAACACATCTAGTAATATACAGTTTTTAGTCATTTTATACAATCGAAGTTGTTTTACGTCAAAGTTTACTAAACACTATAATACTTTTTTTTCCCTTTTACAAAAAAAAAATTATCAAACATTTTGTTGTTTTATTTTACAACTTCTTATTCTTACAGCAGATCAATTAGTGTAATGTGATTAATTATCTAAAGAAAAGAAAGATAGTTAGGTGAAATGTTACTTTCAGAGCAGTCCGATAACATACATGTGACGGTGTTTCCACTGGTTTTTTTGCTAACCCAAAAGAAAACTTGTCCACGCTCGATTCGTCAAGTTTTGTATATAGCTCAGGTTGGCATTGTTGGAAAAATACTATGCTTCTAGAAAATCCTCTCTTTCTTTTTTGTTTTTTTTATTTGTCAAGCAAGATAATTTTCATTACATTAAAAACATCAACAAGGCTAAAAAAATAAAATAAAATAAAAATTAGGTAAACAACTAACTACAAGGGCCTAATTAGATTATTAGTTTCTGTGGTAATAAAAAGATAGTCATCGTGGTAAACAAATAAGATTTAAACCCTTGTGGTAAAGTCTGTTAAGATTTAAACCTAAAATAAAAAATTTATTCAATTCTCTGTTAATTATTAGCACATGAGCCATAAATATGAGGCTAAAACGGAACTTTATGTTAATTGTTAGTATGTGAGGCTAACCTTATCCTTTTAGCCTCACATGTGAACCTCAATTGACAAAGAGTTGATAGAATTTTCAATTTTGTGCGAAATCCTAACAGACTTCACCACAGGGCTTAAATCCCTTGTTTTTTTTTTTTTTTTTTACCACAGGGGTTACCTTCTGACTACCCTATCACCACGGGAACTATTAATCTAATTAAGCCAACTACAAATAAAGTAAAAGGCCCAAGCAAAATGATTATCGGGTTGGGTAAATGACGTTAAATCGCATTGCAATCATGCATTGGTTATTGATAATAATTTGATATTTGATTGTATGATGCCACTTAAATTAGTTTGGTCAATCTATTGTGAAAGGATTATGTTCTTACCGAGTTGTTGAAGCTCACCCCTCATTGTTCATGTAGGTTTAAACTAGACAATCAAGAGGGTAGGTGGGATGAGAATGAATTAGATGGGAGGCTAGAAGTTTATTTATCTAATTTAGCCCTGTAAATAATTCTTGAGTACTATTTATCAATTGTACTTGAACTGTTAGATAATTATAGTCGGTGATACCATCACTGTTACCATCTCTATTTTAGAACCGTACATTAAATTTTCACCTCGTACGGCTCCTTGAAGGCCAGAAATAAATATAGGGACTGCATTAGTATTCTTTTTTGAATCTTGAGATGTTCGTAGGATGGATAACTCTCTGCCGGTCCCAAATTAGACCAATTGAATTCTATCAATTATAATTATTTTAATTTGAAATTAAATAATAATAAAAGTTATTTATAAGAGAAAATTTTATTTTTCACCCATTATAGTTTCTTTTTATTTATTTTTTTTAATTCATTTTTAGCTTGCATTCTGGATTCAGGTTTTTCAACCGACTCCGAATCCAAGATGTAAAAGGAACACAACCATCTAGAACAATTTTGGTTTTCTTTTCTTGTTTGCGTGTAGCTTTCATGGTTGAAATTTAATATGTAATGTTTTAATACTTGTGTGTTTTATGATTATGAAAGATGAAACCTCTCTATTTGAACTCACATTGCCTAAATGAAATGCACCAAAAGTTCTAAACCTCTTACCTTTATAGTCTGTTTGACTTTTTTTTAAAGACCAGGAAAAAAAAAAAACAATATTTAAAGATCAATAAAAAACAACGGATATATCAAAAGAAAATTACATGCGAAAATTACTTTTCCGTTGTTTTTTCATTCAACGACACCGTGAGGATTCAAATTTGAGACCGTAACTAACATTGGGAACATAAGGGCATTTCTAATCCCACTTTAAAACATCATTTTCATGCATAAACTTCCTCCAACCCTACTCTGAACACAATTCCCAAAATATTTTTTAGAGTTTGGATTCTCTGTTCACTGCCATACTCCATAAAAATGGAGCATGTCCCTTTTTTTTTTTTTTTTTTTAATTTGATGAAAGGTAAGTTTATTACTAAGACAACATAATTACAAGATAGAAGCCCAATTACAATATCCACACAACACAAAGGTGGACGTCGAAAGTAAAACAAAAAACCCAAAACTAGGTTCTGGGCCCAACACCAAAAAAACAGAAACAAACCCTAACAACTTGTAATTTCCATTGCCACTGGACCGCCTCTTACCCACCATCTCAGACCGTCGCCCCCAACCCCTGAAATCAAGCCAAACATGGTCCCCAAACTGGATGAAGAAGAAACACTTACATTCTCCAAAGAGCACCATTGAAATCTCCACCACAAATCAAAAGAAACACATGGGAAAAACCAACCCGCAAATACTTGTGACAACGAAAGTAAAGAGAAGGAAGGAGGTGGTGGTGTGAACACCCGAGCCGAAGCTCTATGCAGCTTCTAGGGAGATCGCGAGAAATTGCATTGAAGATTTGTGTGTGCAGATTCGGACTAAATCGATGAAGGATTGATTTTATGAAGAAGGTTATGGAGCGGATTGATCATGGAGGTAAAGGGAAGGGGAGTTTGAACCAAAGTATAGTGAAATTAGAGGAAAGTAGAGGTGATGGATGAGACCTATCCAGCCAAACAGAGGAAAAACAAGTTGGGGGAGAAAGAAAGGGAAGAAGAAAGAAGAAAGAAGAAATGAAATACTATCACAACCCTAGACAGAGCTAAGATCGGTGGCTTCGAAATTGACGATGAACAGAAAAACACTCACAAACTAGTGAGAAACACTCCCAGGGAGAGAGAAGAGCTCCCACCAAACAAGAAAGAACTCCATGTTTTTATTTATTTATTTATTTATTTATTTATTTTTATAATGCATATACTACCTCTATTTGCTATATTAAAGAAAATTTATTTCCCTTCAATCCCTTTTACATTTTAACTGATAACAATTATTATATCACAAGTTTAAATTTAATTATTTTTTTATTAAAAGCTATGGAGTTTGTAGTTAGACCATTAGACCCATAACAAGGAGAGATTTTTTAGTGTGACCAGTACATAGGGTGGTACACCACGTGTCACTATATAAATAATGAGATATGTGTGCTAAAAAGTTAATAACTTAAAAAATAAAATTTCCCACCACTCCTATTAAAACATGTAGTGTACCATTTGTGTTTCTGTCATAACTAAAAATTTCTCCGTAACAAGGTTGGTCTTGACTTCCTGTTTTGTTAGGTAATTTATTGCTAACCATAAAATACCCTTGACAAATGCCATGAGTAACCAATTTTTGTTTGTTCAATATCAATATGGCTAGTAAGCCCTTATGGACCGTGCGAGGAGAAATGAGTTTTGACCAGCTTAAGGTTAAAGGGAGATTTTATCAATTACTTGCTTGAACTCTACACCTGCAATGTGGTAACTTAAAAATGTATGAAGAGCTTCAAACCTGCAGTTTCACCCAAAAACTTAATGGACTGATCCGAATGATGTTTTGTTGGGGAAAAAACTTAGAGTACACAACTCTAACTTGAATAATCTAGCTAACCAACCTTAGTTAATGTTCTAGAATTCTTTATTATAGATTTGTGTAGGTCCTTCAATGAGATGGGGTTGATTTCTTTAACATTTCCCCTCAACACCATCTCATTATTCTCTCTATGCTGAGTTGACGATGAAACTTTTTCTTGAACACCTATTTGCATGATATGGGTTTTACATCTCTTCGCTTTGGCACTAGATTCCAAGCTTGATTTAGCTCCACTGCAGTGACCTCTTCTCCCAACTTTAAGCCACTCAGGTTCAACTGTTTCTTCTTCTATGGCTACGTTGGCGTATTTAGGATTTGGTTTCCAAATTCTTGTTGACCTCCTTGGTTGTGATTGTGGAGTCGATACTTCCACTTCACTAGGTCTATCTTCTTCTGGTTGTTGATATACGTCAGCTTGCCAAGGGTTTGAGGCATTGCTTGCTCAACACCATCACCATCAAGTGAATCCTCATACTTATCTGGTCTCGACTGGATTCGAACAATTTGCTCCCCCATCTTTTGCTGCAACTTATCTTCTATCTCTCTCAAATCAGGCAACGCCTCCTTTTCTGAGAACCACCAAGAAGATGCTTCATCAAACACCACATCTCGTGATGTGTAACACCTTCCAGTCATGGGATCACAACATTTCCACCCTTTTCTTTGGTTATCGTATCCCACAAAGATACATCGGACTGCCTTCTTGTCAAACTTGCTACGTAGGTGACTTAGAACAAATACGTAACACACACAGCCAAATACTTGAAAATAACTAACTGTAGGTTTCATATCCCATAGTTTTTCAAAGAGAGACAAATTCTAGCCTTGGTTGAGGAAGCCTATTAATCACATGAGTTGCAGTTCTCATTGCTTCGACCCAAAACCTTCTTGGTACATTCTTGGCATGGAGTATATTTTGACATATTTTTGCAAGATGTCGGTTCTTTCTTTCCGCTACGCCATTCTGTTGTGGCGTGTTGGCACATGTGAATTGGTGACGTATTCTACAATTTCTTAGAAACTGGGAAAACTCATTCGAGGTATATTCTCCTCCATTATCTGTGCGTATGCAACATATCTTTTTTCCCACTTCTCCTTCTATTGTCTCTTTAAACTCTTTAAATTTTGAAAATGTTTCAGATTTTTCTTTTAAAAAGAAAACCCACACATACTTGGAGAAGTCATCAATAAACGTCACCATGTATCGCATCCCTCTTATTGATGGTTGCTTGACAGGCCCGAACACATCGGAATGAACTAATTGCAACGGCTATTTCGCTTTAAACTTTGACTCTTCGTATGGTAGTTGATGCGTTTTACCATACTGGCATCCTGCACAAACTGTGTTTGTTCTCACGTCAAGCTTAGGTAGCCCCTTAAGCATTGACTTCTTTATCATCACATTTAGCTTGTGATAGCTAACGTGACCCAATCTCATATGCCATGAATATGTTGTCTCGTTCTTCCTTGTTTTGTCTACGTATGCAGTTTCTGTTGACATTACATAGACTGACTGCAGTCGTCGTCCCTCCATTGTTGGCATCCCTAAGATCTTGAGGTGTCGATACACCTTCACATCTCATGAACCAAACAAGACATAATTTCCTAATGACGTCAGTTGAAGCACTGAAAGCAGATTTTTCTTCATACCTGGAACATGGTAGACATCTTAAAGTGGCACATGATTAATGTTGTATCGGGGCTCAATTACTGTCTTACCGATGTGAGCAATCAGTAGCCTCGAGTCGTTGGCTGTCACCACCAAGCGGCCTCCTTTGTACTCAGTCAAACTTTGTAACTTTTTCTCATCACCTGTCATATGGTTTGAGCAGCCTGAATCCACGGTCCAATCATTATGGTAGTCAATTGACTCTGGACTTGTTGCTGTGAGAGCTGACTCTTGCTTCTCCATAGTAATGGATGCTTCAGCGTCCCATTCTTTCTCCAGGGCTAGAGACACAACGACATCCCAATCATCTTCACTTTTCTTCTTTGAGTTGGCAACGTTACTTTCTGCAGGCCTTTTGAACCAACAATCCTTCGCCATGTGGCCCTTCTTTCCACAATTGTAGTACTTGCCCTCAAATCTTTTATTGTTTTGGGACTGACCACGATTGTCGTGATACTTCGGAGCTCTCCCTGGTCGAGAACTTCCTCCTCCTTGATGACCATTTTCCTTGTCACCATTTCTTTTAGATCCACCACCAGCATGCTGCTTAAAGCTGCCTTTACTTTTGGTGTAGAGTGCTTCCTCCTCACCTCTTAATGAGACCCTTCCTATTTGCTTTGCCAAAGCTTCTTGATCGGCAAGCAAATTCTCAAACTCAACAAGTGATGGTTGGGTCGACCATCCTTGTACAGCAGCAACGAAGCCTCAATATTCGGGTCTCAATCCATGGATAATTATTCTTTTTATCCTGGATTCTACAATTGCAGCACTAGGATCTAATTCAGAAATTTCACGGCAAATAGACTTTACCTTATGGAAATACTGGGCAATCGTTATGTTTTGTTGGGCCACCGATAACAACTCGTTCTCGAGAAGCTGCAATCTTGTATCATTCCTCTTTGAAAAGAGTGGCGAAGGTGTCCCACACTTCTTTTGGTGTCTTGGCCTTCCGTATGTGCTCCAACATGTCATCTTCAACTGTAGTTTTTAAGGCAAACATGGCCTTACCTGCCTTGATCGTCCACTTCCTCAAAGAGCCGCTTGTGTCTTCTTCTGACTGCGTAACTTCATTGCCACCAACGACATCCTAAAGATCTTGGCCTTGTAGGTAAGACTCCATACACGTCGCCCATGTCTTGTAATTTTTGTTGTTCAACTTTTTGATTCCTCCAACAACTTGAAGATCTCCCATCATGTCGGCAGAGCTTCGATAAGCCAAACAAGATTAACAAATAATCTTGCAAAGTACCCAATTTCTCACGACTTTCAAAAAAACTTCACTAGAGATAGTCCCCGATCATATTGCTCTGATACCAATTGTTGGGGGAAAAAACTTAGAGTACACAACTCTAACTTGGATAATCTAGCTAACCAACCTTAGTGAATGTTCAAGAATTCTTTATGCTAGATTTGTGTAGGTCCTTCAATGAGATCGGGTTGATTTCTTTAACATGTTTGCGCAGCAATTCGTTGAGCTGTCAAGACAGAGAGGCAAAAATATGTTCTCAAGGAATGAAGAGCTCAGAAAGCTTAGCAAGTTATATGCTAAGTTAACTTTTTTATGTTTATGTAACAATAAGCTGATGTTTATCTTTGATGATGGATCAAATAATGATAAGTTCAAACAACGTAGTTCAGTTCCCTTTCTTAATTCTAACATTCAAGGGAACATAGAGAACGATGGAACAAAAATCAAAGCGATGAGGCCCGAACTGAAAGCGACTTGCCATTCTTCAAGCTAGCTATGATTGCTAATGCCACTGATAAAATTTCATGCAACAAGTTTGGACCTGTATAATCACCTTTTAAGCTAAACTAGCTATCAGATGGAGAGGAAATCGGTGTAAAGGAGCCTTCAGCGGGTTTTGGACAAGGGTTGAATGAGCTCAAGTATAAGAACTTCTTATGATTCCCAAACTTCAGCACAGAAATCTTGTAATGCTTCTTGGTTGCTGCATTGTAGGGGAAGACAAATGGATAGTAATTCCATATGATTAATCATTTCAAAAATACTAATTAATCTCCTTAAAAATACTTTGGTAAGGATTATGGATGCAGTATCATGAGGTTAAGAGAAAGTATGCTCAATAGAAAAAGTGCGGAGAGCAGCTTATCCAATGCTTGGCTGTGGCTGTAAGGGATATGATTGTGGTGGACAGAAGCTTTTCATACACCTCAGATGTCTTTGTTCCGAAAAAAAAAAAAAAAAAAATCTTTTGTTGCATCCATTTAAGATTGCATTGACATGTGAGGACAACTTGTGACCCGTGCACTACACATATCATCATCAGTCACGTTCATATGAATATCATAGCTAAAGAAATTTCTTATTCACTCACAACTGGATATAATCTAAAGAATTACTTTCAATAAAATTAAACAAAAATGGTTATTGGTGTAAAGTTAGTCTCCATCTTTGGATTAGATCCAACAACGAGTAATCATTAAATTTTTTAAACCACAACGTCACACATATCATATATGTGTTAGCCTGCTTGTTATAGATGATTAATTGAACCCCAATAATTAATATCAAGAGTGAAAATGTGGAACTTTTAGGACAAGGAATGTGAAATTCAACATTATGGGCAAGACGAGGTATAGAATTCTTGAAGCAAAAGCCAATTTCCTTTTATTTTTTTATTTTTTTGACTTTATATCTATGGACCCATTCGAGGAATTATGAATAAAAATAAAGGCAGGCATGACATCGATGTTTCTGGTAGACCAAGGGAAACCCATCCCTTTTCTCATATGAAAAGTTAGTTTTTTTTGTTGGCCAAGAGAAGCCCATCAAATTGAAGAAGAGATTTCGAATTCAGATATATAAGATCATTTCACTAAAAATGCTAAACAAATTGAAGGGGCTAAACATAGCCTCCTTAATAATTTATTAATTTAATTAAACTACAGTTGGATGTTTTCACATCTAGTGTCACATCCCGGTCCAGGACGGATCACTTTCCGGGCCCGCTCCACCACCGTAGCACGATATTGTCCGCTTTGGGCTTACCATTCCCTCACGGTTTTGTTTTTGGGAACTCACGAGCAACTTCCCAGTGGGTCACCCATCATGGGATTGCTCTAGCCCCCTTCTCGCTTAACTTCGGAGTTCCTACGGAACCCGAAGCCAGTGAGCTCCCAAAAGGCCTCGTGCTAGGTAAGGATGGGAATATACATTTAAGAATCACTCCCCTGGGCGATGTGGGATGTCACAATCCACCCCCCTTAGGGGCCCGACGTTCTCGTCGGCACACACGCGACCAGGGTTAGGCTCTGATACCAATTGTCACATCCAGGCCCGGGGCGGATCACTTCCCAGGCCCGCTCCACCACCGTAGCACGATATTGTCCGTTTTGGGCTTACCATTCCCTCACGGTTTTGTTTTTGGGAACTCACGAGCAACTTCCCAGTGGGTCACCCATCATGGGATTGCTCTAGCCCCCTTCTCGCTTAACTTCGGAGTTCCTACGGAACCCGAAGCCAGTGAGCTCCCAAAAGGCCTCGTGCTAAGTAAGGATGAGAATATACATTTAAGGATCACTCCCCTGGACGATGTGGGATGTCACATCTAGCCGTTAGATTTGAATCAGTTATTGCAATTTAGGAGTTGAGCGTAAAAAAAAGGCTAAAAAGGGGCTACATTTGGTCAACCTGATGCTCATTTCACCAAATAATGGTCTGATAGGTCCCATAGAATTATAATCTATTTATCAGTTAAAAATGATTTTTTGAACAAATCAGACAATTTTTTTATTTTTATACCTTAAGCCATCAATTAGAGATGGCCTAAGGGGAGTATTAAGTACATATGCTCTGGCTAATGTAGCCACATTCACATCAGCTACATGTTTTTGTTTGTTTCCCCACTAATTGACGTATGCCTCGATGGAACAAGAAATGTTTCAGATCTCTCCTTCCAGCTTGAGACTTTTATCTGATAAAGCAAGAAAAGGTTATAAACTGAAGGAAAAAAGACGTTGTGAATTGTTACTAACTGAATTCCACTCCAAGAGTAGCTAGCCGGTAGCCACACATCATGATGTCTGTTGTTGGGTGAGAACATTATACATATACTAATACTCAACATAAAAGTACTGCTCGTGAGCAATAAAATGACAAAAATGGCCTCAAGCTGCTCTTCCATTCCTGGTTCCTTCTCCTCCTTGGCACAGTGGAAAGACATATTTGTCCATGTTACCCACACGTCAATCATCGTTAAAGGCTCTACTTCAACATCTTCCCCACTTTTTCTTTCCTTTTCACCTCTCTCTCTCTCTCTCTCTCTCTCCACCCCCCTTCCTTCTGTCATTCTCAAACCTAGTCTTCTTTTGCTCCCAAACGTCGCCTTCTCTCGTTGTCCAACCTCTCGATCTTTCTCTCACGAATTACCAACAACGGTGCTTCCCTGCTGAAAAACCACAAAGCAGTAGAAGTTTCTTCGGTTCTTCAATTCGATTCGAATAAAAATTTTACCCAGAAAAGCTAGTTAGGGATTAAAACACCATGTCAAGCCTGCTTTAATCTTGATTTGGATTGGAGATATAGAAAGTTAGAAACAACGGCTGGAAGTTTGATTTTCTTTGTCCGAAATTTTCAAACAATTTTTAGACAACGTTAATTACATGTGATTTGTATTGTGAATATCGTGAGGTTATGTAAGCGTATAAGATAGATCAATCTTTGAATGTATATTTTTGTTCTTCTGAGGGTAATTTATAGGCTTAAACATAAAGAAAACTTGCATAGATCAGTTGCATCTTTGTTGCTTTAACGAAACAAACTTGATACACTTGTGAGCCGTTCAATTGGTTATCCAACAAAACTTAAGGTATTAAGTGGTGGACTTAATAAGTACATTAAGCATCATTAGATGCCTAGCTCAAGTACTCAACAAAGATGTGAATAGCTGTAAAATTCCATTGCAACATTTGAATATATAATTTGTTTTGCACTTTGCAGACTTGATCAATATTATTTTTCATGTGACATGCCAACTTGGTATGGCCTGTAACCGTAATAAACTAAATTAATTACTACTAATTAACAGGTAAGATAAGATCATATAGGAGTTGATAGGTAGGTAGGTAGGTAGGTAGGTAGGGTAGGTTACTTCTGTAAATTTGGGTGATTTTCTAGTTTGGGTCAGCATGCAGCGTCTGCTGCGTCATCTCTTTATTCCCTAATTTCTTTGAGAATTGTTATTAACACTCTAAAAATTTCTTTTTACACTCCAAATTTTCTATATTAAGAAAGAAAAATACACTTATAAGAAATATAAAATGAGATTTTTGGAGTGCCAATAATATTTCCCTTTCTTTTTCTGTTTTGTCTGACTTCTTTTCATCCCCATTAATTTTGCAATGAGTCAAACACCATCAACTTCTTCGACCTTTTGGCAGGAACCTGCTTTGCCATCTAATCCTAAAGAGTAATGTTAGGAAGATAAAATTTATGGACAAAATTTTAGAAATTATAGGATATGGAAGTTGATAATTTGTTTATTACTTAAGCATAGATAAAAATGTTCATTCTTACTAATGACACATCATTTAGTTTGTAAATTTTTATCTTCAAATTTAGTTTCCATAGCATTACACAATTCTAAAGGGTAGTCCTATTCCTCTCACACTTTTCTTGTTAATTATGTGATTTGATCTTCTTTAGTTCATTCAATTCGACGGTTGGAAAATGAGAAAAATGTGTACAAGGTAAGAGCATCTCTAAATAAGATTAAAATCCTTGGTGAAATGCTACTGTGCATCTATCCAACCGAAATATTATTTGTTAACTAGATTAGAAGACTTTGTGATTAGGAGTCAAATTTGACATCAATGTCAAATTTATTTTTAATTCATTTTAATAGTGAGTCCTTATTCCACTAACATTTTGAACTAATAAGAATTTTGTTTCAACATTTTTTTTTAATAATTACAACCATTTAAAGTTCTATTTAAATAAGAAAATAATATTTAGCAATTCGGTCGAAGAAATATAAAATTTAACATAAGAATTCATATTGTTACATCAGCCATCAATTGTAATTTGACTTTTATAATTTGATAGTTTATTTGGAGATGATCTAAAAAGAGGTGTATGGATAACACAATCTATTCTAAAAAAAGAGTAAAATGTCATCATTGATGATAATATTTGCATATATTTAATTCAATCATCATCTAACGGTTAGATATAATTCATGAATATATGTATTTAATACAATCATCATCTGATTATATTAAGTACAATCATCACCGAGGTGATGATTGTATTAAGTACATTTTGTTATTGTAATCAAATCTCAATTTATGACATAAATTCCAGTAACTAGACTTGAGGATGAGGGAATAAAATATTTAAAATCAAGCATCATTCCCTTTAATCTATTTTCACAAACCTTTTCCTTTTTATGATAATTCACAAAATTAAAGGGAAGAGCAATGATGCTTGATTGGACGAGGATAAACTTACATCTCTACTGGGTCAACCTTTTACAGATGAGTCGATTGACCAAAAGAAGGTGCTCATTGGACGTTTGAACCACTTGCTTGAGCAAAAGGAACGCTTCTGGAGACAAAGAGCGAAAGAAAATTGGGTCAGGCTTGGCGATCGGAACACTAAGTACTTCCACCAGAAAACCAATAGGAGGCACAAGCGGAATTGGTTGCATGGGCTTTTAGACGATGGCAGGGTTTGGCATGAAGACTGAGAGGGAATGAAGGATGTGGTGGTTTCCTATTTCTCCAATTTATTTACTTCAAATGCTACTACTAATATTGAAGATGTCTTATGCAATATAACATCCATGGTCACGGAGGAAATCAATTTTGAGCTTGAAAGGCCTATCTCGGATGAGGAAGTGACGTTTGTCGTGTTCCAGATGCATCCTACTAAAGCCTCGGGGCCCTGATGACATGACTCCAAGGTTCTACCAAAAACATTGGGGGATTGTTGGTCCTGATGTTTATAAGGGAGTTCGTGACTTGGTGCTATCGGGGTCAAATATTAAGGAAGATTAATTATACTCATGTCACATTGATTCCCAAGGTGAGAGAGGCAACGAAGATGACTCAGTTACATCCTATTAGCCTCTGTAATGTGCTTTATAATATTATGGTGAAGGTATTAATGGATAGACTCAAACTCATACTCCCTCGTATAATCTCCCCCACACATAGTGTTTTTATACCCGGGAGGTTGATTTCAGATAATTATTCGGTGGCTGCGGAGGTTGCCCATTATATGCATAAAAGGTCATCGGGGATGAATGGTCTAATGGCATTGAAATTGGACATCAGTAAGGCTTATAATCGTCTGGAGTGGAAGTTTTTAGAGGCCATTATGGAACAAATGGGTTTTTCACCGACATGGGTTCATATGATTGTGCTATGTGTCCCTACCATGACCTACTCTTTTAAGTTAAATGGTGAGCCAGTAGGGTATGTACAACCTGGAAGGGGAATTTGGCAAGGGGATCCCCTCTCCCCGTATTTATTTATCATGTGCGCCGAGGGGCTGAATCCAAGGTGTCTTGCAAGGTATCAAGGTGGGTTGTCAAGCTCCGAGCATCCACCATTTGTTTTTTGCAGATGATAGCTTTCTTTTTGCCCGAGGTATGTTGCAAAAGTGTATGAGCATTAAGCAGGCATTGCGTGTGTATGAAATAGCATCGGGACAAGCCGTTAATTAGGAAAAGAATCATGTTTTGTTTAGCACTAACCTCACAAGCTATGACAAAAAGCTTATTGCCGATTATCTAGGCATGTGGTGAGTAGAGTTTCATGACAAATACATAGGCTTACCGGTGCTCATCAAAAAGTCGAAGAAAGAAACTTTTTCATATGTGAAAGATCGTATTTGGAAGAAATTACAAAGTTTGCATAGTGGTTTGTTGAGTTGTGCGGGCTGGGAGTTGCTAGTGAAAACTGTGGCACAAGCCTTGCCCATGTACTTTATGCAATGTTTTCTTCTTCCCAAATCTTTATGTGAAGAGCTGAATGTAATGATTGCAAAGCTCTGGTGGAGTGGTGATCTGGGCAAGCAGAAAATTCATTGGCTTAATTGGCGCCAATTGTGTAAGCCTAAACAAGAAGGTGGGTTGGGGTTCAGAGATCTTTATGCTTTTAACCTTGCTTTATTGGCTACGTAAGCTTGGCGTTTTCCCCAACAACCAGAGTCCCTAGCCTATCGAGTGTTTATAGCCCGATATTTTCCAAATACCAAGTTTCTTAGTGTTCAAGTAAATGCCAGCAGCTCGTATGTATGGAGGAACATTGCGGAGGCTAGGCCTGTGATTCTTAAAAAGTGTCGTTGGCAGGTGGGGGATAGGTCGACTATTAAAATTTGGCAAGATAATTGGCTACCGAGGGACACCTACTTTCCAGTGTTGAGCCCACCACCGAGAGACTGGGACATGGAGACCACAGTGGATAAACTATTTGTGGCAGGTTTGAGGCAATAATATATTAAGCTGTTACGGGATTTGTTGTCTCAAGGTGAAGTGGAACATATTTTGAGTATTCCGTTAAGCTTTCAAACGATCATGGATCGTAGAGTTTGGCATTATGAACGCAACAAGAAGTTTTTTGTAAGGAGTGCCTATCATGTGGCCAGGGCACTTGTCTCTTCTAAATGAGCTGGTGCAAATACCTCTGCTATGTTGCTAGACGAAGGACGGTGCAAGTTGTTGAGGAAGTTATGAAACGCTTGTGTACTGGGGAAGGTTAAGATTTGTGCTTAGCGTGCTTGCATGATGCTCTACCCACAGAATTTAACCTTGCTAGGCGACGAGTGTTTGTGGATAATTTTTGTAGTCTCTGTGAGCAACATGGTGAATCAACGGAGCATATACTTCGGGACTGCAGCCTGGCTAAGGTAGTTTGGTTTGGTGGTTTGGGTTTCAGAATCGAGGAGGGAAACCATTAACAGTTTCTTCCTTGGCTATCTAGTATTGCGATGCATTCCCCTTCTATGGTTTTTTATTTCTATTTGATGACCATTTGGATGTTATGGAATAATAGGAATGACGTTGTCTGGAATGGGGCTCAGGTGTTGCCGCAAGAACTGGTGGTCAGAACAAAGGGATGGCTGCAGGAGTACCAAAAATGGCATAAAATGGGTACGAAAAAATCCACCAATCCCCCGCAGAGATGGAGGAGACCTGAAGTCGACTGGGTCAAGTGGAATTTTGATGGAGCGTAGATCCAACAAGGTTCAAGGGGAGGATTTGGTGATGTTATGTGAGATCATAGGGGTGAATTCATTGCTATAGCTGCGGGTTCGATTGGTTGGACATTTTCTGCTTTCCATGTAGAACTCTTTCCTGCTCGTCAAGCTGTGTTGCTAGCCCAAGCGTTTTTTTCCTGATGGTTAAATGTTGATTTTTGAAGGTGACTTTGGCCTGGTCTTGGCTGCCATAAGGGGTCAAGAGAAGGATTGTTCACTTTTGGGGCCTATCATTAATGATCTGCGTTTTTTGCTCCAGTCTTTTCCTCTGTCGTTGGTGAACTATGTGCATAGGGGAGGTAATTCGGATGCGCACAGGCTTGCTCGAATGGGTGCTGGAAGTAATCAATAGTTTTTGTGGTTTAAAGACCCCCCTGATGATTAGGGGTATTTTATTTGAAGAAAGCTCGTAATTTGTTATGTTTTGTTATGTATTGTCATTTGAGGATAATTCTTTCTATTGTGCGAGACGCTCTTTTTTACTTCAATCAGGTTGACAGCTTTGGCAAGGTTTTATTGAGACCCATTATGCACACTATCCTCAGTTTGTATGTGTTCTATTTCAATACAATGAATAACGTACTTTCTCTAAAAAAATAAAATAAAATAAAATAAAAAAGAAATAGCCACGAAGTGTGAGGAATGATAACGAGATTTGCTCAAAAAAGTCTCCACGTAGATTTGGTGTATTGTGTAGTTTACCATTATTTCTTAAGAAAAACTATGAAGCCACACGGGGAAAACATATCTATATAAAGACTCTCTTTGAACAAGTCCAGATAGCATTTCTCATACAAGAAATTATTAAGTAGTACAGTACTACCATATTCGCACATGTTACTTTCATTCAAAATTTAACACGTATAATTATTATACAGTTGGACTTAAAAAATTATTTTAACACAAAAAATGAAATTTAAAAGAAAACAAAAACCCCAGACTCGCCTTCTTCCTCCTTCCCTCTCTTTCCTCTCTCATGCAATGTCATCTTTGTCGGCATGGTCGAGACCTTCTCCAGACTCGCCAGGGTTGCGCTCGGATGGCAAGCCCATCTCGTCTACTGATTTCTTATGGAGATTGTGCTCCTTCTCCATCTTGTCCACTGGTTTCCAACTGCCGGCATCCATGGTTGTGGAATTGGATTTATTTTTCAATTTCCTTTTTTAATATTTGTATTTTGTTAAAATAAAATATATTTAATCCCTGTAAGTAAGTTGTATATATGGCAAATTTTAAGTGGTAGTATCACCGATGATGTGGTGGTACAGTATCACGATATAATTTCTCCCCTCATACTAATCAAAATTAAATTTTAAGTTTGGAATTACCTTTTTTAGGTCTAGTTTTTCTTGCATTATTGAAATCAACCCCCTAATGCTCAACTTGCCCCACATCTTATTACTTCCCTCTCCACATATCAATACCTTCCATTTGTCCTCTTCTATATATTTAAAAAGCCAAACAAATTATATCCAATAAATGATAAAGTATTAATTAAAATTATTAAGAAAATGACTTCTTCTAGATCCATTGCTAGAAACTCCAATGGTGATGAGCATGACACCACCATAGCATCATTATCCCATTACTTCAGTCACAACTAAGATTCACTTTGAAACGACACCGTTTACTATTTGCCAGCAAATAAATCAAGAGGTGTGATATCTACACACCCTTTTTACTTTTCACACATCCTTCTAATTTTCGGCCGTTAGATCGGATAAAATGAAGAAGATCAACAGACAAAAATTAACAAGATGTGTGTGAGAAGTAAAAAAAGATGTGCTGAATCAAAAGAATCAGCCACCGTTAAGTGAGATTAAATAATAATTAAACTTTAATCCCCATATTCCACTATAAAAGGGACTCTGGCTTCTTCCACTAGGCGTGCAAAATCGTCAACGTTCCCCCCCTGCATTTAGCTTAAAAACCACAACACGCAGCAAAATCACACAAGACTCCGGAGGACTGCATTCATGGCCACCAAAGTGTATATTGTGTAAGTGCCAATTCTTTTTTTTTAATTTTATACCAATTCACCATGAAGTATGAACTGCGAATTTGTTGTTAAATGATCCCTTTTTTTTTTTAATTTGATTTTGTTGTTGTTGGGTAATGGTGATTTGTAGTCTGTGAGAGTTTCAGTCTGTTAGAATTTTGAATTGGTTATTGCTTCATCGGAATATGGATGGTTCCGAATTTTGAATTAGAAGGAACCCATTTGATTATCTTTCTGTTGGATTGGATCTTTGTGTTTTTGGACGTTTTGTTGAATTGGGTGTTATTTTTCGTATTCAAAGTGTTTAAAGGCTGAATCTTTATATTTTTAGGAAGATTTTGGGATGGTGAATCAGAGGCTCTGGCTTTTTCCTCTTTTTATTTTTATTTTTATTATTGTATTTTTTTTGCTGAAGAGTAGGAAAGTAAGAGCCAGTATAGGCTTAGGAAACTTGCGCATTTCTGATAATTTATTCAAAGAGATCAGTAGTGTCCTGTTTTATTTTGTTTTGAATCCATCATAGAAGAATTTCAGCCGCGGTGAAAAATATAATGGTTGAAGTGAATTAGATAATTTCTTTATGTGAATTACACTCTTGCGCCGAATATAGGTAAAGATAGAGCTAAAGGGTTGTTAGTTTCTTCTTTTCCTACCGTGTAGACGATCTTTTGGAGCTTTTGATTACCCCAAGATCTGATTTTTGTGTAGTAGGAAATTTGATTGATTAATGGTTATGGTCAGTCTAATTTGAGAAACTGTTTCTTTAATGTGTTCCTCCTGTTCTGGGATTTGTAATGTTGAAAACCACTTGCTTTGAATCCTTCAGAAGAAAGTAGTTTTGTAAAGTAATAGAACAAGGAAATTTCTGGAGGAATGGGAAAAAATTGTTTGCTTTGCTGAGGCAATTCTTTTTAATTTATGGATGTTATAGTGCATTTTGAAACCTAAGTAAGTTACCGTCTAGAATATGGATTTGTTTTTCCTAGCAAATCTTTACTAATCATTTACGGAAGAAAGATCTATTAGATTTAAATTTCAATACTCCTGTAAAGCTAGAGATCTGATGAACATGTTGGAAATTTGGAATAGTAGTACTTCTGTATACTACACACTCTGACCTATAGTTCCTTTATTATTTTTGATTCATTTCCCACTACTGTTTGTCTATGTCAATATTCATTCCACTCTGTTGCACTAGATTTAACCTTGATAGTCAATATAAAATCCAAACAATTGCCTGTTGTAGGGTAGGAATTGAAAGGTGAGATAGGAGAGGTGATTGGCAGGGAAAGGCAGAGTTGGTTGGCATTTTATGAAAGTCAATTCAGTTGGTTTTGAAATTTTAGTAAGAAAAGTCCATATATAGTACAAGCTGCTTTTGTCTGTTTTGATTGTTGTTGATGGAATGCGATGATACTGTCTCTCCTGCAGTGAAGAATTATGGAGTTACTTTCTCATATTTCGTTGTGTGCTTGATTGGCTACATCATTCTCTTCTATCCTGATTTCTTTGTGGAATTAATTGATTTTTTTAACCTCTCTTGCGTACTTGAAATTATTGTATACTTGGGTAATGCTCCATGTGCCCTGTTTAAGGAATGAAAAATGAAGGCATTGCATGTATTTTTGGAAAGAGGTAGCTAGCCATTCTCAACATTTCCCATCAAATGGAGAGGTCCAGTGTTAATGCTTACAGTTCTGTGTTGTTAAACGCACATTTCATTTGCATCGGTTTTTTATTGCCAAATTGATTCTTTCTAGGTCCCATATGCCACAATTTAATTCCTTGGATTTTTTATTCTCCGACCCTCTCTTTTAGTTCAGGCCAAACTAGGTGGTCACCATTGATAATGCTTGGGTTGGTATGGAATCTTGATTCGGCGTGCTTTTGGTTATGTGGGCGTCTGTGGTTGAGGTTTAAACCTTATAAGTTTTTGTTTGGTTGTGAATTGAGCTTGTTCACATGCATGTGGGTTGTAGATAGTGTGTCGAAGATAGTTGACCTTGATTCTTGGAGGTAGTGGTATCATACTTTGGTTACTAGTGGTGACAAGTCGGGCAATTTGGGACACTGAATATTTTGACTTTGAGACTACTGTTAGAGATGGTTGAATAATTGTTCTGCAGATTCAGAATTTCCTCACTGGAAAGGTTCAAATGTCAAATTTGGATATGAATGCATATTAAGACTCAAAATTGGGACAATATATCTGAGATAGGATGAAATTTGTTCATTGATTCTGTTGGTGCAATAATGAAAAAATCGGTTCTGGAACAACTGACAGACTACAGCAGTTCAATTAGAGTCACTTTTGTGAAAATATTTTTCCCAGTAATTTCTAACTGAGAATGCTGACAGAATGTATGGTGGTCCCATGGAAAGAATGTGTAATACAAAAGAAAAGGGAGCTGTTATTGGCAACCAAAAATACTCATTCTGCCTGGAGGACTACAAAATGAATATTCTCCCTTATACTGTGTAGGATGAGTTTTTGGAGTTCCAAAAAAGCTTTACATCCAGTTGATTTTCAAGAATGCTGTACTTCTTTTTCATAAATAATGCAACCCTCTTAATCAAAATCGTGTTCGATTTTACAGGTACTACTCCATGTATGGACATGTCAGGAGACTAGCAGAAGAAATAAAGAAAGGGGCTTCATCTGTCGAAGGTGTAGAAGCCACCCTGTGGCAGGTGAGTGCATTTTCTTTAATCCATTCATTTCACTATGAACATTTCAAGAAATTGAAGCGTATGTTTAATTGAGCATGCTGAATAAACTTTGGACTGCTGATTTTGGGAAACAAGCCATTTTAAATTAAATTCAAACTTCATGTTTTTGCATGAGTATAAACATGAGATGATTCTAAACATTATGCCTAGTAGCCCTATGCCAAAGTTTTAGGGTTCCACCTTGCGTGGTGGTTAGCTCAACATCATGACAAACATTTTTCCACGACATGTCTCAACATTTTATGCCTAGTTTTGAGCTTTAAAATTGACCTTCCTTTAAATCCCCATACAGCATGGGTGATGGAGCTTTCTTATGCTCTCTTTGGAGTGCCAGATTAGTGTCCTTATGTTCTGTTGAAAAGTCAAAGATTGGTTCTCACTGACTGTCCGATGTATCAGGTTTACTTGTCTATATTTGGTGCACCTGTACATTGTATTCCATCATTTTCTTTGTGTCTTGCTACCCTCTCATCTATAGTTCTCTGTCTCAAACTGCGTCTGGTATGCTAGTTATTATATATAGCTTCGAGATTGGGAAAACTAGTATCAATCCTTGTCTAGTCTTCCCTCTAGTTTTATTTTAATTTCATTGGTAACTCTTGCAAATCACGATCTTCCTTTTCTCATTTGCTTATACACACAGTCGTGCACCTCCCGTCTATTTCCCTGTAGATGCTAGATATGAAGACCCCGGTTCTTAGTAAAGGAAATTTTGATTATTTTTCTCTTCTGTACCATGGTTAGTTTGTCTTCTCTATCTGGTTAACTTGATTGAGCAGTAAGACTGACTTTAAGGCTTATAAAACAGGTCCCTGAGACACTCTCAGAGGAGGTGCTTGGGAAAATGAGTGCACCACCAAAGAGTGATGTACCAATCATCTCGCCAAATGAACTTGCTGACGCAGATGGATTCATTTTTGGCTTCCCAACAAGATTTGGTATGATGGCTGCCCAATTTAAAGCCTTTCTGGATGCAACAGGCGGTCTATGGAGAACACAACAGCTTGCTGGAAAACCTGCTGGGATCTTTTACAGTACTGGATCTCAAGGTGGCGGGCAAGAGACTACTGCGTGAGTCTTATCACATTTAATCAATTATACAAACATTGAAAATTTGTCTACATCTTAGGTGGAGATATTAATAATGTTGGGATTATTTTTGTGTAAATAGATTGACTGCCATCACTCAGCTGGTTCATCACGGGATGATATTTGTACCCATCGGTTACACATTCGGAGCTGGCATGTTTGAAATGGAGAATATCAAGGGCGGAAGTCCTTACGGTGCAGGAACTTATGCTGGGGACGGTTCAAGACAGCCATCTCAGCTTGAGCTGGAGCAAGCATTCCACCAAGGGAAGTACATTGCCACCATCACAAAGAAGCTCAAGGGAGCTGCTTAAAGTGCACAAACATACGCAAATGGAATGCCTTATCGATTCTTTATCCCTATAGTTTCAATTTAAATTTCCGATTTCTATTTGCCTGCAAGTATAATTCTTGCTGTATCTTATATTTGTGTTTTCTACGTGTTTTATGAATTACAGTTATTTATTCATAATTATAAAGGTTTGTTTGCTCATGATACTACCGACTGAGAACGCTTGCCTTTTTACTAAATTAACGACTTCAAGTTTTTATCCCCCATATCAACTCCAAGATATCCATCTCATTTCTCAAAATGTTTCAACTGATGGACAGGTTTTACTATGGCGTTAGCAAAGCAAGTTTGACTATGTTCCCGGATGAGATTTGGAGCGAGTTACAGGTACGTTGAGTAGGTGCGATGATGGCGGAGAGTTTTGAGTCGGAGGGTGTGAAATAGATAGATTAAGGTTTGATAGGGCTAAGTGAATTCCGTAGTAAACCAAAGTTTCTATTCTTTGCTATTGAAATTTATCAAGAGGATCGCCGGAGGGGACGTACGACAGATTGGCCGAACCACTATAAATTCTTGTGGTGTTGTTACTTTTGCGCGTGCGATTATCTATCTTTTTTGTGATTGCTTGTGTGCGTAGTCTTCATAGTCCATTGATAATTAGATTCACTAGAGTGAATCTATAATAGTTACATGGATTGGAACACCTAAAAAAATGCATCTTGGAGAGATACTGGGGATTCTTCATGGATTTTCTTTCACCTCACAGTTTAACGTTAATTTCCGTGCCAACATTATAAAACATTATGCAAAAAATCATGATGTGGCAAAGAGTCCATGGATAGTCCCACTTTTAAAAGAATATCTTTAGCATTTCTCTTCGAATTAATTCCATATTGAGATTTGAGGAGTATATAAAATGATACTCAGTCCCTCCTCTCACTTGAGAAAAAATTATATTCTCCATGTTGTTATTCATTTCTCTTCATATTTAGTTACGTGATGAGAAAAATAAAAGGAGTATGTATGATAATTTCTCTCCACTTGCATAAGCGTGCAAGTAGAGCCTATGCATCATTGATTCATTGTTGATGATTTTTTTTTCTTTTGATTAACAAGTGATTCAATGCTAATATGAAATGGAAAGTAACATATTATGAAGAGGATGAATCCGTGTCATTATTTTTTTTACAGAATTATTAACACACGTGTTTATGGGGTCCACTTTGTAATCTATTTCAAAGATCTGAATAGTCTATCTTTTATATATTTCCTAAAAGATCATGTCCACCAAAAATCATCAAAATCTAAAACCATATATCCATTGGATTAAGGGTTTAAGATTTATTTTATAGAACTGTATTTATCTCTTTTTTTCACTCAAAATGAATGCCCGAATGATTTTTTTATTTATCTAATTTTTTGCAATGATGACATATAAATGACGTTTGAAAAAATAGATAGTTCAAATTATTAAAATACATTACAAGTGAATCCCAAAAAAAAATGTATAAAAAATTATGTGAAAAAGTGGTGCTATGGGTACACTATTAAAAATTGGGAAACTTCTTCGAACAAAAAATTGGTAAATTTCCAAGAGAAAGACAAAAGTAGATAAGTAAGATGCAAGATATTATAATATATCTTCTTTTGACATGTTATGCTATGATAAATGATAATGATCAATGCTTAGATGCTTTCCTTTCTACATTCATTGATGTTTCTTACTAAAGTGGATGCTATTGGAGATTTCTTAAAGTATAAGTTTCTTCTTTTTGTTTTGCCACTGTTTTAATAAATTCAAGGATGATTTTGCATTCCTTAAAACTGTACAAAATCGTAAGTTACTATTATAACATTAAAAAAAAAAAAAATCGTTCACTCGTTCGTACAAAATGCTTGAAAAGAAAGTTATCAAATTAAAGGAAAAAGCTTGAGACGCGTAAAAGAAGAAGATAACAACAAAAGTTGTTCAAACAAAAAGAATAATACTTAGCTCTTTACATGTAAATGATGAAGATTGTTGTCAAAACGTTTGAAAACGCTCTAGAATGTGAAGCTGGCAACTTTGGCATTCGCCATATTTCATTTAGCGAAGATATAAGACAACTTAATTATAAGTTATAGGTCATTCTGCTCAATATCATGTAGGTGTTGAGTCAAAACATTTCATGCGGTTTTTTTTTTCTTGTTGGATAAAAATTTAATGCTAACTAATCTATTTATCAATGTTATCGTGTTTACTTTGACACATAAACATTACCAAATACTATAACCACTATGACTAGAACCCTCTCGTCTATATGACTAATAAAATTATCGCTCATAGGGAAAGGGTAGAGATGGTCAATAGGTATCCATTTAGTTACATGGACATTCAAGTGTAGATATATATTCATTGTGGTGGTGAGTAATAGTGTTTGTGCTGTAAAATACTAAAACCGTGGTTGAAAAACAAAGCAGAAAACCTCTAATTCTACAATGTTTTGTTAAATTCAAAAGTCCATATATAAAAGAGGGAAGTGTTATTGGCATTCCAAAAATCTCATTCTCCACTCCTCACAAATGTATTTTTCTTTTTAAATATAGAAAGTTTGGAGTGTAGAATGTGATTTTTGAAGTGCCAATAACAATTCTCATAAAAGAAACCAAAATGATAATAATATCCTCTCTCGATGTAGGTTTTTGGTGTCAAAAGCATGTTACTTGTGTTACAGCTTACACGAGACTTTTTAATTACTTGTGTTAGAAGGTGATACTTTATCCCAAGCAATAGTCAACTAAAAAATGGTTCACTTTATTTTGATTTCGAACTGTGCAGAGATTTCTTTTTCAAGGGGATGAGGTATTTTTTGAGTAAAATTTCTTTCACAGTATATTTATTTTGTTCTGAAATAAGTTTGATGAAAGAGATGTAGAAACTAAAATGGTATCCCCAATTGGCAAAATTTGTTTTATGTATTAATATAGGTGTTCTATTCAAGGGGAGAGAAGGCAACAATAGAACTCTTGCTACAAATACAAAGACAAATATGTTACCAATGAGCAAGTGGCTCTCCACCACAGTGGTGGAGATGAGTGTTGTCCTGGCATCACGATGTGGGTTCGAAGTTGACTCCCTAATCTAATATTTAACCCAACAAATCTATCATTTGACCAAAAAAAAAAAATTTACCAATGAAATCTGGCTTTGAAACATTCAATTTCTATTTCGTTAAAAAAGGTTACGACTTATGAGTTCAAATTTAATGGATGACAATTGTCAGTCAAATATTTTCTATAAGTAACATTGTAGTAGCATATTTGTTTTTATCCAAGCGAATGGCATTGTAATCTAATCTAAATCACATCATGAACAACATTCACATTATCAACAAGTCCCATGTATATGAGATTCACACTTCCAAACAAGCCCTTAATTCCCGGTATGAGATTTACATTCTCAACAAGTCCTCTCATGCTAATTCACTCAACATATATGTGAATTAAAAAAACCCTATATAACCCACATTAGAATGAAATAAAAAAAAAACCAATTATGGGAAAACAACATGAATTAGACGCCGGGGTGTTTTTTGGGGGGGTGCGGTGGGGGGGGCGCGGGGGTGGGTTGGGGGTGGGGGGGGCGCGGGGGTGGTGGTGTGGGGTGTGGGGGCTGGTTGGGCGTGAGGGGAAGACCATATGACGATAGAAAATATATCTATGTATGGAAAAAGAAGAAAGTTTGGACCTCTCTCTACCTCCCAATGAATGTGACCATTCGACAAAAAGCACAGATCATGACTGATAGCATCTAAAAGACAACCTCTAGTTTTAATAACAAAATTGAAATCCAATAACAAATTGTAAATAAACCTGAAAGGAGGTGCACAGGGCCAACTTCTGACTTCCACTAACATATTCCCATCACGTAAAATAATAAAAAGTGAGATCTCCAAGCAAATGCCATCCCCACACTTACTCACTCCCATTTTTCTAAAAATTTAATTATTCCTTCCAAATTTTCTCCATCTTCCTTTTGGTGATAAACTAAAGGTAGTGCCAGCTCTATTCACTATATAGCAACAAGGAATAAAAACTTCTTTATCTTTCTATATTAAAATCAGCTCCTATAACAACAAGTTTTCTCTCTAAAACTAATTCATCATAAACTTTCCCTAAATTCAGCATCTGTTTCTTATTCTTAATCCACCTCCTAATCATAATTATTCAATTTATTACAACAATTAATATGCTCCAATTGGTCCCTATTGGCCAACCCTGCATCATTCTGCCTGTAGCTGGCCCAACAATTTCATGTTCTTTGGAGGGTCATTCGCCTTTTCTCATGTCCCTCACCAGTTTTATTACTTCTTTCCATCCCAGACCAGGTCACATATGTAAGCATATCTCTGTTTGTTTCCCTCCTCTCTTTCTCGTTCGCCTTATCATTCCCTACTCAGTTACGGTTTAATAAGATACATACAAGTACGCGTCCTACGTACGTACATACTTCATTAATCTACCATTTCTCTTTGCTCTATCTGTAAGTTCCTCCAAATGTAGGTGTCCAAAAATCAACTGTTGTCTCATGTGTCACCGGGAATGTGCTCGAAACCGGTACTAAACACAGCCCTCTGCTTCTAAGATCTTGCTTTGGACCATCGGGGTCCTTAGATTTATCAGACATCTGTATTGACAGGTAAAGGAAAAATTGCTGGTACAAATTAATCTACAGGAGATTAAAATAAAAATATTTGGTAGTACCAAGAAACTGATTGCACCTATTGGAATCAGTACATAGGTATTATTTTTTCAGGTAGCAGAAGAAGGAGAATACAATATACCTGCTGCTGGTGTTGTATGGCAGTTCCACTTTTCATGTATGGAGTGCTTAAAACCTGATATTATAAGATCAAAACATATTATATATACATTATTATTTAGCTAAACCACTATAAACTAATAGCTTTTGGATAAAGAAATCTACTAAAAACAGAATATTAAATAAACAATAAATTATTCGTTTATTAATTTATCAATTAATTAATAACTTATTAATTTATCAAGGTATTTCTTATTTTCTTAAATATTGTACATGTATTTCATTTCTCATTTTACGAACAAACAATTCTATGTATTTGTTTAACCAATTAAATTCATGAATTTTACTTATTTTCCTTCAAAAATAGAGTGTACATTGTTTTTTTTTTTTTAACAAAAAAAGGGAACCAGCTAGGCCCTTCACCACGGCCGTCCACCCTTCCAAGGGTCGGGAAAATTCACCAGCGGCAAGAATTGAACTCAGGACGTGTACTATATTGTTCCATTTGATGAACATTTAACCAAACAAAAAATCTAGTTAAATATGGATGATAGTTTTACTAATGGAGGCCATTTCGCAAAAAAAAAAAATTCTCTCAAAGCGGTGATGACATTGATAACTTTTTGTTGCAGTATGAGAAAACCACACTTAAACTTCTTATCATGTTAAAAAAAGTTAGAGATGAGATCTAAGGTGACATCAATTTCAAAAAGAAACAAACAATGATTCAGTCATATTTTAGGAAGGCCTCGTAGTAGAATCATAAACATTATGTATCAGAAAATTATTAATATATATATATTATATGGGACATACATGAAATTTTTATAATGCAACATACATGAAATTTTTATAATGCATTAACTGAATTATTAATAACGCGTTATCCCAAATCGAGACCGGTCAAAAATATTATTTAATCGAAGTCATTAGTTTATCGAAGTTCTATGTATGCCTAAGGTGCATATACACTATAGCTTTATAAGACTTACATTAACTTGTTCATGGAGGAACTTGATATATTCGATGGCTTCAGAGAGTACTGAGGCTGTATCAGTCTGACACACAATAACATGATTATTTAAAATCATCATACACAATCAAAGTTTTCATTTTATACTTTGAAAAGATAAAATTAAAGTAACGCACACTTTTTAAATTCAGAAAGAGAATGATATCTCACTCTCTAGCTAGCTCTTTGTGAAAGTAAAGAAGATAGATAGCGTTTTGGAGCTAAATTTACTTACCTTTCCGAAAGGTGAAACCAATTGTTGGAGGGCAGTGATTCTGTCCCCCATCTTCTCTTTCCTCACCTAAAACCAAGCTACAAGTTCTCATCTATGTCTATGATAAAAGAAAAAGCTCAACACAATTCATCGCTAGCTTCTTGTCAAACCAAAATGAAAAAAATGAAAAAAAAGGTTGATTGCTCATTTTGTGTACCTTAAAAGCTGGCAAAGCCGATGAGGTTTCATTCCGAGGCCTTTTGGATACTACTTCACTCCCACTTTTCTTCACCACTGCACCCGATTCCTGAACTTCAGATATATTCTGCTCAGCCCAATATTTAACATGTTAAAACTCCAATCATTACAATCAAAACCCTAATCATGATGATTATGAAACGCAATTCTCGAACTGTTGCTTGACATATAATGTCGCAATGTATAATGTCGGTTCATTCCTTAACAAGTTTTTGATTCCACTGATTGTCTTTAACAACAATTGCATACCTTTGGTTTTTCATCAAATCGTGCCGCGGGAAATTGTGGCTGCAATGAGGGGAAAAAGCTTGGCCGGACGTCTTTCATGGCGGCCTCATGAGGTGCATTCCAAAAGGGAGCATTATTAGAAAATTGTAAATGGCTATGAGGAGGTTGTTTGGGAGGTGATGTTCTCAGAAACTGGGGGATTTTAGACCAAGAAGGCAATAACTCACTAGAATTATTAATTCCATAATTTCCTTGATAAGGAAAATTGATGGTTGCTGAATTAGGTTGCTGAGGATGATTATCATGATGAGGTCCCAGTATTCCTTGCAATATTGTAGACGGGCTTCCGTACAGAGCTGCTGATGCTGAATCCATTTGAAAACTAGAAGGCAATCCTTGACATGTCACCGTGCTTTCCCCAGAGTTGTACTGAGGGCTAAACTGTGTTTGGTCTAAAGAAAATCCCCGGTTCATTTGCTTAAACTCGTTAGAAGAGTCCCCACAACCACCAGCAAACAACTTTTCCCTCCATTGGAGCTGTTGGTCACTTTCTTGCTGAAAGTTAGCAGTACTGGAGTTCATGTTTTCTTGTAGTATTGATCGAAAACTAGTCTCCGCCTTCTCACCGCGACTGTACACATATCAAGTTATACAAATGAATGAAGTGAAAGACAAAATCCCTTTTAGGTTTCTATATATTGAGCACCATGATCAAGTTGTATATATTTGTTCATCCAAAAAATAAAATAAAATAATAGTAATTTTATGAATTGTTATTTTTGGACTTACAATAAGGCTTGGTTCCAATCTGTGGCCTGAGAGGAAAGCCCTGAACCCATCATATGCAAGTTGGGGTCGCCGCCGCTCGCAGAGTCGGACCCTTCTTGCAGCTTGTGAGTATCATGGAAGACCATAGAAGAAGTACCTGAGACCGACCCGGAATCCATAGAAGACCTAGCCTTGATGTCAACCATGTCAGGTTGCCATCCAAAGCTTCCCAAGCTATTTAGGCTCGAAGATGGGGGCGATGCCCCCGTCTCGAACCTGGTTCTTGAAGATGAGTCCCACCAGTTCCCAGGTGTCTGAAATTCATCTGCCATGGCTAACTGCAAATCAAAATAATTATACTGGTTGATGACCAACGGTTGCTGGAGTGGTATTCTTTACTTTTGTTCTTGTTGTCTTCAACCTCTTGGACGCTACTTGTTTGTGTGGAATCTACAAAGCTGTGGTTTCATAAAATGATGATGAAAGCGGTTCGCTGCATCTCAGAAGTTTATATATATTTATATTAGGTGAAGTTCAACCGTTTGGGTGTGAAGCAATGAAAGAAGTAACCGGAATGTAGTTGACATTTCAGGAAGGGGGGTGATGATTAGACAAATGAAAGGACCATCTCTAATTAGGGTAAACTCTCCAATTTGGTGAGTCATTGGGTTTAGTTCACTTTCTTGAATTAGGTCCATTCAGTAATTATCAACATTAGTTTTTTTTATTATCTTTTTATTAAATTGTGATAAATATCATGCCTTATTTATTGATTTATTTATCTTATACTCATTTCTAGAATTTAAATTGTGATAAATATCATGTCTGTTGTAGGAATAATTTACTTAACATAATTTACTGAACAATTATGGAGGCCATAAAGAGAGGGGGTGCAGCACAGTAAAGAGAGGATAGAGAGATGTGTAATTGTGAGGTGTGTTCTATTCCACCCCATTGTGCCTTCATTTATGGTAGTAGGGAAGGTTAATTCCTTACCCTAATAAGATTATAACTCTAATAGGATAATATCTAGTCTAAGAGATATGGTAGAATCCCATAAACATATCCTAGATATGTTAGGATTTATAAAATCACATTCCTAATCTAATAGGACTGCAACAATGTCTCTTTTTTTTTTTTTTTTTTTTTTTTTTTTTTTTTTAGTACATCAATATTTTTACACTAAGGGGAGAGGGAGTTCGGCTAAGCCACACAATGAGCAACCTAATTTGGTATTGAATTCGCCATCCACGAAATTCGAACCTAAGACCTCTCACTTCCAAGAAGAGGAATATCACCTAATCGACCTTGATCATGGTACTCCTTTTAATTAAATTTGCTTTTCTTCATTCTTTTATTTTGTCTTTTAATGCTTTTTTATAATTTCACTTGTATTTTTTTTTCTTCAACAAACGATATTATTTACATTAAGGGTGAGGGGATGGGTTTAGTCTCACAATGAGCTAGTAATATTGTGGTCAAATTCGCCTTTAGTGAGAATCGAATCTAAGACCTTTCACTTACAAAAGTAGATGAATTAATCCTGTGACAATTAGGAGACATATACTTTGATTGTGTGGAACTGCATACTAGGCTGAATTATACGTGTTTAGGGTTTTTGTTTTGGTCTGATCAGTACATGTGTCATATATGCTTGGTTGGCCTCTCAAGGGGATCCACAACTTCCAATTATAGAGCAAGACAAAAGGGTAAAGTCTGCTCAACTAACGTACGTCAAAAACCAAATTCTCCGAGGAAACTCACCATAATTGGAAATTAATTGGCCATTTAATTATCAGAGATTCAGAATATAGTGCTTTAACCTAAAAATATTATATTCTGTCTATTTTGTAAATAGGATAAATTTTCAATTAGTTAATTTTTTGCATGAATAATTTATAAATTGGTTTCTATAAAAAAGGCTATTTGCTAAATAGCTAGGATGGATTCTTTGGCTTTGTTCCCTAGCTCTTGCGGCTAGGGTTTGTCTAATTATTTAACTACAAGTCGTTCTTTGATTTGGATCTCAAACCTTGTTAACCATAATGTTGTATAAACTCAAAAGAACGGCTTATTTCCCATTACGTTCACTACTACAAAAAAACACTTTGTGCGATGAAATAAGATTTGTTGCGCAAAGTAAGATTTCGTCACTCAAAACCTTGCACGATGAAATTTTTGTCGCACATGGTTCATCACACAAAGCTCATGAAGATAGGGTTTGCGCGATAAAAATTAATCTTCGTCGCACAAAGTTTTTTATTTTTTCTTTTTTTATTTAATTAAATTAATTTAATATTTTTCACGACGAAATATTTGGTAGTGCAAGATTTTGCCCAACAGAATTTTTTAGTTTTTAATTTTTTTATTTAATTAAATTGACCCTTTGTTTTATTATTTCTATTATTTAATTTAATTATAGTAATTGTTTGGGTGACGAAATATTTGGTAGCGCAAGATTTTTTGAATTTTTACTTTTTTAATTTAATTTAATTTAATTGTATGGCTTTATTTTTTTAATTACTTTAATTTAAATTGAAATATTCAAAATAAAATTACATATGAAAAATAATGATCAAATTATCCAAAATATACATTTTATTAAAAATGTAAATATAAATTAACAAATTACAGTAATAAAATCCTAATACAAGTCTATTGTGGTGGTGGTGGTGGCGGGGGATATGGTCGATAGCATCATAATCCTCAACTCCTCAACTTTCACTGTCAAAGTCCCAACGATTCCCTACAAAAAAACAAAAAAAACAAAAAACAAAAACAACATAAAATAATACCAAAAAATGGGCATAACCTCCCCTAAAATCGGCATACCCCAAACTCCACCCCTCACCCTATACTCGACCCCAAAGCCAAAATTAACTCCAAAAACACATATTAAAAAATAAATTAAAATTTAGAGAGATAATACATTTTGGCAAGATTGAGAGTGAGTGCGAGACAGGGAGAGAGGAGAGGGTGTGAGAGAGTGAAAAAAGACAGTGAGAGATATAGAGAGAGAGGAGAGATTGAGTGTGAGAGACGGGATCAGATTTGGGGAGAGGGAAAGAGAGGAGAGGTAAGAGAGCTAGAGAAATATGTTAAGAAAATTGTGGAGGAGTTATTTTGGTTTTAAAAACCGTATCACTTTGCGCGACGAAGGATACGATTTTGGGCGACGAAAGATTGGTTGCGCAAAATTATAAAAAAAATATTTCCGCGCCACATTTTTGGCGCCCACCCAAAATTTTAAGGTTTTGCAAGATGAAACATTTGTTCGTCGCACAAAACTTTGCGCAACGAAAGATTGGTCATGCAAAATTTTAAAAATTAAATTTCTCGTGTCCCCTTTTCAGCATCCGTCCAAATTTAACGATTTTGCGCGACGAAATATTTGTTCATCTTCTATAAAATTTATTTGACAATTTAAAATATAAAATTAAATAAAAAATAAAATAAACAGGGTTTATGAGACGAAATATTAATATTCATCGCGCAAAGTTCTTTAAAAATAATAAAAAAGAAAATATTTTAATTTTACAATTTAAAATATAAATAAAATAAAATAAATAGGGTTTAGGCAACAAAATGTTGATTCGTTGAGCAAAGAAAATAATTTAGGTTAACAATAAAAAATATAAAAATAAATTAAATAGGATTTAGGTGACGAAATATTAATATTCGTCGCGCAAAGTTTTTAAAAATAATAAAAACTATAAAAATAATTTATTTTACAAATTAAAATATTAAATTAAATAAAAAGAAAATAAATTGGGTTTAGGCGACGAAATATTTGGGTCTCATCGTGCAAAGTTTTTAAAAAATAATTTTTATTTTTTTAAACACATTGCATGACGAAATTTTAGATTTCATCGCGCAAAGAGTTTTTTTTACTAGTGGTTAAAATAATGGTGGGTTGGAAATGGCGTTTTACCACATTGACAAAAAGTATGTCTATGCACCTGGATGTGAGATCAATTCCCACAATTTTTCTTCCCCTAACAACTAAATAATTATTTAACTCACTAATGTTATCGGTCTACTAAAAAATAATAAGTGATAACGAGTATGGGCTTCTGCCTTACTGCTTTTTTTTTTTTATATAGTACAACGATATATTTTACACTAAGGGGAGAGAGAGTTCGGCTAAGCCACACAATGGGCAACCTAATTTGGTATCAAATCCGTCATCCACGAGATTCGAACCTAAGACCTCTCACTTACAAGTGAAGAGGAATACCACTAGACTATAGTCTTATCACCATAATGAAATTGTTGGCTAACAAGATGGATGTCCGTAATGTTTCAAGCATAATCCCCAGAACATTTAGGCATTTTGTAAAATGAAATAGCCCTATTGGGGCTGAAATAAGGACTTTTTATTTACAATCGTCCTAATGAGCTCTATACTGTGATAAAAAAAAGTGAGATAACCTTTGAACCTTCTAAGACTTAGCTTATTATAAGCCATCCGTTTGGTAGCAACTTTGCTTCTTCTTTTTTCTTTTTATGAAAGAACGGAGAAAAATAGAGAGTCGATTGATTACAGATACAAGGGAGAAATGAAAATGTATTATAGGGAATGAGTCCTAATATATATATATATATATATTTTTTATTGTTATAAAATAATATCTACAAAGTTGGAAACTAACAACAAAATAAAGGACTACTTTGCACTATCGCTTAAAAGAAAAAGAAAAAATGTCAGAACCTTCTCATTTCAAAATTTTCACTTCTAGTCATGTTACATGTGTTTTATTTATGCAAAACTAAAATTAATTAACAAACTAAAATTTTAATTATACTAACAAAGGAGGGAAAATGGTGTAATTTTAATATAATTAAAATTTTAGTTTCGAGTGCTAGTGTAATACAGTTGCATGAGAAGAACTGAGAAAGTTGAAATGAGGCTAAGTGAGAAGGTTGCAACTTGCAAGCATTTTTCAAAGAAAAATGGTACTGGTAGATATACATCTACTGCCTAAAAACTGACCTTGTTACCATCATTATAATAATGTTATTTTGTATTTTTTTTTTTTTTGAATAAACAATAGTATTTACATTAAGGATGTGAGGAAGTGGGCTAAGCTTTACAATAAGTTTTGCCATAATAATATAGGTCAACTCCGCCTTTGACGATAATCGAATTTAATTAATACCTCTCATTTACAAGTGAAGAGGAACATCATTAGACAGTAGTACTAAGTGACATGTCATTTTGTATTGTTAACATTAATACTATTATTTTGTAATTTTGGACTGTAAAGTTTGACAATATTGTGACTATGGCAAAAAAAGTACCCTGAAAAAAATGAACCCGACTAGAAAAAAAGGGAACCCGAAAATCCCAAAATTATTCGGTAGCTGAAACCGAACAATTCCTGAAACTTCAATACAGGGATCGGGACCGCAGCGCAGTATATTTGATAATACTGAACCGAACCGAATATAATTTATAATATGTAATTATATATATATATATATTTGAAATATATGTGGCCGTTAGATTGGATTGAGACTAGATCTCCTCTGTGACATCCCACATCGCCCAGGGGAGTGATCCTTAAATGTATATTCCCATCCCTACCTATCACGAGGCCTTTTGGGAGCTCACTGGCTTCGGGTTCCGTAGGAACTCCGAAGTTAAGCGAGAAGGGGGCTAGAGCAATCCCATGATGGGTGACCCACTGGGAAGTTGCTCGTGAGTTCCCAAAAACAAAACCGTGAGGGAATGGTAAGCCCAAATCGGACAATATCGTGCTACGGTGGTGGAGCGGGCCCGGGAAGTGATCCGCCCGGGCGGGGATGTGACAATTGGTATCAGAGCCTAACCCTGGCCGTGGTGTGCCGACGGGGACGTCGGGCCCCTAAGGGGGGTGGATTGTGACATCCCACATCACCCAGGGGAGTGATCCTTAAATGTATATTCTCATCCCTACCTAGCACGAGGCTTTTTGGGAGCTCACTGGCTTCGGGTTCCGTAGGAACTCCGAAGTTAAGCGAGAAGATGGCTAGAGCAATCCCATGATGGGTGACCCACTGGGAAGTTGCTCGTGAGTTCCCAAAAACAAAACCGTGAGGGAATGGTAAGCCCAAAGCGGACAATATCGTGCTACGGTGGTGGAGCGGGCCCGGGAAGTGATCCGCCCCGGGCCGGGATGTGACATCCTCCGTTCATAAAAAAATAAAACTCTCTCTCACTTAGAACCTTCTTAGACTCCTTGCCACTCAGTACTACGATCTGGTGGTATTCCTCTTCACTTGGAAGTGAGAGATCTTAGATTCGAATCTCGTGGATGGCGAATTTGATACCAAATTAGGCTGCCCATTGTGTGGCTTTGTCGAACTTCCCCTCCCCTTAGTGTAAAAATATTGATGTACTCAGAGAACCTTCTCACACTCCGAGTCCCTCTCCTCGACAACTTCAACCCTCTCTTGCAACTTTGCCCCTCTCTCTTTGTTTATTCTCTGGCGACTCCACACTGCACCACCCCTCCAAATTCATCTTCTCCAGCGATACTGCATCATCAATCGCATCGCCCAGTCCCACCAAATTCATCTTCCACCTCCTACTTGCACAAACTCTCTTTTCATCTCGATCGTCCACCACCCATCATTCTTTCAGGTAGCCGTCGTCCACCTTTCTCTATTCATCAACCCATAGCTTGACGAAAGCCCATTTTGATTCGGTCGTCGACATAGAGGTCCGTCAATTCTCAACCAATTCTCTCGATTTGACCATCAATGTCTGTCTGTCTCTCCTCTCTATATCTATCTACAACTCATTCCCTCTCTTTCAAGCTAGATTTGGGGTTTTTGATTTTTGAATTAGAAGAAAATTTTCGGGTTTTTTATTTTCAAATTGGGGGATGATTTTTTTAATTTGGCTTAAGGGATTCAGTTTCCCAAACCCAAAAAAAAAAAAAAAAAAAAAGCGAAAAAAGTTTGGGATTTCCGATTTTTGGTAAACCAAATTTTGGATTTGGGATCGGGTTTTTTTTTCTTTTATTTTGATATTTTCAGTTCGGTTTTCCGTGACCACTTTTCAGTTCGGTTACCAAACCGAAACTAGCTCTAATTGTAACATACATTTCTTGTAATTCAAGCATTAAATTTTAACGCCATGTTGTAACACACTAAACATGAAAGTATTAACGATAATGTGTAGTTCCATGACATCTACTAATAATAACTTATGTACGTATTGTAACAAGATATTCATGGAGTAACAATCAATATTGGTTGTGCAATTTACAATATCATTTTGTAACCTCCTCTTGTTATTATATAATATTGAATAGTACAACTTTGACTCTTATAATATAATTTCATGTAATGGTTATGCTAGGTAGACCAAATTTGCAAATTAAATGATGTGTCACAAATAAGAAATAAATACGTTAATCAACACTGACAAAGAGTTACAATAAAATAAACAAAAGAGTAAGATAATTATTGGTAGGAGAAATCAAAATGTCTTGTATTTAGAGTGCCTTATCGAAACTAATTTAAGAAAATAGTTATTTTGAATGCAGAAAAAAACATGATTATTAAAAAATTATAATATTTTTAAAAGTATTTTACATTAACTCAAATCATATTATTATCGAATCGGATCAATCTTAAATCATATTTGGATCCATATATTATTAAATATCGTATTTCGATTATCAATTTAAAAATCTCAATTCATATCTCATTAAATACTTCGAATTCAGACTGAATTCGATTCATTGACAAGTCCAATTTTGCTTGTGTATACTTCCTCTTTTTATGATTTTTTTTTTTAATTAATTGTTTCTTAAAATTGACGCGTAATGCAGTATTCAGTTGCTACTAAATTGGAGGGAAAAAAAACAAATTCTAATATGTAGAGCAAGTAATATTTAATATTTTTTTAAGAGATCTGGTAGTTTCGTTAAGGTAGTTCATTTTTTTGAAGGTCGGAAAAATTCACATAGGCATTTTAATCTTCTTCTAACCATCATCATACGATTTAGTAATGCTAAAAATCAAATTCAAAATATATCGTATAAAATACGAACATAAAAGTTATCATCCAAACTAAAAACAAGGATGGGATAAAGAGACGGCAGGGGGTGTCGGAGACGAAAGAAATTAAGATTAGATTTTTAATATTATTATGACTTTCGGAACAAGAGTCAATCAGTGGGGGCCCACGGAGCGTGCAAGCGTGCGAAGACACATGGGACCCGCTTTTTCATATTTCCATCCACCCTAGGAGTCAGAGCCCTGAAAGTGACCGGATTGTACATTCTTCTCCCTTCCTAATCATTTGGCCTACCCAAACACCCAACACAAAACGCACACAAACACATGAGACATGGCACATGCACCCACCATGACCAGATGGCCATCCAGCCGCTGTGGTCATCAAAATACCAGTCAATCGCGATAACAACTTGTATGAAACATATTCAATATTACGTTGTATTTTAAGTTTAATAGTTTAATAGTTTAATAATATATTATTATGTAAAAAGAAACTTACACATAATAGTGTATTGGTTTTTTTTTTTTTTAGTACATCGATATTTTTATACTAAGAAGAGAGGGAGTTCGACAAAACCACACAATAGGCGGCCTAATTTGGTATCGAATTCTTATCCATGAGATTCGAACCTAAGACCTCTCATTTCCAAGTGAAGAGGAATATCACCAGACCGAAGTATGAACTAAAAAAAAAATTGTGACAATGAACTTAACTATTTCATGTAGGTTATTTTGGTTAATTAGCTCAAATAATGCTACTACCAATCTACCAATTGTTCACGCATTGATGTTTAATAATTAAGGAAATCTCATAATTGATCAACAGTTCGATACTAATTAAGAAAATCTTATAATTGATGACTTATTATGTGGCTACCCCAAACTCTTATTCCTAATATTAATATATTAATTAACCAAATCGATCATTGAAATTCTTGTGAGCGACTGTTCCTAATAGAACTCTAAGGGCTGGTTTGGTATTGCTGTGCTTTGAAAAAAAAGCTGCTTCTGCTGTGCTGTGAGAATAAGCAGCTGTGAAATAAAGCAACAGAGTGTTTGGTAAACTTTTTTATAAAAGTGCTTTTGAAAAAAAAAGCAGTATTAGAGTGTTTGGTAAACTTTTATGTAAAACAGATGTGAAAAAAACCGGTTTTTCAAAGCTGGGTTTTGCAGCTTCTTGTTTTTTGCTTTTTTTCACCCAAAACTGTGAAAAAAAACTGAAGCTGAGTGTTTACCAAACACAAAAATAGCTCCCAGCTTTTTTCAGAATCACCTCAGTACCAAACCAGGTCTAATAATCACACATCATCCGCACATTAAACCCAATATTTTTTGTGTTTGTGTATGTGAAAGAGAGACAAAATGGTTTCTGTATCGATCAACATTAATTGTGAAAGAAGTGGTACGATTTAGTGGGGGCACTTGAAGAGTGAAGTGGGTCAAACAAGTATACAATTTCTACAAGCTCTCTTAAAATGGAAAGTACATGGTGGTTCTAGGGTTTGATTACAATTGGATCATGATGAAGAAATCATAAATTTAACCAACGAGGGTATGCTTGAGCGGTTATTGTAGTAAGTCCAAATTAGTGAAAGTTTGTTGAATTGGTGCGCAACTAATCATATTTGCAGATTAATTGAAGAGCCTCATTAATTGAAATGATGAGACATACGCATTGCAAATCATTATCATATTGATCGTGAATTTTATTTTAAGAAATTTGATTGAAGATCACACCAACAAATAAAAACAACAAAAATAAGTTTTAAAATAGTAAACTACATAAAATATGTGTTAAAAGACTTAACTAACAGTAATGGGAGTAATTTTGTTCACCACCATAAACTATGGTGTATACTCATCATTCACCTAATGATCTGCCAAGTGTCATTTCACTTAACCTTAGTTAATTTAAAAAAAAAATTTGAAAAAGTAGCATCTAATGTGAAAGTTAACTAGATTTAGGTGAAATGACACGTGATAGATGATTAAGTGTATAGTGAGCATGCACCATAGTTATGGTGGTGAGCAAAAATGCTCCCGATACTAATTGCACCCCAACCTTTTGTCTAAGTTCCCGTTGGCTTGATACACATCGAGTAATATTACAGCAAGCAAATATAGCAAGCGAGACCAGAAAGATGGCAAATAACGACAACGCTAGATATCTCAGTCACACTGGAAATCATGATGGCTTACGACGACGATGTTAAAATTGAGTTCAATGGAAAGGTACCAAAAATATTCAGAATTTTCGGTTATGAGCTACTGAAAATGTGCACAATTTTCTGTTGGTTGTTATCTAATATTGGGATTCATGATGAACTTCCAATATTTAACAGATTGTACTCGAATATTTTGAAGGTTTTCGATTGTTGACTACTACTGATTTGTTGCATAGTTTTTGGTTGATTGCACTTAACTATTGCATAGTTTTCAGTTGGTTGCTGGTGAATCTGGGACTCATAATGTTCTCGGATTCAATGAAAAGCAACCAAATATTTTAGGAATTGTCAATTATTGTCTACTGAACCGTTACATAGTTTCTATTAGTTGCTACTGAATACTAGGACTTATGATGGCCTCAATAGTCATTCATGATAAAGAAAACAAGTTTTTTCATATTAAAACTGTAGGGGTGTCTTCAATATAAACATGAAAATTACATGCAGCGAATGAAGATTTAACATAGTGATAATAGTCTATGACTCATAGGGATTGATTTGATGAAGTAATTGGAACAATTCATTTCCAGTATTCCCTCAAACCTCTCAACGTTTTACTGAGGAAGCCTTGGTTGGTGTTATTTGATCTGCAGGAGGAACTCATTGGCTTCATAGAGAAAATGAAAGAAAATGATGTCATATCGCAGTAAGCTTGAGGTGTGCAAGCTGACAAACTCAAAGATGCTTACTCAGAGATTGAGACACAAAGTAGTGACATCCATCGTGAGAGAGAGAGAGAGAGAGAGAGAGAGAGAGAGAGAGAGAGAGAGAGAGAGAGAGAGTGTGCCACACGAGTGAGGAATGAGTAAGAGAGACGATGAAGAAGTAGGATGAGCTGACCAAATTACATAGATGACAGAGAAAAAGCAAATACAAAGCACATGACATTAGCACTGAGCAGTATGTAAAAGCAAGAAAATAAAATCTTTCACAAATTAACACTACGACTACTAATGCTGTCTTTGTCACTTTATTTTAGGTCCATGCGTTTTTGTCAATACAAAGCTGCTTTAATATGTCTAATTTTCTCATCTTTCATACTTTATATATTTGTATATGTATTTTTAGGTCAACCCCAAAACTTAGATTGACGCACGCACCCTCCATTCTCAATGGGTAGGTTTAGTTGTGTAAGACGTATACCAAACTTATAATTAGTACTGTTCCTTCTCTAAACTAGATTAACGGATAGGAGCTGAATTACTTTTAAATATATTATTATGTCATAGCTAGACACACTGACACTCACTAATTACTACTAGCTAGCTAATTATGTGATTTAGTTTGATGTGATGGATTCGAGTAGTGATCTTCATCGGCCATGCGTTTTACTAAGCCATAAGTCAGAGTTATTTAATTATTTAACAAGGTCAACTGGCATGATTTTGGAGATTGACTATGGGCGTGGACAACTTTCACGAGCAATTTGGATGGTTCAGATTCAATGGGTTTTGACTTTGATTATTTTCTGTGTTTTTTAGTTGTTTCATTCAAGGTCGCTAACTACTTAGCTTCAAGCACTAGTTGTTTACATGTGAACGCTTCGCACTAAGCTAATCTGTGAAAGACCTGTCTTACACGTATATCACGAAAAGTTGGTTGTGATTATCCGAGGAGGATCCTTGCCAGATTCTCTTTGTGAGGATCTGGAGATTCTTCAATCACATTCGTTCATTGTATATCGTGCGGTTAAAAATCATTGTAAATTTTTTTATATAAAATTAAATAAAAACAGTACCTGATAAAAACCGGCTACACAATGTACGATGAACAGATATGAGGATCCAGCGAGGATCCTCTCTTGTGATTATCTACGTATTATTCATTCATGTGTTATAATTTTTAGTGTGTTGATGTAAGATCAAGTTAGAATTGGAATGTAATTAGATTATGAGTTAATGTAATTTTCTTTTCCTACAACAGTTGTATCTCTATTAAGTATAAATACAAAGGTAAGAATATGTAACGAAAATTTCTCGCAAACCCTAGGCTCTTATTTTTAACATAGTATAGGTAGATAAGACTTCTCCGTCCCAACACCTCCTCTCAGGTGTGTGAAGTCATTTAAATTTAAATTTGGACTACAATATTGAGTGACGATAAGGCACGTAAGCATGTTAAGCTCAACACGTAAATTGCTACTCTAATACTATACTAGAATGTGAGCATTGAATCTTAAAACCAATTGGTAATAGAAAAGAGTTGCATGCCAAAAATTATTTATACTATTAGCCATGTAGAGACACTTCACTTTTTCGATGTGAGATTAATTCTCTCAGCAAATCCCCTCCTAAATCTTTTTTTTTTTGTTGTAAATTTTTAATTAGATTATTAAAAAGAAAAAAACTTGCAAAGAAAATTAAATTGAGAAATCTTTGCATTCCCTCAACTTCGTCCCCTACCTCCTGTTCAACCATGACCAACTGTCCAAGGACAAATGCCTCAATGATGCCGTATCGGTCTTTTTCTTTCCTATTGAGGATGTCAGACATCTTTTACAGAATGTTAACGGTCATGGGTTCTGCTTTATTTGTCGCCAAGATAATGGAGTCATCAGTCATCACATAATTAAATTATCTTTCGAGACGAGGATCCTTGTTATTTCATTCAGCACGAACTCAAAACTAATACTATACTAATCAGTGTAATCCTGAATCCTGATATATAATGATTGTACACGCATATTATATGAACATGTACATAATAAGTACTCTATGAACATGTACATAATAAGTGGTCTCTGAATTTGTTCATCATCAATCATTTTAATTACTCTATGAAAAATTCTATTAAATAAGAACTGAAATGACTAAAAAAAAAAAAAAAAAAAAAACCCTCAATTTAATAAACAACGGGCCAAAATGATTTGAAAAAAATTTGAGGGTATTTTTATCATTTTATCGTTATTTAATGGAGATTTTTTTACGGAATGACCAAAATGATTGATGGTGGACAAACTCAAGGACCATTTTTATCGATTTCAAATCTCATGGACCAAAGTGAGGGGTTATACCAATCTCAGGAACCATTTTGGCTAAAAAGCCTAATATTAAACATGCCATATTTTTAGAGCAAAAACCAAAGAGAAAAAAAGTTTTCTGCTGCTGACCCTGCATGCATGCCTTTGGCTTTGCAGTTAGCGACAATGTTCTTGACAATCTTTTTTTTTTTTGTCTATTTCGTCTTTCTCTTTCCATTTACTTTGTTTTTGGGATGGAATTGTCATCGTGAATCGCTATAAGTTGCCGTGATAGTTGTCATCTTTTGGCCCACGCACATAGTAAACACAAGATTTTAGATCTAGTTATCACCTTCAATATGAGGTTGAAGTTGGACGTCATGGAAGATGTCGAATTGCCTCGGGATTAGATTTAGCCAGTATGACACTATAAGTTTAGCCGGTACGGTGATATAGCTCTCAGATGTCTGAACAATGTAGAGAAGCAACATGGTTTTATCCTTTTATTTTGTTTCTATTGAAAAATATCCAGGATTTGTCTTGGAGTTTGGTTTTGATTTCTTTCTTTAGGAGATTGAGTTTGCTAGTTTGATTGCTCTCTATTGGAGAGTTGCTTTATTTTAATTTTTGTTTTGGTGTGCTACATCTCTTTTGGATCCATGCGTTAAGGGTGAAGCTGTTTTATTTGTTGGATCTACTTCACTTGGTATTTAGGGATCGTGGTGGTGATTTGGTGATGCAATTAGACCTATGGTCATCGTTATTCTGTCCCAATATAAGATTTGAGATTTTTGTTCTCACATGATTTGTGTAACTCGAGGTTTAATGGTTTTATTGATCTGTGTAATCTTGTGATTTCCGATGAGATCAAACGAGTGCTCATTGATGCGCAATTGGTGATGCTTTATTGTAAAAATTTTAGATCTAGTTTGCGACAACCCTTTTGGGGCCGAGTTCTTCATGATGTATTTATAATAGCCTTTTAAATGTATGAAATATCATACTCTTCTTTAAACAAAGGCCACATTTTTTACCACCCCATACAATAACTTTTAGAAATAATCAGAAGACCCATGCCCCGTTTGGCATTGCTTGTTTTCACCAAAAGTTGCTTCACTTTAAAATTAAGCAATAAAAAAATGTTTAGTAAAAATAAAATATCATGCTTATTTTAAAAGCAGTCACCTCAACAACAAATTTTCAAAGCAACCTGTAGGTTGTTTTCAAAAGCTACTTTTATAAAAAAACGGAGTTGAGCCTTTAATGAATATTTTCAATTCCTATAATACCCTCATTAGTTTTTGAATAATGTCATTTTATCCTTCTACACACATTTTATCCCTTTGAGCAAATGAGGTAATAATAATCGCTACCAGGTCATCTTTGCAAAAAATCATTTGAATTGGAGGTCATTTTGCTCTTTGACTATTATTATTATGGACATTTCATTGTTTATCGACAACTTTGTGTTTGTTTATTTGTCATGCCACAATTAGATAACTAAAGGACTTCTGATTCCAATGAATTTTTGCATGGATGATCCTAAAAATTGATCGGTTCAAATTATGAGAAATATTGTTCACTAAGTTCAAACGACTGGTTAATTTTGTATTAATACTAACTGGTTCACATTTGAGCGCTCTTATACATATATATGTAATTATGTATATATCGTAGTGGAGACATATTAAACATGTATATATATATATATTCTTCATTTTTATATTTTGTTTTCTGCTTACTCAACCACTAGAGAGGACTATTATCCTCCAATGATTGACCCACCCATCATACCTATAAGCTCCCCTAAGGCGTGTTTGTTTGCCCTTGTTAAAGTTCACTGGACTGGATTGCTTTGCTAAGACTACTAATCTCGTGTTTGATGCAAGCTGGACTAAACTTAAATGAGACTAAGTCAGACTCATTATGACTAAGTGTTTTGCTAGGTCGTCCTAGTGATACCCCCCAAAAAAGCATGGGATTCCTAATCCCGTCTCCAACATTGTTTGCACGCCTTTGTCGTCTGCAACTCCGACTATCTTACCCATGCCCAGATCTCAAACCCACTGCCTAAATCTCAAAATCAACACCCAAAATTCAAAAAAAAAAAAAATGCAAAACCCCCAGAATTAAGCACTTGTAGACTAATCCCCCACACAAATTCAAAATAAAAAGGCAAAATCACCAGAAAATTTCGAGGTTTTCCTAGAAAATCAGTGAAGGTGCTAGGTGGAGAGCTTTGATAAATCCTCTGTGTGAATCTCTGCATAAGGAAAAGAGGGGGAAAGTGGATGAGGAAAAGTGGGAGAAGGGAGGGAGAGAGTGGGCGGAGGAAAATAGGGAGAGGTATACGGAGAGGAAGAGAATTCTAGAAAAATGGTGAAACAGGATAAAAAGAAGGAGAGGAGAGGGAGAGAATGGCGGAGGAAAAGAGGAATGGGTTAAGATGATTTTAGAAGGAAAAAAAAAATAAAAAAGACTTGAAAACTTTGAATTTTAATCAAAATGACAAAAAGGTGTTGTAAGTGAATAGTACTAGGAGTGACTTTTAAAAGTAAAAAAATGTTATTTTCGTTAAAAGTGAACAGTACCGGGAATGTTTCTTTAAAACTAAAAAAAAAAAAAAGATATTGGCTTTTAGATAGAGAGATGATTCTAGAAACAAAAAAAATGATAAATTAATAATAAACTATTAATAAATGTAGATTAAATAATATAATATTTGAGTCTTTTAGTTATCATGCTTCTTAGTCCGACACTGCACCAAATGTTTCAGTAAGTTAGTCCAACTTAGTCTAGTTTAAGACAATCCAGTTTAGTCCCTAAAACTAGTTCAGTCCGAAATAATCCGGTGCAATAAACGCACCCCTAAGACCAACTAAGACTTCCATTTTGTTCATCTAGAGTATACAAGAGCTGTATAATATTTTAGGAAAACTAACGAAAATGACTTGAAAATTTTGAGTTTTAACTAAAATGACAAAAAGGTGTTATAAGTGAATAGTATCATGATTAACATTTTAGAGTAAAAATATAATTTTTCGTTAAAATGAACAGTATCATGAACTTTTTGTTAAAGTTACCTATTATTTTTAGCCGAAGGACTGTATGCCGACTTTCGGAAAGCTTGCTCTCCAAAGGACAAAGGCTCCAAGGGATATGTATAAATATCATATTTTTTAAAATATAGCAAGTAAAAATAATTCAGTCAGATCAGTAAAAATGAGAGGCAGCCATAGACCTTGGGCCATATATATATAGTTTCTTATTCAAGTAAAAGATACACAAATGGCTTAGTGGAAAATAATATATATTAAATGATTTGTTATCACGATCATAAGTTGGTTGATTAAGTTTTAAACATGTGGTGATATTCAGCGAATGCGATCCTCTTCTTAAACTTGTCCAAGTTCTTGTCACCCTCACAAACCTACCCTAATCTACTCCTTCAGTTCCTGCATCTATTTTTTTCTTCCTTTCTTTTTTTCATTTTTACAACGATGTGTAAGCCATGCTAGAGCAAAGGTCTGCTCCTTACATTTTTGTTAGGGTTTACTTGTGTGCCCCATACGACCATCTCTCTTTTCATCGACTTAGTTTGAATTTCGTGGGTTGACAATTTCACTGGCATTTCAGACAAAAAGAAAGAGTTGTATACACTCTGTATATGTTCAATAAGACGATGATCACGAATTAATAGTGGCTGATGCCTTGTCTCCCAAATGAGTCTTCCCCCAACTGGTGGGGTTGACATGGATCTTGACCTTCTTTGATGAAACGTTCCCTAAGTCATGATTGGTCACCCCATCTATATTGTGAACTTTTTTTTAATCCTACAATATTTGAGGACTAGGGTTGAAAGTTCAATGCTGATTTATACCTAGTCCTCTTATGCTTTTATTCAAAACCATTCAATTATTTTTGTTGTCCTCTGGCTGTGATTGATGTTATGTATGAAAATTTCTTATTCTCTTGACAACTTAATGTGAATAATAGGAAGTGATGACATGCATCTCATTCAAGAGAAAAAACATAATTTTTTTCTTGTACAAATTATGTTCATATTAACACGTGTTTTGTCATATACACCTACCAGGCTACCACCATTACTATGATATTTCATTATGTTTTTTTGAAATCAAATTATAGTTCGAAATATCAAATATTTCACACAAAAGCTATTAGGGTTAGCTTAGTGATGAGGTTGGGCACAGTGATAGACTAAGTTTAGGGTTTGAGACCCTCCAGTAAACCAAAAACAAAAAACTCACACCCAAACAACAGAGTAAATTGATTTCCTTTTTTCTTTTGTTTGTTTTGTTATGTGTTGGTAATTTTTCTGCTCATAAAAAAAAAAATTAACTGACTAATGAAGTCTCTGTTAATATAAAGTAATGAATATTGGGAAGAACACTGCCTACATATGCTTTAGAAGGAGTCATAATTCTCATTACCACATTATTTTTTAACTGAAGGTGATCAGTTCCTAATCCAAATAGCAAGTGCACACAGCATGACTTCAGATTGGCGTCATTGAAATCATACGGGATATTTTATTTCCTTTGTATGACTGTAATATGGATTTCAAAAGCGATGAGTGTAATTGTGTAGGAGCTTTCAGATATATTTATAAAGGTTGTTTTCATGATGAATATATGAAGAAAAGGGTCATCTGTGTGGACCTGCTTATTTACAAACCCTTTCTTCAGTTGTCATGATTGACACTGATGAAGGGCAGGGGCTGCCTCCTTTTCTTTGATTTCTGTTCAAACTAGTTTTCATATTCCAACTTGTTGTCGTTTAAAAATTTCCAACTAAATCACATTACCATTATCTCGACTTCAACCTTTGTTTGCACAGCCTCGAGAGAACAGTGCGTTTTACAATTTTATGTTGCATTTGTATTTCTAAGCTTAAAATATGTGTGTCCTTGAACCCAACTCCTATCGATCGACAATGGCTGATGAAGGAGATTCCAAATCTTAATCTAACGGATGGACAATTTCAACATAGTGATGCGGAGCATGTGTGATCATTGTGTTTCACACGTTAGCAAACCCGCTTTGATTCAATAATAAAGAAAGTTGAGGTTTCACTCCAAATGAAAATGGGATCGAGCAATGGTGGACCCAACATTTTGTTCATATGGGGTCGTCATTAACTGAGTTAAATACTGAAACCACCTTTTTCTAAGAGTCTTTAAGTAAGGACAACTAATCAACCTTTAAAGATGATTCCAAATAACTACCTAACATTTTGAAAATTGAATATTCGTTAGGTTACTAGCGTTAAGTGATGAAGTCGATAGTTTTAACTAATAACATGGACAAATACTAAAGTTTGTTTAATTTATAGGGTTTTAAATCCCTAAATTGCCCCTTTTTAGCGAGAAAATTTTCAATATACTGGAATACAGCTCAAAATACTAAGTGTTATAATAAAATTGATTAGAAAAAAAAAATTTCCCCTTAAGTTTTCAACTAATTATATTATTACATTTGGTATATCGAGCCGTATTTCCGACACTGAAAAATCTCCCCCACTTAGCGAAGTTTAAACTCCAAATTTGCTTTAGCTAAAAAGGGTCGCTAAAGTGTCAAAAATATCCTTACATTGTATATCCAAGCAGAAGATCGGAATCCCATTTTGTAGGGTTAATACAATTGGGTTTGGGTTTTAAATTGGGTTAAACAAGAAAGTCATTTTGGGCTTTCCACAAAAAGAAATAGATTTGGGCCGAAAATAAATCAAAATATTTATTTTCTATACCTAGAGACAATTTCGTACACGGAAGCGATTTTCACTCTTGTTAGCTTTTTTACATGGATGAGGATTCTCTTCGGATTTTTTTTGTGGGAATCCTAGGGATCCTTACCTTCTAGCCATTTATCATAGATCGTGCTTTCAGTTTTCGTCAGGTACTATTTGTGCTTAATTTTTAAATAAAAATTTAAATGATTTCTGACTGCACGATATACGATGAATGACTAAGATTTGAAGATTCTTAGGATCTCAACAATTTGGATCTGGATGGAATCCAAACCCTTTTTACACACATTTCCTTACTTCTAACAATTGGTTGAATATATTAAACGGAATCAACTGCCATAATTTAACAAAGTATAAGCGTAAGAGGCTAAAAAATGTGTATATCATTTTGCCTTCATAAATACAATTTTTACAAATTAAAATGTTATCGATTTATTCTTTTTCTTACTATTAGTACGGTGGTGGGACATTTTCAACACTAAGAAGAAAAATACAACTACAAAGACACAGAGTTAGTTGGTATCCGTTTTAATTAACCAATTGTACTAATTGGGATATGGCTTTTTTTTATTTTTTATAAGTACATTAATATTTTAACAGTAAGAGAAGGGGGAGTTCAGCTAAGCCACACAATGGCCAGCCTAATTTGGTATCGAATTTGTCATCCACGAGATTCAAATCTAAGACCTCTCACTTTCAAATGAAGAAGAATACCACCAGACCGTAGTACTAAGTGACGGGATATAGCATTTATATGGTCATATATGCAAGAAACAAACCAATATAATTATAAGTGTAAATTCATAAATCAAAGTATTATTAAAGTACAAATGGTATGTAATTTCTACGAAGTTTTAAATTCTGCAACTGATACTTGAGGAGGGAATAATCAAATCTAGAACGTGGTTTAGAGGTTAATCTTCTTAATTAATTGAACAACAAAACTCTTGTGTTTATTAAGGGGGTTGTTTTTAATTAGGAGTTTAAATTTTTTAAAAGAGTTTAAAAATTCAAGGGTATTTAATCAAGATTTCAAATTAATCTTCCATGGTATTCAATCAAAATTTTAAAGGAGTTCATAAAACTCCATAGAAATTTGGATGTATTCAACCATGATTTTAAAGTAGTTTATAAAAATCTATGTGTATTCAATTACGAATTGATTTTCAAGTATTTAAAAAGTTAAGGATTTTGATGGATTTTGTTGAATTTAGAAGGATTTTATAGTGTAATTAGGCTTTAGGAAGTCAGGCCTCTCCTCTTAGGATTTTGAATGAATTCCCATGGGGGAGTCTACGAAACTCCACTAAAACTCCATCAAACTTCATGAATTTATAACCCTTTCAAAAACCATCAAAATCTTAATTGAATACAATCCCTAAGTATTTATATTTTATGTTGGTTTGAAAACCTATCAAAATCTATTACCTTAGCCTCCTTCTTTACTTGTTAATCCTTCACTCCCCATATATATGAAGTTTACAAGATAAATTTAAATCTGAATTTTGTTTTTTACAAATCTTGTAGCTCCAAATTATTATTATTATTTTTTGAGTGAGTTGTAGCTCCAATATTTTATTTTATTTTAAAAGAGTACGATATTCATTAAGATACAAGGAGTACGTACAAAAGAAATGATAGAGTACATAAATGAGTCTCAATAAAAACCTAAAAAAAAAAAAAAAAAGGAAATGAAACTTTCCAGTATGTCTTTCTCAAAGGAAAAAAGAAGCAAAAACTCCTACTTTGTAACCCTCTTCAAAGTCTCCAAAGTCTAAACTCCAAAGCCATATCCTTATGTAGCTTATGGCCCATTTGGTTCATGTAAAGCTGAAGTCCAAGTCCAGTAAGCACTCCGCTCTCATGCCGTAAGAAGAAGAAACGGAGCCACTCCAGCAGCCAGAAATGGATCTGCTCTGCAACGCATACTCTAATGCCTCCGACAACGAAGAAGCAGAAGCAGAAGGAATTAAAGAAACCTTCACACCCCCCAACCCGAAGCGACTCAAACCCGACAACCCCTTTGCACATACCAAATTTCACCATCCTCTGCCGGAGTCAACCCAATTTCCGACCCCCCAAGCAGAAGCCCCGGTTCCTGGTCGATACATATCCAAGAGGGAGAGGGCGTTATTGGCTACCCAACCTACTGTCCCCGAACCGAACCCGAACGCTCCTGTCACGACCTTGCCTGGTACTTTGTCAATTTCATTTGTAAATACTTGTGAATTTTATTATTATTGTGTATTTAGTTTTATAGAACCATAGACTGTTAATTTGAAGAAGAAGGACTTACATGAAACGTGTTCATTGCCGCAACGGCATCTGGTATTTGCATTATTGGACCGGGACGACATGGTCGTGCTAAACCCTTTTCATATAAGTTGTTCTCTGTTAATTTGTAAGGTTAAAAAAAAAAAAAAATCTCGTGACTAGTTCACTGAAGTTGACAATGCCACTTATATATGCATGTTGTTGCTGGCAGTTTTTGGGAGTATTTCGGATTCAGACGTTCGTCGAGATGTTATGTCGTTGTTGAGAAACAAAGGGAAAAAGGGTACATCGCAGCTTGGCCAATTGCCCCAAAGAATGTCTGTAGCTCTAAATAGGCATACCAAAGCTGTCAATGCTGTGCATTGGTCACCAACTCATGGTGAGCCCTACTTTTTCATGAACTCTTGAATTATGACTTACCCTTTTCGATTCATAGCCTCGTGACACTAAATTTCCGTAAAGATTGGTTCTTGGATGTTGTTTTATCGTAAATTTTGATTTTAATATATTGTTTCATTAATTTGAGTAGAAGGGCGTTTGCCAATTGTGTACTTTTATATACCAATTGTACTTATTGATCTGTTCATTGGAGTTAGTCAACAGCTCATCTTCTTGCCTCTGCTTCAATGGATCACACAATCTGCATATGGAATGTGTGGAGCAGTGATCAGAAGGTAGCCCGTTTGTTGAATTTTCACAGTGCTGCAGTCAAAGATGTGAAATGGTCGCATCAAGGATTGTCTGTTCTTTCTTGTGGATATGACTCCTCATCAAGGCTGGCAGATGTTGAAAAGGGGTTAGAGATTCAGGTTTTTAAGGAGGATCAAGTTGTCAGTGTTATTAAGTTCCATCCTGACAATTCCAACCTCTTCGTATCGGGGGGCTCAAAAGGCGGAATCAGGTTGTGGGATGTTAGAAGTGGCAAGGTGGTCCATGAATATATTCGTGGTCATGATCCCATCCTTGATTTAGAATTCAGCACCAATAGCAAGCAGATTATATCCTCTAGTGATGTATCCGGACGCAACCTCAGTGAAAATTCTATTGTTGTTTGGGATGTTTCACGACAAGTTCCACTATCTAATCAGGTAAGAGACCTCTTCCAGTCTTGCTTCAATAGGTGTTGCAAATGCGGTGTTCAATCTGTATATCAAAATATGGTTGCCCCTGCATATCCTGATTGTATACTGAGCTGAACTTGTATATACTGTAATTCTGCATCATCCTGTAAGAATTTACATTCATCCTGTAAACTTGTTTTACATTACTTTTGGTAATCTGTTTAGAATGCATGGTAAGTAAGATGTATATATAACACAAGGCCATTTGTAATCATCTTCTTAATGATGGAATACACGCGATACTAAGGGTGATGACTGCATCAGCTATAATATGTGACACAATTCATGTGGAAGAAGGATGTTCCACAAGGCCATTTAATTTGCTTTGCTATCAAATTTGTGACACAATTATAAAAATCTCATATTTTGGAATAAATCGGTTGTATGTTTACTTCTTGGAACAGTAAGGGAGTGAATGAGAGCCATTTTGCTTATTATTGTGTTTACCTGCAATAAAATAAAAATATATCTGAATCCACAAAATCAGGAATCTTTTTGCTGATTATTCAGTTATGCATTCCTGATGGAAGACTTTGCAGTTGGAACCACCCCAGCACAAATAAACTTTTTTCTTACTCCACTCTAGTTTACTAGAGTATGGCAAGTTCTTCCACCAATTGTTCTTACAATACTACAAAATTGCTCAACTATTTTCTCTTAATTCTGTAAGCACTTATGCAGTTATGCTTACAAAGAATAAAGTTTATACTAGGGTCAAAAATGCATGATATGCTACATCTTCTGAAAATAAATGATGGAAGGTACAAAAATCATTTTGAACAGAAAAACAACTACGATAGCATTCTAATGGGAAAATAATTTTGGCATTTGAGATGTTTATTATAAGTAGTTGAGAAATTAAAAAAAGGAACTATTATTGGCACTCCAAAAATCGAAGCGTCCACTCCTCATAAGAGTATTTGTCTTTCTATAAATAGAAAGTTTGGAGTGCACAATTAGATTTTTGGAGTGCCAATAACAATTAGATTTGTATCTGCTTTCGAGATTGATGTGCTTTGTTTAATGCTTAGAAGGTGATAATTCTATTCTTTCTTTGTATAATGCTTAGAAGGTGATAATTCTATTCTGAGGTCAGAACAGAACTATTGTTGTTGGAAACACGTATTTTTGTATCTTGTAAATCCATCAAGTTCATTGGATTAGGAAGAATGGAGGCGTTCTTATTAAAAATTTAGAGATATTGAAATCAATATAGTTTAACCTAGTTGTACGGTGAATTACTTTTTTTGGGAACGGTTTGGTTGCTTTGTAGTGCAGGGATTTGGGTTCGGTTTGGTTACATCTGTTCTGAATGACTTAATTTCATTTTCATTCATTATGTTAAAAGTACAATCTTAGTCATCTCTCATGTGTACAAGTCCTCTGAGATATGGTCATTATCAAGTTCTCAAGGGTCATGTTTTGGTGACAAACTATTGAAACTAATACAGTAATCATTAACTACTTCCGAGTAAGTCCAAATTAGATTTACTGTGCGTTGGCTTTTGAATATTCCTCTCTAAAGAGAAAATGGTTTGGCATAAGGAATTTATTGCTTTCAATTGAAAATATTTTGTTAGTTAACATTGTAAATCATACAGGACCATGTATTGAACAAGGTTTGCTAAGGTTGCTGGTTAAAATGTATGATCAGAAGTATGATTTGTTATCATTTGAGACATTGCACATGCTACTCCTGTTTTTCTTTATTTGTCGATATTTTTCGTAATGTTTATTGTATGCACATTTGTGATCATTTATGCATTTTCTGCCACCTTACATCAATATGAATCTTGTTTAACCGTTTATTTACTCGTAATAATCACATTGCTTCATTCATGTTCCATTCTGTAATTATGTTAAACTGATATTTCTATGTATCAGGTTTATGTGGAAGCCTTTACCTGTCCCTGTGTGAGATCCCACCCATTTGAACCATTTTTTGTTGCTCAGTCAAATGGTAATTATATTGCAATCTTCTCTTTAAGTCCCCCCTTCAAGCTGAACAAGTACAAGAGGTACGAAAGCCATGGAGTATCAGGGTTCCCCATTAAATGTGTATTTAGCTTGGATGGGGAAAAGCTAGTCTCGGGTTCCTCCGATGGTTCTTTATACTTCTATGACTACAGGTCTTCTGAGCTTGTTAGAAAAATCAAGGCGTATGAGCAGGCCTGCATAGACGTTGCTATCCACCCTGTCATGCCGAATGTGATTGCTTCGTGCAGTTGGAACGGAGAGGTTTCAGTGTTCGAGTGAGTTTCTCGTGTAAACTTTTCATACAAGAAATGTAGTGTTTGAGTGAGATTTCATCGCCAGACACTGTTTGGTTGTTTAAGAGAAGGATCGAGTACGTTGAAAGCAATTTCTAGCATTTGTTACAAGAGAAACTGATATAAATGGAACAAAAATGAAAGGTTAATTAGAAATTTCCTTTGCTTTTTTAGCGTTTGTTTGCTTATTGACCAGTAACAACTAACTTGTTTTAGCGCAGGCTGGGAAGTGTTATTTAAATGCCTAGAAACGCTTTTGGTGAATGCTTTTGAAACTAATCTTTAGTTAAAATGCAAGTGAATCATTGAAATACATAGTTATGTGTTTTCAGCTAAAAGCACATAACCAGTGCTTCTTGTAGGAAACACTTCAAGTGTTTTTGGAACTCAAAAACATTTTCTCTAAAAGTCGAGAAACACTTTTGGTGAAAGTGTTTTTTAAACTAATTTTTAGTTAAAATGCAAGTGAATCCTTAAAAACAACTTAAAAGTGTTTTTTGCAAAAGTTCATAACTACTGTTTTTTGTAGAAAACACTTCAATTGCTTTTAGAACTTAAAAATATTTTCTCTAAAAAAGTTTTTAGTCATTCTAAGAGCACTTCTAAACAAGTCCTTAGTGATTTTATTGTACTTTGTAATTTATTGTTTAGCTTTGAAAGTTATTGGATTCTTCTTACTTCAAGGGATTGTGGAATTATTATAGGAAACTTTAACGAAAAGCTCCCGGTACTATTTACTTTAACGAAAAACTATATTTTTACACTAAAAAGTCAATCAGGGTACTATTCATTTTATCCTTTATTTTGTCCTGATAGTTAAAACTCAAAGTTTTCAAACCATTTTCATTAGTTTTCCTATTATATTATCCTTTAATAGGGATTAGGATCCTCGCCATATCCTTTTTGTGAGGATCCCGAGGATCAAGTAATCATGTCCGTTCATCGTTCATCGTGCGGTTAGTTTTCGTTTGGTACTATTTATATTCAATTTTAAATTTTAAATTTTAAATGATTTCTGATCGCATAATATACGATGAACGGATATAATTACTTAATCTCTAAGATTCTCATAAAAAGGATCCGGCAAGGATCCTGTTCCTTCTAATAGATCTTTTCTCCTAAAAATTTGGCTTTAAAGAGGTCATGTCACAATGAATATTTCACATCATACGTGATGTTTGATAATATGTGTTTGGGACTTCTCAAAATTCTGCTTTAAAAAAAAAACTTCTAGGATATGATTTGTGGAAGTGCTAAAGCTTTTATGTTGCCGACTTGACACCCAACAGTTAATCGCTGTGTTTTTGGTTTTTTTTTTTTTTTTTTTAATTATTATTATTATGGAAGGAGGAGAATTTAAAACTATTAGAATTATTTAAGATCGATTTGAGTTTTTTCAAGACGCATGAATGATGACTCAACATTTTATCCACTAAGATATTAATTTGGTTAGTGGTGAGTAGCAATTGTGCAGGGTGAAATGACAGGCAATGCAATTTAGCGAATATTAGGAAATAGGGAAATCGACACTGAAACTTAGGGAAGGGATGAATGAACCTAAGTTAACCACTGAGCTGCAAATCGCTTTTGAGAGTCGGTGGTGTAGTTGTCCCTGAGCTTTTGCTCTAGGGCTTTTGGGGTTTCATGCCTCTTGTTTTCGAGTTCTTAGGTTTTTATTTTCTTGGTTCATACGTACTGCCTGATTCTCAACCTTAAGCTCTTCGTTCCTACGTTCATCTTTTCACCATCTCCGCTATTAGTTTCTCATCTTCCCTTTACCCCAAATCCCATAAATTTGGGATTTTAGGGTGTTTCCAATTTGAGTGAGTTTTCGTATTTATCATGGTTGATTTGGGTTCTATGTTTTTCATGTTTTAGTTTGACTTGGTTGGTGCCTCTTGCTCTAGTCCTATTCATTTCCAAGTTCTTGTCATTGCTACTATACGATCCTGGTTGATTTCCTCGTAGTGGTTGACAGTGAAGGTGAAGGTGACGCTTATAGTGGCGACGTTTTTAGTTTTGTTGATCTAGGGTTTGTTTATGGTTGTTGTATTTGGTCTTCCCTTTCTCTTTGAGGCTTTGAGCTGCTATTGTTTATGGGCTTGAGTTTAAAGCTTTTTCTTTTTTTTTTTTTTTTTGGTGTCAACATTGAGTTTAAAGCTTTTAATACATGTTGTTCCCCTTTGGAAAAGGAGCTCTTGAAATGTATATGCCAACATTGCCAAGAGCACATAACGGAGTATTATCTAAGATGAAGGGTAAACGTACTTGTTGAAAATTGTAAGCCTTTAATTGATTAGAGGCAAGGCCTTTTAGACTCGATGAATGTGTTGAAAATTTAAGTACTAAACAAACAATAAAAAAACCATATAATAAAGAATTTTTTTTTTGCTTGACCTAGGATCAATATAGGAAGGATTTGAAACAAATAAATGAAGGTGTTGAAGGAAGTTCATATACGTAGCTGTTAGGTATGGGGCAATCCGGCAGTGTGGAGCAGTTGATAGCAATACTGTGCAGGCGCTTCTAACTTGGGCAGACCTACCATGATGAAACAGAAAAATGACTCACTTAAGAGGGGAGGTGTGGGGGCATACTCAAAACTGTGCTTTTGTTCATCATCCACTTCCCTTTCCATCAAATAGGAGAGAAGAGAAGGGAGGGAGGTGAGTAGGGGGGCCAAAAAAGGATACTAAAACAAGACACAATTATGCAATTCCCTTTCCAATTGTTCATGGGAGTCAATTGTAGGGGGACATGACACACCACTTCTCTCCTTTTTAGATGCATTTGCAAATGGGACCAAACCCCCCCTCCCCCCCCCCCCCCCTCTAAACACCTAACAACCCCCACCCCCCACCTCCACCCCCCACCTATCTTTCAAATACCACCTCAATCACAAAACACAGACACAAAGCACAAACCCACAAAAAACAAGTCAAAAAACCAAATTTTCTCTAATCCAATTATTAAACATATATACACACACACACACATATATAAAAGCTTGCTTGTAACTCCATTTTTTCAATAGCACTATCTAGACATACTTTCAGTTATTGAAAACATTGATGGTCCACATACAAAACTGTTTGTATTGGAAAATATGGCAGCAAACCCTAATCCCATTTAAAGCAAAGGAACACAGTCATGCATAATATATACTATCCACATTATATATAATATTTTAATATTTATATATATATATATATATATATATATATATATTTCAACCTTCATATGAATATGCTCCCCACCTTGCCTGGTCTCAAGCTGCAATCTTATTAAATCCATCTCTTTAATTGTCACACCGTTAAAATTCAGAATCAAATGAGAAAAGCTAGCTAGCTATAGCTATTGCTAAAAAGTAAGAAACCAAATCAAAGAAAGAAAGAAAGAAACTGAAACGGTAAGCTCGAGTATTCTTCCTACTACTCCATATGACTTCATCATCAACTAAAAAGATAAAAAGAGATATACTTCCTTTACAGGAAAAAAAAAATTATATTTACAAATAATATCTATATATGTGTGTGTACTTGTGGTCAAGCGGGTATTCGCTTCATAAGGGCTCCACCAGCTGGCCATTCGAGCGACATGAAACGATGGGCTGAAAGGTTTTACCTAAGCCAAGCCAAATCATCTTTCGGAGGATTGGACATGAACTCCACGGTCCTAATCAATTTAATGATGTTTTTGCTTTTGATTAGGGAACCAAAACCAATATTATAAGGAATCTAACCTCATGCTTAACAATGCATAATCGTTGCTTTGGAATCACAAACCCTAGATAGCTATCTCTCTCTCTAGTCTTTAGTCTCCCTCATTATCTTTCTGCCATAGTTTTTTATGTATATATTTGTGATCCATCTTATCATGTCTTCTGTTTTTTTTTTTTTTTGAACTTTAGATAAATGTTTATCTTCTCCTACATGCTAGCCATAATCAAAATGTTTTATGTTAGATCCAAGGTGTTAAATATCACCAATCCCTCATCCAATTCTGGCCTTGTAAAGTAGCCGACAGACTCATATTTATTGACATCACCATGTGATTTGTGGCCTCAACCAAGTCATCCCATTTGGTTGGTTATTCTTTAATTTTGTTTTTCCCTCTACTCTCAAATGGATCAAGAATTGTAAGATATTTGAAAAGACAAAAAAGAATAACAACCAATCATGATTTTGTTAAATGCCTTGTTCTTCCCAATTAGGATTAGGAAGTGTGTTCCTTTATTAAAATGATTAAGTTTCCTTGTTCATGTCGTAGACTGCTTCACAGAGACATGACAGACATGATTGCAATCTAATTAATGTAAACCCAAAATTAATTAAGCAAGAATTAATCATATTTTCCAATGGCAATGATATCCCATAAAGCTTAAGCTAAGATTATGTCACCGGTTGACGCCAAGGTCCTAGAAAGCTGAGTCCAGCTAGAATCCAGTTTAATTGGATATCAACTATTTAAGCATTTTTAATTTCAGCTTTTCAAAAGATTTGCTGTTTCCTTATCAACACAGTGGTTGAATTATTGAATAGTAACACTGTTCATGCATAGATTGCAGGACAAGATTGTCTGCCTTCCTACTTCCGGTATCCTCCCATGCCCTCCTGTTTATGTGGTATATTACTATTCATTTTTTGTCTTATTATCTCTAAAAAAATAATAATATAAAATATTGATGTGATTTAACTTTGACCACATAAAACAAGAGGGCACCGGAAGTGGGAGGGCAGACAATCCTTGTCTCAGATTGCATGAAATTATAGCCAACTTAGATATTAGCTTAATTAGTGATAGCTAGCTAGGTGCACTGTTTAGTGTTTGCCTTATCTTAACGTAAGGATTGCTAGCTGGCCCAGAAAATTAAGAAAAAAACACTAGACAATGTGACGTTATATCAATTATCGACAGAATTACGGTGTTAATAACTTAATACTAGAAACTATACATTTTGGTGGACACTAACAGTAGTGCCCCCTCTCCTGGTTTTTGTCGTCTATGATATCGAAAATGAAACTAAAAAACACAAACTATGTGAGGAAACAATCAAATCATAACAAGCACATGCTCAAACAGAGGAGAAATGGACGAGAAATGTTATTTCTAGATTATCTGTCAACGTAAGATTATCATGTTTTTAAATTGAATCTGAATTATTGATCAAGTTAATGTTGAATGCAAATCTAGTTATTCTATATTCTCAATCATACAACATGAAGCATGTCATATATAAATGCCGGACAATCTATTATGAGAGACACTACTCTACAATGGACATATACGAAAGTTTACATTATAGGCACAATGTGCTTTACTATATATAGGGCAAATCTTTGATGAGGCAAATATGATGGAAGTGATACAATCTTTGATTCTGAGATTAGTTTCATATTTACTTTTTTTTTTTTTTTTTTTGTCAAAATATTTACTTTATTAGGGGGTCTTGTATTTTCACTTGAATTATCTTCATATATCTTTCCTAGCTAGTCACTGATCAATTATCATGAAGGAGGATGCATGCAGTTACAAAAATGGAAAAATATCGCTTCAACCGAAAGAAAAAAGAACGTGAAATGCCAATAAGTTTAGGAAAATACTTCACATCCCAACCTACAAGTTATGAACACCACATTATCGCATCAAAAAGATAGCACATTGTATTATCCAACATAAGAAAGGACACCTAAGTTGAAACTTGAAAGAAAGAAAAAAAGAGCCGTCTAGCATTATCGAGAAGGCTATACATGATAAAATGCCACCATGCATTCCTAAAAGTTTTGAGTCTGTGAAGACTTGCCTTTGAATAAAGGAGATTACACAATTATGTAGCAGTATACTAGCTAAGGGCACGTACACCAACAATTCTGGATTGTTCGACCAGGTGGGGGATTTGCCTTACTAGCGTCGACATCATGAACAGCGTCCCTAATTTTTGGGGCACTAGTCTAGACCGACAAGAGTGGACAAACAGCTAGCTTTAAGCTCTTGTTGATACAGACCTTGTACTATAGGCTAGCTATGGCAATCCCCATAATCACCATCCATCATCATCCACGAAGGTGAAGTTCCCATTTCTGTAACCGGTAAAATCACTCTATCGTATGAAAGTGAAAGATCGATAGAGATAGATTACCAAAAAAATAAAAGATCGATAGAGATAAAGCATAAAAGCCACAGTTACGCCAGTATTTCTTGTTTATATGTAATGGTTAGTGGTTACAAAGTGAAAGTCGTGGATAAGGACTCCACATGAGATCAGTGTGTATTATAGATGATCTGCTTTATATATGTGGAGTTGTTCTTGGTTCGAAGAACCTTTTATGCTTATTTTGGATTCTTTATTTGATTACTGTAATGTGTAATTAGTATGCTTTTTTAATCATATAATGTAATTTTTTGATATAAATATTTATCATCAACGTGTTCATATAAATTATTTTTTTCTTAAACTAATTAATGCTCAGTGCATTGATAATCTGCTATGATACCATATTAGAATTAGGTCAACCAACCCACAATGCATGAAAGAATTATAATTCTAAGCGTGGGATTTTATTTCTCCAACACAATGTCAAAAGTTACAGATTAGGGAAGTAGCTTTTGGTGATAGTGGGTGCGTGACAGTTCCTGTTCAGCAGTGAACGTTTGATAGCAGTTCACGCTTTTGTAGTAATGGAGTAATTATACATCGTCTTGTCAAATTTTGGTTTGGTTCATGCATGACGTGGAAACCATGGCATCATATACTGTCCTTGATATGAAATCTCATTTGCTCTTTGGTTTCAATTTTTATTCTTTCCTTTTATCCATGTGATTGAGGACATGCCCCAGGGCAGGGCGGTACAATCCAAGTACTGAAATCTCAACGTCCCTTCCCCTTTACCTTTCTGCATATGATCATGGATCATCTTATATATATATATATATATATATAAATATATAAAATTTGAAACGAGTATAGCTAATAATGCTTATGTGATCAATTGTTTCCAAGTTAAATTTAAACTGTGCTGCAGTGCAACCGTGTAAGTGAGATTATGTACATTCTGGTTGAGCAAGTTTTGGTAGATCGCAATGTGCAAAAGAGTTCGCTATTTCAAGCTTTTAGCGCTTATGTTGTGCCCTAGTCTTTGTTTTTTGTTTTGGTTAAAGTATGTATGCCTTGTTTTTTTCTTTTTTGAGACGAAAGAATAACGATTTATTATAATATTAAGAAGGGTAAAGTACAAAAAACTATTTTAACTATTGAAGTCACGACAGTTTCATACCTCATCTTTTAAAATTGACAATGTTATACCGCATCTTACGAATTTATGACAATATCATACTTCTGTCAATTTTTATGTTAATTTTTCTGTTAAGTGCTGACGTGGTTTGATTCGGGACCTACTTTCTATTAAAAAATTATTAAAAACTAAAAAACAATTATTTAATATTTTTTGAATATTAAAATAATAATAAAAAGCAGGAAAAAAAAAACCCCTCATTTCATCCCTCCCCTCCTCCCTCCTTTCTCCTCTCTCCTCTCCCCATCTTCATCTTCTTCCCCCACTTGCAAATCCCAAAAAACAAAAAATAAAATAAAATCCAATTTGTCTTCCTCCCACACCCACACTCTTCTCTCTCCTGCAACCCAAAAAAAAAAAAAAAAAAAAAAAAAAAAAAACAACAACAACAACGTAGATCCCATCTTTTTTTATGGGTTTTCAAAATTTTTTTTTTCCCTTCTTTTTTTCCTCCCTCCTTCTTCTTCTTCTTCTTTCACAAGGGAGTTGATGGTTTAAAAAAAAAAAAAAAAAAAAATTCCATCCTCCTTTTTTTCCTCTTTTTCTTCTTCTTCCTCCTTCTCCTTCTCCTTCTCCTTCTCCTTCTCCTTCTCCTTCTTCCGCAGGGGGGTGTTGACGGGTTTTCAAATTTTTTTTAATTTTTTCTTCCTCTTCTTCTTCTTCCTCCTTCTCCTTCTCCCTTCTTCTTCTTCCGCACCGACAGGGGTGAAATTTTTTTTTTTTAATTTCCTTCCTCCTTTTTTTCCTCTTCTTCCTCCTCCTCCTCCTTCTCCTTCTTGTTCTTCCGCAGGGGGTTGTTGGGTTTTAGAATTTTTTTATTTTTTTGGGTTTGTAAGTGGGGGGAAGAAAATGAAGATGGGGAGAAGAGAGAGGAGGGGGGAGGGGGAGGGGAGGGATGAACTGATGGTTTTTTTTTTCTCTGCTTTTTATTATTATTTTAATATTTAAAAAATATTAAATAATTTTTTTTTAGTTTTTAATAATTTTTTAATAGAAAGTATGTCTCGAATCAAGTCATGTCAGCACTTAACAGAAAAATTGACGGAGGTATGACATTGTCACAAATTCGTAAGATGCGGTATGACATTGTCAATTTTAAAAGATGAGGTATGAAACTGTCGTGACCCCAATAGTTGAGGTAGTCTTTTGTACTTTACCCTTTTTCTTTTTTCTTTTTTTAATTTTACTTTTATTTATTATTTTAATATTTAAAAAAATATTAAATTTTTTTTAGTTTTTAATAATTTTTTATTAATTTTTTAATAGAAAGTGGTCCCCGTCTCTTGCCACATCAGCATTTAACAGAAAAACTAACAGAATAATTGACGGAGGTATGACATTGTTACAAATTCGTAAGATAGGGTATGACATTGTCAATTTTAAAAGATGAGGTATGAAACTGTCGTGACCCTAATAGTTGAAGTAGTTTTTTGTACTTTACCCTATTAAGAACTAATTGTAGATATAAAAAATTTGGTGAAATAAATGTTCATCAATAAATTATATTTTGACTCACTAGGACTTATGTGGCGCACACTATGAGTTCAAGAGTAAAACGTGTAGACATAAGGCATAATGCAAAGGTATTACCAGATTAAGTTGATGGTGGAAGCAGTTGATAAATTATCTTTTAATTGAGTTTGATTAAATCAAAAATATAAATCATGTCAAGTTCAAATCAAATACCAAATCAAGTTCAAATCAAGCTTTAGTCAAGACAATTTATGGAAATCGACAAATTCCATCAAGGTCTGGTTGAATTGATTTAATACAAAAAGTTATGAACAGACCTATAAATACAGGGTTTCAAGATAGAAAGAGGGGGCTCAGACACTATAAACTCAAAAGATTTAGGATAACTCTCTCCATCCTTCATCACTCTTGTGAAGAACCACCAGACAATGCCCATACTTGCCGGTTCATCAACTCCAAAGTCGAATGTTCAATTATAGGAAAATATCGAAAATTTCTTAAAATTAAATGAAGGGATAAGATTTATTAAGAAAGTAAATTAAAAATGATAATAACACTAAGATGACGTGGAATCACAATTATTGGATCTATTTCAAAGAAGTGGCCTGACTCTTCGTAATAAGACTCACAAACAATAACCTATATCTAGTTTACTCTAAATTAAAAGACCTTTTTCACAAAAATATCGCTTGTAAGAGCAACTCCAGTGTGTGAAACCTCCTTCCAGGTAATACACTATGTTATCCACTTGGTGAACAGTAACTGCCCTTAATGAACAGTAGTCACCTTTTGCATCTCCACCGTTACACTTCAATAGCCCTGGCAATAGGCAATAAAATATTAGTATTTTTTTTATTTATAAAATAATACAAAATAATTTTAAATGTAATTTCAGATAAGATTTTTAATCGTTCTCGTTGCGCTACGCGTCATTATCCGAAGTATTATTAAATAATATAAAATAATTTTATTTGTAATTTCGGATAAGATTTTTAATCGTTCTCGTTGCGCCATTTGTCATAAAATCTGAAAAGACAATTATTGGGGATGGATTTCCGATAAGATTTTTAATCGTACTCGTTGCGCCACGTGTCATTATCCGAAAATACAATTATTGGTGATGGATTTCTAATAAGATTATTAACCAATCACGTCGCGCCACGTGTCATAATCTGTTTACAATCTTTAAGGATAGATTTCCATTAGATTTTTAACGAATGACGGCATGTCACGTGTCATTATCCGAAAATACAATTATTGGTGATGGATTTCTAATAAGATTATTAACCAATCACGTCGCGTCATGTGTCATAATCTGTTTACAATCTTTGAGGATAGATTTCCATCAGATTTTTAACGAATGACGACATGCCACGTGTCTTATCCGAAAATACAATTATTGGTGATGGATTTCTGATAAGATTATTAACCAATCACGTCGCGTCATGTGTCATAATCTGTTTACAATCTTTAAGGATAGATTTCCATCAGATTTTTAACGAATGACGGCATGCCACGTGATATTATCTACAACCTAATCCTTTATGAATCCTCCATATAATCCACCATCCATCCTCACAAATCTCACACCAATTTTCTCAAGATCTCTATCATTATTCATAGTTTCTGCTTCTTTTTTCACAAAATCTCTATCATTATTCATAGTTTTTGCTTATTTCTTACAATGTCTTCTTCTTCCTCAAGGATGATGTGGGAACTCGATCAGGAAGAGGAAGAATTGTTTAACCAATCAAAAGGAATGTTTAATCTCCAGGTGGCAAAAAATGAGAGGGAAGATGATAAGGAGCGTAGAAGGAGAGATGACGAAGCAAGAATGGGCCGGGCCTCACATTCCCGTCGAATCATCCAAGCTGTGGCTCAGATCTACAGGCCCAGCCGTTCCGGAAACCTTGATAGAAGCAAGCAACGACGAGGTACGAAACTCTTGGATGATTATTTTGTCCGTAATAGTGCATTCCCTGATACGTACTTTAGACGTCGTTTTAGAATGAAATGATATTTGTTCAACAAAATCATGATTGCTGTTTGCAACCATGATTCTTACTTTGTGTAAAAGAATGATGCTTTTGGTGCTATGGGTCTCCTTCCTCAGCAAAAAATTACTGCTGCCTTGCGGATGCTTGCATATGGAGCATCTGCAGACCAAGTGGATAAGATAACTAGAATGGGGAAATCAACCATTCTTGAGTCCCTGATGACGTGTTGCGGAGCAATCGAATCTATCTACATCGCAGAGTACCTCCGGAAACCTACAAACATGGACTTGCAAAGGCATCTGAAGAAGGCCGAGATGCGTGGTTTTCCTAGGATGATTGGAAGCATTGATTGTATGCATTGGACGTGAAAAAATTTTCCAAGTACATGGCAAGGCACTTATGGGGATAGAAAATGAGCAAAAAGTATCATTTTGGAGGCGGTGGCATCTTTTGATACATGGATTTGGCACACCTTTTTCGGGATTCCAGGAGCTCAAAATGACCTCAACGTCCTTACTCAATCCTCATTGTTCAATGATGTCCTGCAAGGAAAGGCACCAAAAGTCACGTATGAGGTCAACGGACGTATGTATAACGGGTCATACTACCTAGCTGACGACATTTACCCAAGGTGGTCAACATTTGTCAAAACAGTGCCACGTCCGCGAAGTGCAAAGGAAAAACACTTTGCAAGCTGTCAAAAAGGGTGCAGGAAGGATATGGAGCGTTGTTTCGGTATCCTCCAAGCTCACTGGGCGATCGTCAGGGGTGCTGCCAGATTGTTTGATGTAGAGTCGCTTCGATCCATCATGATGACGTGCATCATTCTTCACAACGATTATGAAGCCGTTGATGAATATGAGTCAGACACGATGAACAATTCAAGAACACATATATATTGTGCTCATGACGCCACCGATGAGCCCGTGCAACATGAGCCATTACAAAGGGATGAACGTTACAATGAAAGGGTCATTCAACGATATACTGCATTTCAAATGCCAAACATGCACAACGCCCGGCAAAATGACTTGATAGAGCACCAGTGGGCATTGAAACAAGCTGAAGATAATTAAGTTCATTTAGTGTGTTTTTTATTATTTGATATGTTTATGTAATTTTATTTGGTGTGTTTTATTATTTGGTATGTTTATGTAATTTTTTTAGTTCAGCTTTAGTAAGTTTTTTATTATTTGGTATGCTTATGTAATTTTATTTGGTGTGTTTTTGTCACTTGAATAAATATTCTCTTAGTATAAATAACTTACCAAATTCATTTGAATAAATATTCAATAAATTGGAAACAACATAAAGTACTATATTCAATAAATAATAAATTACAACCCAAAGTGATTGGAAAATTATGGGCTCCGATTACAAAAAGTACTTTATTCATCATCACTTAACCAATTTGTGGTGCTAGGATGATCTTCTCTTGTGGTGCTAGTACCATCTTGGCTTACTCTCACTTCTTTTGCATGTCTCATTCGCACCACGTTCGCTTTCTCTGACTTCCAAAAAAATTTAGAATTTGGAGACTTCCCTTCTAAAGGCGTGTTCATAATTTCACGATCTCGTTGAGCCTGTCTTTCTTCTCTAACATGTTCCCTTTCTTGCCTAAGTAGCTCTCTTTCTCTCTCATTAGCCTAAAATTCTCTCTCAATAGCTTCAACTTTTGCGTCCTCTCTAGCCTTATCAGCCTCATATTTCGCCATTTCCCTCGCCAAAGTCAATTCATCTTGGCGAGTAAGTTCTTCCATGAACTTTGCATAATCATTCTTGGAAGCACTCCTTTTTCTCTTTGAAGCCTTATTACCTTGAGGCCTAATTGGATAACGGGTCGAACCCGACGCTTGTTCAGGGAGAGGCGTTTCGGGCACTTCTTCTGCATCATCTTCATGAACATGTGAGCCATGATCGGGTGTAGAGTGTAGAGGGGTGATGTTCATGAAAACTTCTGGACCGATAAGCACAACTCTAAATTTAGGACAATCTTTGACAATATTCCAACATTCCTACCGGTTGAATGATTTATTTTTGCTTTTGGTTTTGGCACCGTACTAAGCTTGTGCTTGAAGTTCCTACACAATGCGGGAGAAGAAATAATTATAATGAAAATAGGTAACAAATAAATAATACAAACAAATAATTATAATGTAAGTAGGTAACAAATAAATAATACAAACAAATAATTATAATGTAAATTTGGGTATAGTACAAACAAATAAATAATATATTGTTACCTGATCCGAGTAATTTTCCTCACTTCGAATATTAGTACTAGCTTGTGCCAAGACGTCTCTCCACGTACTAAACGATTGGCTAAGTAATTTCCAACGACTGGACATCGATTCTTTGGTTCTTTTCCCAACAATTTTCTCAAGATAATTGGTATGAATAAGACTCCACATTTCTCGCAACTGCATCTCATTACCCGTAAGCGAACTATGAGTAACTTCAACCTAGCTAGTACACAACGCAACATCTTCAAGAAGCGACCAATTCGTACCTGCATCAGTAGTCATTTTGTTGAAAAAAAAAATGGATTGAAATTTTGAGAGAAAGAAAGGAATGTGATTGAAAGTAGTTGAGAAAATATGAAATTGTGGTGTAAGGTAGATGATAATTAGAAGGTATTTATAGAAAAGTAAAAACAATTTTTTTTCGAATTTTTTACAATTTTTTTTTAAATTTTTATTCAACTAATTAATCTCTACCGTTGGATATAAAAAAAATTTGAATTCCAACACTCCAGATTATGCCATGTGTCACGATGATAACTTTTTTTAATTTTAAAACTATTTTTCTTTTATTTTTTTATTTATAAAGCAGATTAATATCAACCGTCGATCTCAGATCGAACGGATGATATTAAATAATTTTTTTTTATTTTTTTTACCGTTGAGATCGAACGGTCCAAGTTAAAGAGCCGTTGAGATCGAACGGACTGTGGGAAGCCACGTGGCTTCCAACGGTAACATTTCAGTCTGAAAAGTGGGTTGACTTTTCTAAAAATATGTCGGGCGACGCGCCCCCAAGCGCGAGTAGGGTGCACGTGTCTGACGAAAAGAAAAAAAAAAAAGGACCTAACACCAGGCTGACGTCAGCCTTGACGTCACATCCATTCGGGCTCTTGGGCTGTCAATTCTTCACAGGCCCTGAGCTCGGGCCTCCACCTCCACTCGAACTCCTTCACGCTGGAGCGAATCCACAGGGCCTCGGGCCCTTTTCTCTGGCCTGTCCCCCGAGCAATCCACCACGATGGAGTTGCTCTAATACCTATTTTTGTTTTCGACTGTGCGGTTTTAGGTCAGTGTCATGGTGGAATATCGAAAATTCTAGACTTAAGATTGACGTTTGTGATTGAACGTTGCATATATGCATTGATTGCTTACAACTTATAAGACAGTCTGAAACTTCCAGCTAATTAATTCAGCTCACTTCGTCAAAACTTTCTTATCATCAGTTGTCATACTTCCTTTCCCCTCAACTTGACTACGCTAGATGTAGGACTATTACAACTGATTATATCAAAGATTTTTATTACCGATTACATGCGTAGAATCGATTATACCTAATTAAATTTTCTCGTTATTAGTAGCTTGAGTTACATTGCATGGGGTTACCTACCAAATAGGCTAATAAAGGTGGACCCTTGCAAAAAAAAAAAAAAAGCTCAAGATGCAAGAGTAAGTTAGGGGTCATGGACAAGAGAAAAATTTCAGTGTGTGAGGAATACAGGCTGATATACCAAGTGTCATAATACAAATTGTTAGAAAATTTTCTAGTATCCAACTACTTTATATTATGACACTTGATATACCGAACCGTGTTCTTAGCACATTGAAAAATATCTCCATGCACGTATAGGTTAGAATTTGAGACAAACAATAGATTTTTTTTTTTGGGGTGGGGGGGGGGGGCGAGGGGGGCAGTTGAATTCAACGGATGAGGATCCTCTCTGAATTCTCTTTATGGGGATCCTCATATCATGATCGTTCATAGTATATCGTGCGATCAGTTTTCGTTAGGTACTATTTGTGTTTAATTTTAAATAAATAAATTTAAAATAATTTATAACCGTACGATGTACGATAAATGGTTAGGATGTGAGAATCCCTACAACTAGAATCCGGATGGGATCCAAATCCAAATTCAACTTGTACTTTCTTCAACAACTTTCAACGTGCCACATTTTTCCTGCTTGAAACATGTTTTACAGCCCCTCATCATTTTGTTACTTTGATTACTTTTTCACCTGAAGAAAATAAAAAGATTCCACCAATAATTCAACAAGGTAGGGCTTGCCATCAACCCATAAGCACCAGGGTCCTCATTCCATCATTACACAAATAGGAATTGCGAAAACAATATTCTTGCTTATTAATTTTCTGTGGGCTGGGTGCAAAAGCCGAAAAACTACCCACCATGTAAAACCATATGATTTTGCACCCTGTTAATTATAATGGTTTTTCTTATCAATATATAGGTTAGTTAAAAATTGATTAGAAGACTTTAAAACATGCATGCACAATCTCCAAAGCCCCTTTTCAAGAACTGTCAAATGTAACATAGAAAGTTTACCTTGATCGATCAGCCATGAATCCATAAGTTGCATGTGATAACTAATTGTTTATACAGATTGCATCAAAATTTGAATCCGTTGTGGCTAATTAACTTTTGAGTCAATTTATTTGGTGTCACCTTATTGAATCATGGTAGTTAAACCCAATATTTTACTGTCACGTTAGGGCAGCAGGAAGCTAGCTTTACGATACGGTAATTATTCCTTTTGCATATCCAATAAAATGCTTCCATGCATGTTTGTGCTGTCAGTGACAATTTTTTCCATGTTACACCCAAAGGGCAGCATGATATTAGGGACCACATTACGGGTCTATTAAAGTTAATCATATCTTAAAAAGCTGTTAAACGAAAGATTTAGGTTTTCTGTGTACTCTGTGCTGGAATTTGGTTTTATTGTACTATATATGTGTCAAAGTGATTTCTCATTTCTGCCATGCAACAAGAGAATATAATGTGAACATATACTTGCCCCACAAATTGCAGTACCATCATTGATCAATGTGAATGGTTGTGGCTTTGCGCCTTTTGTAGTACTTGTGCATGCACATTTTTTAAGTCACGCTACGTAGAGGCACCTATAAATGCATGAACGAAATGTAATCCCAACCAATTAATCGATAATTTTTTTTCATTTTAGTTATAATGCTAACACATGTCATTATCGATTTACACATGTTATAACATATAATATTTTAGTATTAATGTCATACCTTAAAATATAAAATTTTCATTCACCATGTTACAATTTTATGACATACAAATTAATAACATCACTTAGCAAACCTATTGTTACACTTTCGTCATCTATTAGTAACTTAAAAATAAGTCGGATAGCTAAAGATGATTTTATGCTAGCTGCCTCAAATACCAATTCCCACCATCTGTCTTAATATTATAATATTTGTGATTTTTTTTTTCCTGTTTGTCATACCATTGATTTTTATACCAAAAAATTAGTTAACAAAAGCAACCGGTCGGTTGTTCATTAGTTTTTTTTTTTCTTTTTTTTTTTTCTGTCCCTAATGTAGTTATTTACATTGACTTGTTGATGAAGAGCTAGCTCGCAGTACTCATTTTCCAAGTATTGTACATTTTCAATGGAGCAATATTGGGACTCATGCTAGATCGAATACTCCATTACTTATTGAATCAAGAAATGTTATATTGCCCAAAATTTGGTTCCGGTTACTCAGTTAATTTCACGCCTAAGTACTCAGGTAGATCACAACCACAAATCCCAAGGATTTTTGTGAGCAACGCATGATTCAAATTACCCAATAAACAACAAGAACATATTAGCTACCACATATTCCAATTGCATACATCTCGGTTTCAAAAGGCAATTGCAAATTCCAATTTGGAAATGCCTTTTAAGTTGAATTGTAGCCAAATTGAAAAAGATTCTTGGCAAAGATTTACAAAGGGACAACATAAAAAGAATTTACATTGATCAATTATTTCTATAACTCCAACGTATATAGGTTTATTTACTTATTTTTGAACAAACACTAGAATATTTACGTAGAAAGAATTTAAATGGGACAAAATAACTCTATAAAACAAAATCATTTCTTTGCATGAGTTGAACATAAAATATGTTTTGAGTAAATGAAGACAACTACCACAGAAATAAAATCGTAACCAATACAACAACCATTGTTGACCTCAAGTTATAAATAAAAGGTTAAATTATAGCAAAGGTCTCTAATTTATACCACAAGCTTAGTTTTGTCCCTTAACTCTACTAATAGTTTCTTCCATCCTTGAATTATGTCATTTGCTAATAGTCATTTTCGTTAACTCTGTCAACTTTTCCTTTAAGTTGAAGGATATAATATGAATTTCATCCAAAAATAAGAAAATGAATGTTTTTTAAGAGAAATACTTGGCTCTTTAAGGATTGAGGAGAAAAATCTCCTTAAAATACTCCGTGATCTATTCACATAACTTCGTGCTTATGTTTAGAGGATTGATTAAATGATTTTAGTCTTAATTGATTATTTGCAGAGGTAATATTTACATAGTGAGGAGTAACTCCTCCTTAAGCACGAAATTCTGATTGTAAGCACGAAATTCTATAAATAAGTCATGAAGTATTTTGAGGAGGAACTCGTCCTTAACCCTAAGGAGCTAAGCTCTTCTCTTTTTGAATAAATTAAATTCTTTCTGTATAAAACGACCATTATACCCTTAAATTTGACAGAAAATAAGACAAATTTAACAGAATGTACGAAAACAAAATATGAAATAAAGTTCAAAGACATTTGATATCACGAACTAGATAAAATGTGAAGAAAACTAGGATAATAACCTAATAAGAGAGTAGGGTTTCAAGAAAAGGATAAAAAGGCACGCACAACTGGACTAAAACGTGGATATATATTGACATATTATGTTTGTATAATCAACAATATACTCTACACATTCATTTCTTTTAATTATTGTCATTATGCAATACATAATGCTATCCACATATGTATCTTTCCGTCTTCCTCGAGATGTTAAATGAAAAATTACTTTTTATGAAAAATATCTGTGGTGGTAAAAGGTCAACGGTCAAAGATTTGCATTACTCGCTCTGTCTCCCACACAGGCACCACATTCCCTTCCTCTGTAGCTTCAGCTTGTATGCAGTGCAGAACTCTATCTCTCTCTCTCTCTCTCTCTCTCTCTCTCTCTCTGTAACATTGACACATTCATCGGTCAGTCGTTGGTATAAATAAACAATCCCAAAATCCTTCACACTCACACCAAGCACTATGCGTCCCACTTGGGCGCGGGCCTACCTGCTTCCTCGGTGCACCCGTCTTCTCCCAATTCTCCTCCCCCTCTTTTCCACCAAATGCCCTGTGGGTACCACTTTCCCCCGGCCCTTACAGTAGCCCTAGAGCTTTGGGTCACATTTTCCCACCATTATTTTGGGGTTTTCTGACCCTGAACTTGCTCGGTTCCCCGCCATCCGATCATATTACCAGTCGGGGGTTTGACCAGTCTTAGATTAGGCCAAAAGGGTGAACAAACGACGACTGAGGTGGGGCTTTGACACGTGGTCAGATCGAGACATCTCCCCGTGGAGTGTATATGGTGACGGGGAATTGCGTCAGATTGAGAAACTTTAATTTAGTTACTTTGTTCATAACAACCATTCTCTTTTGTATTTCTGAGTTGAAAACTTATCGGTTATATAAGAGTAAGTTCTTAACTTCAATTGTATATAAACCTCCATAGTTTGTGCATAGTCTTTCTTAGGGCCACAAATTCAAAAATATTTTCTTCCTTAGACCATCTTCAATAATTGGGTTAAAAGCTAAATTTTTTTAGTCCAGAAAATTTAGCTTTTAGCCCAGAAACAATTTTTCTACTCCAACCGTTCCAACCTAAAATTTTAGCCCGGAATTATTAAAGAATAAATTTAGGCTTTTTTTTTTGTTAAATTAAATTTAAAAATAAATAAATATGTAGACTATCGTACATTAATTTTATGAACATTTTAATCTAAAAAAATTTAAATTTCGATAAATATTAGGTGGAGTCCACTCCGATTTCTGGGCTAAATTTTGGGGGAAATTTGGCATTGGTTTAGCATTTAGCATTTAGCCCAAAATTTCTCCTTGGATTGGAGTGGGTTTGGGGGGAAATTTTGAGGGGTAATTTGACTTTTAGCCCACCATTGGAGTTGGTCTTAGGGTTGCGAATTCAAAACTCGGAAGCCTTTGTATAATAATCACAGATTGTTGTAGAATGCGTTGAATCTTCCATCGGTGAAATACTAGGTCGATAAGGGTTAGATAATTAATTAGTTGTTTTGACTATGATTAGGTGAGAGACTTCCAGACTCTAAATCACAAGAGATTGCGGTCAAGTTAGTAAGAGAAGGATCACAAAATGTTAGATAAGAAAGAATAGAGATGCACCAGGTGAGAATTGCAAAAGCATGTAAAAGGGGGTTTCAAATTCCTATTACATGTCTTTGTAATGCTCATATGGTGCATTTCTAATTCCACTTATCTAATATTTTATAATTCATTGCTTACTAAATTGACCTCAAACCCTCGAAATTTGGAAATCCCTCACCGAAACACAGTCTTGAAATTTAGCTACAAGGTAGCTAATGAGTGCTTCCTTTAGTCGTGACAACTTGGTAGCAATGCTACCAAATGACAAGACTTGTCATTTTGTATTTTAGGTTCAAATATCGTTAATAATGAGTTTGATACAACTTATGCTCCTACCTCTTAATGTAAATATAACATTGTATTAAAAAAAAGTATCATCTTTAAGTCCTTTGCCAGGAGTCATACTCTACTTATATATGTGCACATGGCTATGCTCTTGACTTCTTTGTTATTTGAAAGAGCTTTTTGTACTATGAAAAGCGCTTCATTTTTGTAAAATCATAAACTTGCCTTGCCCTTGCTTGTTTAAGGATAAAGAGGAATTGTTGTTTGAGTTAAAGTCAAATTAAAGCACTGTTGATTAAAATGGTCCCCTAAAATCTCTAACGTTGCCACATGCAATTTGGCATTGCCTGTGGTATGAATAGGATTATCTTTGACCTAAACTTCCTTTATAATTGGACACGTTAGGTATCGAATGCTAGGACTAATGACTGCTACCCCCTTGAGCTGTATGTATAATTTTCTTCGTGATAAATTAGATAGTTTATGTAAGTTGCAAAACAACTTTTTTTTTCTTGGATTCAACCCTATAGTTAACCATTTTCTAATTCCAACAGGGTGCATAACCATTTTCTTTCTTTTCTGTTACATCGGAAGAAATCGAACCCTCAAGCTAATCACGTTCTAACCCATTTTTCCAAACTAATTGTTATTTATTTCTAAGATTTATGAGTTATTCGTTGCATACGTGCAACTTTGAGATAGCCTGATTCCACGTGAAGGTTGACAAAGAAATGTGTTTGAATAAATAAGCTTAATATTGAGAGGAGGCATGTTTTTGCTAAGCTTAACCGAGTAGTGCCAGCTGGTGCTTTCGTCTTTATCCTCCTCTTTCTAATCAAGAAGTACATAAATAAGATACAAACGAATATCAAAACCTTAAGAGGGCAGACCAAACAATATAGGCGAAATTATTTTCTCCCTATATCTGGCATTTGAAAAAGTTAAGTCCACCTTGACGTGTGCGTGTGTCCACTCGTTTCTCTCTTCGTAGGAGCAAAGAAATCATGCATGCCAATCTAGTCACCCAACAATCTGAACAAGGCAAGCTCCAGCTACTCACATATGATGGAAATTCTCCACAAATTTGCTAGAGAGAAGAAAACTTTTGTGGCTTTCGATCTCTAAGGTTTTCTTTTCATATATCCCACTTAAATCGATCAAAGTTCTTCAAGGAGTAACAAAAATAAGATTTTATAAATAAATGACAAGAGTCTTTTTCTTCATCTACCCACTCTACTAGGGTTAGGTTAACTTTCTTTTTATCACTTTGTGTTTATATTATCAAAGATTCAAAATTCAACCATCTTACCACTTCAAATTAGGAAGCATCTCCTCAAACACACAAAAATCCAACCCTCTCGAGTCTTCCTATAATCGCATAATACTCATAATCCCTTGAATATTATGGAAAACGTTAAAGGAGACATCTTAGAAGCGTGTATATATGCAATTCCATGTACTAATTAATGTTCTTCTCTATATAAGGTACTCTTTTGTTATTTTATTATTTTAATTAGAGGATCCGTCATGAATTATAGGCTTACCAAGGAGGACATGGAATATATTGCAAGTCGTCTCAAACAAAATGAAGTTAACCCAATGTAGGAAATTTATGATCTTATCCTCACTCTAATGAGACAACTATTGGTTTAATTAATACGATATTCATTTAGCGAGTAATGCTAAAGAAATCACATTTTGATACCATATGCAGTATTAGTATAAAGCAGATAAAGAGAAACTATGCAGCGTAAGTTGAGATATATCCCTAAATTATATATAAGAATATCTTCCTATAGAATTTTACTCAGTTGTCGTATTCAATTATAATGGATGAAAGTCCAAATATTGGATTAAACTGAGTCGAAATCCCCAAATTTCAATGCCACCCATGATTTTGTTCCCTCCAAAATCATATATAGTTTATTTACTCTTTTGTCAAGCTCATTAAATATTCTCATTAGTAAATTGTCACAACAGTAGTTGGCCATCAATGTCTAAAAAGGTTTATATATTATCATTCATCATCTTTACTGAGCACCTTTAGTTGGATATATAAATGTGCCTTTTATATTGACACGTTCCGATTCTGATGTTCTAAGATATCGGGATGGTCACGTGCTGGCGGACATTCGAAGATGATGTAAGTCATTTAATAAATGCATATGCTGAAAACATCTAAATCATACGTATAAATTTTGTTTATGAAATGTAGCAAGATAATAGAATGTGATTATTTTGGATATCGATACGAGGGCATGTCATATATTTCAGGTTCCGCCCCTTCTTCAAATGGGATGAGATTAATGCTTTAATTATTGGGAATACTCACCATACGCATCAAGAACAAAAAGTAGAGATTAACTTGTCACGGGTTGTCGAGTCGTAGAAATAAATTCTTTGCAAAGCAAATCTGAGATAACATTTTGCAGTATTGGAGGAGTTCCAGCCGAAGAAAAATGTACTCCCCAACAGACTAACAACGTGCAGGCACAGGAGGTCCAATCATACACGTGTCGACAAACCAAGTTGGCAGCCAGCTGGCTGCTCCCACTTGGATACTTGAACAAGTAACCCTCCAAGTCTTTTACCGCACATAACTGCGCACATTATTCTTTTCTTCCGAATTATACTCGCTAAACATTGCTAAACTTGACTAAAGAGTAATGTTATATTTACTACCTATTTGCATTCAAGTTGGTAGCCAACTGGCTAGTCCCAATTGAATACTTGAACAAGTAACCTTTTACGTTTTTTTCGGTACACTATGACACACACTATTCTTCTTCTCTCAGATTATACTTGCTAAACATTGACTAAAGATTAATGCTACACATGTGTACCATCTCTTTAATGAAGGTAGGATCTGTTAACGTATGTAGATCTCATCTTTATTAAAAAAAAAAATAATAATACAAATATGTAGTAAAAATAATAGTAAGTATCACGTTAAAATATCATCGTTACGTCGTTTTTCAATTCTGATTACCGGGTAATGCAACACCACCGGCGATAAAAAATAAATGAAGCGACTGCCGGTATTTTGTGATACATCCATGGTACATGCGCGCATGTAAAGAGTGTACCTACTGCAGGTTTACCGGATATTGCCGGCTGTAAATATTTGTTTAAGAGTTTCAAAGGCCTTCAAAGTTTTTAATTTTTTTTTCCTTGTACGACAAGTACCCTTTGATATGCACTGTAGTAAGCAAGTAGTCCACTACTTTCGCAAGAGGAAAAAGGGGTTTTAAAATGGGTTAAAAACTTAAGCTTACTTAAGCTTCCAAAATGACAAAGTTCATATAAAGGTGATTTCATTTTAAGATTTTTATAAATTAATATTTCATTTTGAGCTAAAGTTAGTGGGATTTCCATGAAATAGAATTGTCCAATTGGGAAAGGGATTTAGGTTCGTAAAGATTTGATGTACATCATAGGAAAGTTGCTTCACTTTTGATTTTATTTTTGTGGTTGCTTTGTTATGTTGACAGAATTTGACTGATTGAATAATTTAGAATAATTGTACAGTTTAGCTAGTAATGTAGCATGTCGATAGTCTTACATGTTATATTCTTAAACTTTTTATTAAATGTGTAATACAATTTAAAAGTCTAATTCAACTAGTAATGTAACACGTTGGTAGTTTGATATATGATGTAATGTAACACTAATGTGGCATGTTATATTACTATACTCTTTGTTGAATGAACGATTCAAATTAACTGCCTAGTCTCTAACACATGTGTTTTTTTTATCGAACTACAATCTTGCATAGCATGTTGCGGAACTCTTAATTAAATGAGGGATTCAAGTTCACAATCTAGTCCAACAACGGAATGAGATACTTAGTGGAATTAGCCAAGGACGGCAATGAATGAATAGAAACTCCATGTTTTCATGTGAGAGTAGCAAATGTTGAGAAAAGGAAAACAAAATGATACTAATGGTGGATATTTACAACTATGCCCTTCTTTTTATTGTTGTATTTACTTTCCCATCCCCATATAACCCTCCAGGTGAAAGCAAAGCCACCTCCATTTTCCTGCTCTATATAAACACCGGTTCTCCCTTCTTTCTCCCCCACACCTAAACCATCATCTAGTTTTCATCACACCATCTCTCTCTCTCTCTCTCTCTCTCTCTCTCTCTCTCTCTCTCTCTCTCTCTCTCTTACAGTTTCAAACCAATCTCTCTCTCTCTCTCATACAGTTTCAAACCAATCTCTCTCTCTCTCTAATTCCAAACTACGCACAAACACCATGCCTGAAGCACCGAAGAAATTTCTGAATCCCACGGAGGACTATAACCTCCAAGACAAGAACAACAAGATCCTTCACTTCATCGAAGAAGTCACAAAAACCCCCCACGAGGTTCAAAAACGAGTCCTCGCTGAAATCCTCACCCGTAATGCTCACGTCGAGTACTTGCAGCGCCACGGCCTCAACGGTCACACTGACCGTGACACTTTCAAAAAAATCATGCCCGTTATCAAATACGAAGATATCCAGTCAGATATCAACCGTATCGCCAATGGTGACACCTCCCATATCCTCTGTTCCAAGCCCATTTCTGAGTTTTTGACCAGGTGCGTTTTTACATTTTACATTTCTTCATGCCTTTAGATTAACTTTTGTAATTGATTATTTGGATGGTTTTGTTGATTCAAGCGATATTAATATTATAAATAATTAGTAAACAACTGGACTGGGATTCGAACTTGGGTGGAGCATACTGTTGTAGCCAACTCACGTCTAGGCCTGCGGTTATTTTAATGGTTAGGCTAAATGGGCTTGTTTTTGTTGCAGTTCTGGCACATCCGGAGGGGAAAGAAAACTGATGCCAACAATTGAAGAGGAGCTAGAGAGGAGGTCTTTACTTTACAGTCTGCTGATGCCTGTGATGAGCCAGTATGTCCCCGGACTGGACAAGGGCAAAGGAATGTACTTTTTGTTCATAAAATCCGAGGCCAAAACCCCCGGCGGACTTGTGGCCAGGCCGGTCCTAACAAGCTACTACAAAAGCTCACATTTCAAACAAAGACCCTATGACCCTTACACTAACTACACCAGCCCCAACGAGACCATCCTCTGCCCGGACTCCTACCAAAGCATGTACTCCCAACTCCTCTGCGGTCTCTGCCAGAACAAGGAAGTCCTCCGAGTCGGTGCTGTTTTCGCCTCTGGCTTCATCCGGGCCATCAGGTTTCTTGAGAAGCACTGGACTATTTTGTGCAAGGACATAGCCTCCGGGACTCTTAACCCCCAGATTACAGACCCGTCAGTCCGCGAGGCAGTGATGAAGATCCTTAAGCCTGATCCGAAGCTTGCAAGTTTCATTGAGGGTGAGTGCCGGAAGGACTCTTGGCATGGGATTATTACCAGGCTTTGGCCAAACACAAAGTATGTGGATGTGATTGTGACCGGGACTATGTCCCAGTATATTCCGACACTGGACTATTACAGCAACGGACTGCCTCTGGTTTGCACTATGTATGCCTCTTCGGAGTGCTACTTTGGTGTTAATCTAAACCCTCTGTGCAAACCCAGTGAAGTGTCCTACACTCTTATTCCCACCATGGGATACTTTGAGTTCCTCCCAGTCCAGAGGAACAATGGGATTAATACTAATCCCGTCTCTGTCCGCAAATCACTCAATGAGAAGGAGCAGCAAGAACTAGTTGATCTTGCAGATGTGAAGCTTGGACAAGAATATGAGCTTGTTGTCACAACATATGCTGGTAAGTGGTAACTTTATTTTTTTTATTTAAATTTTTTGTGTTTTAAGTGGTTTAATTCATGAAATTACAAATTTTGTTATTTTTGGTGCTGAAGATTGACATGGGACTGTTTAATCCGCAGGACTGTACCGCTACAGAGTGGGGGATGTGCTAAGAGTGGCCTCATTCAAGAACAAGGCACCGCAGTTCAACTTCATATGCAGGAAAAATGTTGTCCTGAGCATTGACTCGGACAAGACTGATGAGGTGGAGCTCCAAAACGCAGTGAAAAATGCCGTGAACCATTTGGTCCCGTTCGATGCCACCGTGACGGAATATACTAGCTATGCGGACACAACAACAATCCCGGGACACTATGTGCTCTTTTGGGAACTTAGCCTCAATGGGACAACTCCAATCCCACCCTCGGTCTTTGAGGACTGTTGCCTCACCGTCGAAGAGTCCCTGAACAGCGTCTACCGGCAAGGCCGGGCCTCCGACAAGTCCATCGGACCGCTCGAGATCAAGATTGTCGAGACGGGGACGTTTGACAAGCTCATGGACTATGCCATTAGCTTGGGAGCTTCCATTAACCAATACAAGACCCCTAGGTGTGTGAAATTTGCACCCATTGTGGAGCTCTTGACCACAAGGGTGGTCTCAAACTACTATAGCCCCAAGTGCCCCAAGTGGGTCCCAGGCCACAAGCAATGGTGCAACATTGATTAGGAAGGGATTAAAAAATGAAATGGAAGGGGAATGGAGTAGCTTTTGGCCCACTGATTTTAGAAGAAGCTGCTTTCACGGAGGTTCACAAGAAGTGCTTTTGTAATCATCTTAGGGAAAGAGTAGTAACTACTACCATTTTAATTAATTAGGTTAACCTTATGTTTTTTATTTTCATCTCTCTCATTTTATTTTTTTTTGGAAGTTTTTAGAGTACTGCTTTTTTTTTTTGGAAGTTTATAGCTCCTTTTTCTACCATGTACAAAAAACTGTTCCAGTTTCAAGGAAACTCTTTTTCTTTATTGTTTAATTAGCTGTATTTATTTATTTATGGAAAAGAGTTATTTTTATTTACTTGAATTAATAAGTTTCATGGCCACTTAGATTGTAGTACTAAGTAGCCATGAAACTTTTTTTTTTCATTAAGAAAAAAAGTTTTTCGGTAACTTAGTACCATGGTCTAATAGTATTCTTCTTTACTTATAAGTGAGAGATCTTAAGTTTGCTTCTCGTCAAAGGTGAATTTGAACCACATTATTGTTAATCTATTATGAGGTTAAGTCCAACCGGATAATATTATTTGTTAAAAAAAAAAAAAAAAAAATTCATGGGAATTTGATTCCTAGATCCTGCCAGGATTCCTGTCCACTGAAGTCTCATGTGCTTTATAACGGCACTCGGTAAGTCTCAGAATTCCAAGTCCTTTCTTTTTCACTCAAGAAAAAGCGTCACAAACTTTTCCCATATTATATGTAGTGATTTTTTTTTTGTTAGTATTATATGTAGTAATTGAGTTACTAATATAAAAACAATGAGAAAGATAACACTTTTCTAAAGATAAAGTATCATATTCCTCCCAGTGACTTGTTCCAGGAGCTAGTCAAAGTGACCAAATAATGCGACTTAAGGAAAAAGGTTATGACCCAGATGGAGTATTGTAATCACATGAAGACAATATTGTTTAACCAAGTTGGCTACAGTATTGTACTTCACCATGTGTACTTAAATGTAATGAAACTATATAATTTTTAAACTTAGATTTAGATGAATTTAGTGTACTATTCAATCATTTGTCTAAAAAAAAATAATGTAGAATTTATCCAAGAAAATTAGGCATATGAAGATATATAGAATTGGATAAAGATAAACTAATTCCTTTCTTTGCTAGACAAGGTGACCAAGCAAATATCGTGGAATTTAATTCAAGAAATTATGTATATAGAAGGAATTAAATTCAAGAAACTATGAGGGCTGTATATGGTCATATTGCAAAGTTTGGATTTATATATGGATTAGTGAAAACCAAAATTTAATGTATGAGACAAAATTGCATGCAATAGCACCAATACTTTGGCATTATTTATTTTGTATTTGAGTATTTTTTTGGATTGGGGCATTGATAATTATCCAGAAATTTGGCGCAAACCGTCAAAGACTCAAGGGACAAAGAAGTGCTTGGTGCTTTGATTTGGAAGGGAAAGGACAGATAAGGTTGAAGCAGAAGTTGTTCCCTGTTTGGCCATTGTCTTTGATAGGAGAAAACAAAAGCAGTTTTTGATATTTTTGAATTGAAGGAAAAGCCAAAACGCATTTTCAGAGAGTCCATTAGGCAGACAAAATCATAATAACCATAGCAGACAAACCCAGAAAAAGATGGAGACAAATTTAGAGACAGAAATTCAGGTCTCAAATAAAAGGAGAAAGGCCATTTTCAGAAGCAGTAGTTATGGTACGAGTACTGTTTGCTTGTGAGAAGACAAGATAATTCATACAGCACCAGCTACTGTATTCATATGCCCTTGTCTTCACCATGTTGAATCAAAGCAGTAGTCAAGCACTAAAAATAACAAGACTGTCCACTCCTTTGTTCGCCACCCAACTAAATGCTACTACAACGGAGGAGAAGGATATGACACTGATTAACAAGTGAGTCTGTTGCCACGTACATGGCTGTTATAGAACAAATATTTGATATTTTTTATGACTTTCTTTGGAACAAAAGATAATCGTTCATTGGCTGGAACAAAAGATAATCGAACTCTTAACCTAACAAATTAAGTTCTGACCTAGTTTTCTCTCTCAACGACATACATGCATTCTTCAAATAATATAAACAATTTTTATCACTGAGTCGGAGGAATTCGAACTTTTCTATATTGTTGTTGAGAATAAAAGTTCCACTAGAATAAGAGCAAGATCGCAGAATTATGGGTTATGACTTAATTAATTATACCATGTGAGAGCTTATTTATATTTTACAAACTATAGTATTGGACATAAGAACATTGATTCCATTTTCCTTTTTTCGATAAACAACAAGAACACAGCATAGTGTCATTCGTAAAATAATTTTTTTTAGTTACTATTATTAAGGGGGAGATGGGAGGGTTCAAAAGTATTACATTAATTTTGAAAAGTGGGAGTTTTGAATCTGGAATGCATACGTAGAAACCTAATACCCTATCCTCATTACACATATATCCATCCTATATTCTAAAAAAACCAGGATGGTCAAGGATGTTTACCTAAGCACCTTGTTAGAGAATAATTCCATATCCAAGTTCTTATCTTATGCATGTGGTTCAATATCCTAATGAATAAGATGTTGGGTTTCTATTCATACGTTTTGAGTTTGAAACTCTCATGTCTCTTTAAATTATTGTAATAGTTTCCCTCTCATTCCCCTTAATCATAATAATAATCTCTATTAATTAATGAAACCCTCTTTATCAACCAAAAGACGGTGAAAAAACTACTTAATCTTCTATCACACAAAAAAAAATGATGGGCAATAATGTAATTTCACATGTCCAAATTTTACTGTTTTTTATTTAAACCTTACCTACAAGTGATATTAAAATACCTCTAATATAAAAAATAAAATAAAAAAATAAAAAAATAAAAAAACAAAAACCTCACACTCCCCCCCACGTTCTCTCTCCCTCTCCCTCTCTCCCTCTCTCCTTCTCATTTTCTAAAAAAATGTGTTCATACACACAAAATGTGTAGACAAATGCTAGTAATAATAATAACAACAATAATTTAAAAAAAAAATGGAAAACGTAAAATTATCCCCAATACCAACTTCAACTTACACACATAAGATAAAACAATCTTACACATGCGGTAAATTACAAAAATAGGATAACAACAAATCAATATATCCTATCTATCTTAATGAGAACTTCTAATTCGAGTGACAATCTATCCTATCCCACTATGCAACGCTACATTATGTGGGTTTTTTCTATGGTGGTTGATAGTTGGGTTCTTTCTTTAATGATTTAAAGAAAGAGTAAGTTGTAGTCATGATCCCTTAACTTTAATCAGATTGAAGCAATTGTCCCTCAACTAAAAATTCATTATCATTGGTCCTTTAACTCATTAAAATGTATCGCTATTCTTTTGATAGAGCAAAGTTAGGCTGAATGGCTTACTTCCTAGAGCAAATATAGCCTAAAAGATTTGGCGTCTCCAACTATTCTTCTGATAACGGCATGTAAACTATCCTCGCAAAAAGTTCTTCAAATTTTCTTGCCCATCACATATTTCTTTATTTACGACAATTAAATTAAATAAAGTAAACAAAGATAATGCATATAATTCCCAAATAAGTTTCGTCCTCGCGATTATTGCAGTCGTTGAAATATTTTCGCATGCGGCAAATCGGCGAGGAAGGCTGATTTCCAGGTACCGATTATCTTATACAGTTATATTTACCCTAATGTGGGTCCCGCAGTCCATGCAGTCACGACAAGGGAGGAGCATAGAATACTTTGCTCCCCTTCAACACGAAGGGGGACCGTGTTGGAGATCTGGCCACGTGGCTGTGAGCATGGTTGACCTGACTTACTGGTTGCTTCTGTTGCTCTAAAAGAGAAGTGACCCCACCTTGTTGGGCCAATGAGAGTAAAGAGATCCACGTGGGAAAGTCGTTCCGAGTTTTCATCTGGTCGGCCACAACCTAGACTGTGCAAATTCTCGGCGTAAATGGAATCCGGTGGTGGCAGTGCCATTGGAGGAAGGTGGCCTAGCTTTGGTTTGGTGCGGCCACGTGGCAGAACACGGACACTTTGCATTGATTGGTGGTACCATAACTTTTAATTTGGAAATTCATTTTAGGTGGTATTGACTAATCTCCCAACTCTTGTTATCGAATTATTCAAATTAAGTGTAATGATTAAGAAGTTATGGGTTGAATTTTTTTCATTTTGGTTCAACGGTTGAGATCCGTAATGTTTCTTTAGCTCCTCTTATATGCAAAGTAACACATGTGATCGAGTAGACAAATTCATTTTCATGAGTCACGCTAATTCAAATTAGTTTCAATAGAATAGTAATTGAGTTCCGAGATAAAGTAGGAGTAGCCGAAATTGAAGGAAAGATGAGAGAAAATCGTTACGGTGATTTGGACAGGTAAAACGAAGGCCTACTGACGCTCCGGTTAGAAGATGCGATTACATGGCAGAGGTTCAGGGCCGAAGGAGTAGAGGAAAACCTAGAAGGACTTTGGAAGAGACTCTAAGAAAAGACTTAGAGTACTTGGATCTAACGGAAGATGCATCATAGAACCAAGCACAATAACGTTGTATGATTCATATAACCGACCTTATTTAGTAGGAGAAAATTTTGTTGTAGTTGTTGTTGTTGTTGTATAGCAATTGAGTAGATCAACCGTAAAATAGGCAGGATTGCCTACCACACCATGCGGAGGCATTTCAGACCGACATTTCTTTTCTAATAAAATATTTCATATGCCAAAAGGTAACAAAACTCAAAAAATAAAACTACAAAATAAACAACTCCATATGAGGACGTGGTGTCGCCGTTGCAAGCTGAGTTAATTGCTGCAAGAAGGGCTGTCATGTTTGTAGAGGAGTTGCAAGCTACTGAAGTCGAGCTTGAAGGAGATTTTGCCCTTACAATAGCTACTAAGCAACAACAAGGTGATGATACCTCTAATTTGGAGCCAATAAATGATAATATTCACTTATTCCTTCAAGTTTTCTCTTAATTTAAACTTATTCATGTTAGACGAGAAACAAATTAAGCAGCACATAGGCTTGCAAGAGTAGTAATCGGAGAGCAACATGAGGTGACTTTTCAAGGAATCACCGGATATAATAGCAGACATCTTGATTTAAGATAGTTGTATTAAGTGATTACATCTTTTCTCTTTTATTTTGTAATATTGACCTTTTTTTTCCTTGATTCCGGTTTGAAAGTTTAGGCAAGGGTTTTTTTTTGTTTTTTTTTTTTTTCAAAAAATTCACTTCTTTTTATGTTTTATCCTCTTGTACATATTTTATCAACATATTAATATATATATATATAAACTATATATTATAGAGGAAAAAATAGTAAAAATATAAATTACCCACTTGATTTGCCTAACCTATTGGGAAAAAAAAAATTCACGAGATACAATTGAGTAGACATGTCCCGTCAACTTTTGTAGTACAATTTTGCCTACTTTAATTACCTCTAACAATAGAGATCCTCTTGTGCAGTAAATCATAGGGGATTTCACAACAAAAACTGTTTTGATTATTTAATATTTAGCACATAATATTTGTTAAAAAAATATTTAGCAAAGAATTAAAAAGTTACAACTTGCATCTAATAGACTCTCAAATTCCTCAAAAATAAATAAATAAATAAATAAAGACTCTCCTATCGTCTGAAGAAAAAAAATTCTTGTATTTTCTTCAAAGATATACAAGGAAAAACCAAACTCCAAGATATGTCAATTAGGTTAGCATTCAAGGCAATGTGCCTGCTCTTTACACCCAAGTTCGATTGTTCTTATCCTCTGAGTTATATAGGTGGTTTTATCGCAAACCATCAACTGTGCACTTGAGAAATTTCTAGGCTTTTGAAACAAAAATAATGCAAGCACAAGTACGTACATCATTACTAGCAGAAGGGGAACACCCAGCTATCAATTAGTATTGACGATCAAGGCCACATTACTGGAGCAATTACAGAACAACGACATGTGAGGGTGACTACAAGAGAGATGAATGAGAGAGAGGTGAGAGTCGAATATTGATAGAGAAATTAGACCATGCCTTTTGTTTTGCGACAATTTATCAAACAATGATGGACCAAAGGATGATTGAAGATCAAGAAGAGAGAAATTTAAATTATCGGTTTATTAACTCATAAGTGTTGCAGTCCTATTAGATTAGGAATGTGATTGTGTAAATCCTAGTATATCTAGGGATATCTCTTATATTCCTATTAGGAGTAGATTACCTATTAAGAGTTGTAATCCTAAAGGGTAAGGAGTTAACCTTCCCTACTACTATAAATAAAAGCACAATGGAGTGGAATAGAACACACCCACAATTACACAGCTCTCTCCTTCTCTCTCTATGCCGCACCCTCTCTCTCTTTCTGGCCTTTATAATTGTTCAGTAAATTATGCCTACAACACGTTATCAGCACGCTCTTGATACTGCGCTAAAGAAAGTTTGATTTTCAATCAAGGGAGTATTATGTTTTAATTATTCTTTTTATGATTAATTTATTATTTTGAATTGATCTACATGCTATTAATTCAATTTAATTTTTATGTGTTGAACGTGATACAACGCATTGGAGATGCAATTCCGCGCCAACGAGCAAGAGATACGCTAACACGCAACGACTTTCACGCAGCTCAATCCCTTGCTTTGTTCTAATTTGACCCGGAGTAAGACGAGTGTGTTTGCCCTTCCAGTATGTTTGGTTGCATCTTTGCTGGAGTTCGCTGGTCAGGGCAAGTAGATGGGTCTGAGGCGTTTGAACTTCCTCAAATCCTATTCAATCTAATTAGATATGTCACCAAGGAGGATCTTCTACAAATTCAAAGGCTTTTATTGTTTTCTGTCAATCAAGTACCCTTAAGATAAAGTAAGATACTTGAAATGACCTTGAAGCATAAAAACATTCCCTATGATGCATGAACCCCCCCCCCCCCATGTTTATATTTTCCTTCCGATATTTATATTGTATATGTTTATATATTTGTTAATATATATATATATATATATATATATATATATATATATTTGTTTCATGCATTACACATATATGCTATGTGGAATTGTGAGTCAAACAATAGAAATAAATTAGAAGTAATTAGGGTTTTTCAAACCCAAGAAATTTCGAAAAAGAAAAAACAAGGTTACGAGAATTTTTTGGCTAAGGCCACAGCCTGGGTTTTTTTACTGTTGCTGGATCCGCATACTTGGGTTCCACACGATTGGGCCTGCAGCTTTAATCCATACCTCGACACATCTCCGCAGAAGCTAGCCTTGCTAAGCTTCTTGGCCCAAAACTTGAAGCCAACATGCTGGGCTTCATCCATGCCGAGCCGCACCAAGCCAGTAGCTTGTGCCAGTGTCACGGATTGGGTTTGTGAAAGTTGCTAGGCCTGCAATCATTCAAGCAACATACCAGCACGTGTTGGGCTTTTCCCATCCCCTTGGCCCAATCTGCAACAAGCTTACAGCTTGCACTACAGCGAAGTGAGCTGCTTTGCAGCCATTTCCCCAAGGCCTAACAGGCCTGCAGCCCTGTCCCATGTACTGCAGCTATGTTGGGCTGCATCCCTTTTTTGACCCGATGCCATATTTTGGCATCCCCCGCTTCTTAACCATACCCAAATATTTTTGGGACGTTTTTGGTTAATGCTAATTAAATTATAATTCACTTGTCACTTGGCCCGCCGCCATCTAAAGTGAATATGACCCGAAGTCATTATTTTTGCTTCTACGATTGACCCCGAATGGTCATGATCTATTGAATTAATTAAAAGTGATATGCAGTCCATTAATCTGATAATTAATCTAAAATTATTGGCCTGAAGCCCACTTTTGGACATTAACGATTCAATAATTTATTTTTATAGTTTGAACCGTTGACATACTTTCGTAGTCCCGAAGCACTCACACTTGAGTCCCTGAAGTAACTCAAATCCACTACACTTATTGTATATTGCATTCTGTGTTTCTTGCAGGAACCTCTCTTTTATGAACTAAACGTTCATAAACTAAATTGAACATGTAGTTTTAAATTTAGTGCCTTTGAAACCCGAAGTTTTCACAAAACAATACACCCATGAAAACCTGAATTTTTCATGAAAACCATGTCTTAGAATCCGAATGTTCTAACTTTGATGCTTATGGATGATTCATTCCTATAGCACCAATCACAATCTTGTTCCCTCCAATTCAATGGATTGTCGAACCATCACAAGTTCGATTTTTCTGATTTGGATGTTTTCTAATAGAAACCACTTTATGTGAGGTACAAGACGTGAATCTCCACTTGACTATCAAGAAGCTGAGAAACGATTGAAGCCAACAATGGCATGGAAGAGTTGAATAAGCCTCTGTCATGATCTTCATTCGAAGACTTATGCCCGAAGCATTACCAACGGAAGTACCTCATGAACGACGATTCCATGGCTCTTTGGCTCGCTCCTACAGATTGTCTAATCATGAAAGACATTGCCTAGAGCACACCATGATTATGTCTATGAATGAGTACAATTCTGAAGTTTATAAATCCGATCGAATTTTGACTGCAGAATACTTTTCTCGTTCTTCCATGTTTCTAACTCGCCCCTAAAGCAGTAGTGTAGAAAACGGAAGTTTACCAAATTCTTGGATCTTATAACTACTACAAACATAGGGTAGAATTAGGGCCTGCCAAAGTATGGCATCATGCCCGAAGCATGATCCTTGGTACCTAAGACCTAAAACTTCAAGAATAAAGGATAATATTCTGGAACCTCAACCCTGCAAAATTTACTTCCGTATCGATGGAATAGATCATTGGTTATGCACATGTTCGTGCCCCTACCAAGTGTTAATTGCTAATCCCCGGCAACGGCGCCAAAATTTGATATGAGAATTATACGCACACAAATTAAACCCTCTTTTTATCAATTGTAGTGAAGAATGTAAGTAGGGATCGTTCTGGACCGGGGATTAGGAGGGATTGTTAATCACTTGGATTTGACTCAAAAACGTAAAAACACAATATAAAACACTATACTAGACTCAAAGAATGCAAAACTAAACTTTAAAACACCAAAACAAACCAAAAGACTCAAAACAGCAAGAAAACACTCAAAACTGCCTTAAAAACACAATCTGGGCAGTTTTGAACACTAGACACAACTTTGGACGAAAATTGGTTTTAACTTGACCTAAGACACTTCAAAACACAAACTAAAGTGATTTCTAACTACTATGACTCAACAAAGTAAAGGGGGATTGGTTTTGGACGAAATTAAAAACAAAACAAACTTTTTAAATTAGAACAGATTGTAAAACGAATTTGATGGAATTGAATGGATGGGAAGCTAGCTAAGGGGTTCATCTCCACACATGTTATACTTGCATATAAAACGATTTCCAATTGCTTTTCAATAACCCATGAATTCTCAACGCCCCAGATTAACCGTGAATTGCACTAATTAACCCTCAGACTTTCCTATATCCTTAGCCGTGCATAACATTCTGATAGGAGCATATTTATGCTACTTAGTTATGTTGTTGCCTTGCATTTAGTTACTTAATTACTATCTATTTTAGTCTTTTAAGCTATTTTCGTATGTTTTTAGGTCCTAATGGCAAAAGGAGCAAGAAAGTGCATTTTTAGGCTATTTGGAGCAGTTTTGGGCATGGATTGGATAGCTTAACAATGGAGCAAAGAGGATGGACGAAATTGAAGTCAAGAAGGGCTAGGAAAGGCTACAAATCTGGAGAAAGAAGTTCAAATGCAAAGAAGATAAGGAAATAGCAAGAAATAAGGAACCTTATCCAACCTTATCTTATCCTATCCTAACCAACCTTATCCTTTCCTAACTCTAACATTATCTTATCTTATCCTATCCTAATCTTTTCCGACCTTAATTCCAACTTCAAAGAGGACTCCTTTTCACATTAAATCACCTAAATATCAAGTTCTAGAAGCCCTATTTTCGTGCATTAAGTTTATGCCACATGTAACCCTTCTAGAAGTTCTAGAATCTGCCACAAAGACCATTCCTTGTCCTCCTTGGAATCTAATTGAAAGTATCCTTGTTCTTTGGTGATTTGGAGTCCTAATTCCTCTCCTTTTCAGCCCAAATTCGTGCCTCCTCTTCACCCTATAAATACTTGATGCCACAACACTCAAAAACCACCACCCTCTACCACAAATCCACACCACACCATCCACCACACCTCAAGAGCCTAAATTCACACAAATCCCCATTGTTGGCAGCAAGGAAGGAAGAAGGAGCCACCTGGAGCGTTTCTAGGTGTATTCAATCTTTGTTTTCAATGTTTAATTTATATTCTCTTTGTTTTGTTGTAAACATGAGGAGCTAAACTTGTTTTGGCTAGGGGAGACTTTGAAACCATGATTATATTTGCAATATGAATTGATTAATTCTAGTTGTGATTTCATAAATTGTGAATGCAATTTACTTAACCGTTTGATGGATAACTTATTCTTGTTTGTTGATTAAGGGTGCACACTTAGTTTGCATGCATGAATTTGGGGCTAGAATATAAGGGAGTTTCACATAATCGTTACAAACTTATATTCACAAGTAGTTAAGGTTGTTTTCACAATCATGTTAAGTAAATTCCTAGCATGAGTATCATGATGTCATAGTTACAAGTGCTTTGTCAATACTTATGATTTTCATAGAACGTAATGATCTTTGATTGTATCTCTATTATGATGTCATGTAGGGGACTTTTGAAGAATGCTTTGGGTTGTCGTATGATGTCATCCAATCCAATAACTTAAGGAAAATCTGAGGGTTAATTAGTGATGTCACGGTTAATCTGGGGTGTTGAGGTTCATGGTTTATCGAAAAGCAACTGGAAATCAATTTATATGCAAGTGTGTCATGGGTGGAGAAGGACCCTCTAGCTATCTAATCATCCATAGTTTTTCCTAAATTCGTCCAAATCTCATTTAAGTCTTTTAGTTACTTGTTTTTACATTAATTTCGTCCAAAACCCAATCCCCTTTATTTAGTTGTGTCAAATCTGTCATAAAGTGTGTTTTTGAGTCTTTTGAGTCAAAACCAATTCTATTTTCGTCCAAATTGAGTCCTAGAGTCTAGTTTGAGTCTTTTTGATTGTTTTGTGTTGTTTTGAGTCATATAAGTTTAGTTAAGAGTCTTTTGAGTTTGTTTAAGTGTTTTTAAGCATATTTTTGTATCTTTGAGTCAGTTTTCATTAGATTAGCAATCCCTCCTAATCCCCGGCCTAGAACGATCCCTACTTATATCTATACTACAATTGTCAAAAAGAGGGTTTAATTTGTGTGCTATTATATTTCACATCAAATTTTTGGCGCCGTTGCCGGGGATTAGCAAACTTGCTAATCCCCCGTTGTTTCCCTTTGTTTTTGTTCATTTATTTTAGTTTTAGTTTCTGATTTGTGTTTTGTTTTGTTGATTTTAGGTACTAGAGAAGCAAGACATGGCATTTGCTAATATTCAAGCACAAATAGCGAATCTTACTTCTCTTTTGTCACAAATGCAAAGAGTTGGTGCGTTTGATCATAATCAA